>NC_000069.6:42314679-42647492 GCF_000001635.26 Mus musculus | reverse complement strand
GTCTTAGAGTCGTGTTATAAATATAAGCTGAATATAAATACACACCGTGGAAGAAAAGAAATCACACTATTGGATTGCATTGAACTGGGTTGGAAAGCTGAGAGCTGAAGTGGCAACCAGGACACTGTAGGGGAGCAGAGATAGAGGGAACGCCTTTGTTTAGCATGCCTTCACCAAGAACTGGTAAAAGTGTTGCATGCACATATCCTGCTGTTTGTCTGCAGAAGTGTGTGTGTGTGTGTGTGTGTGTGTGTGTGTGTGTGTGTGTGTGTGTGTGTGAGTGTGTGTGTGTGTGTGTGTGTGTGTGTGTGTGTGTGTGTGTGTGTGCATGATCCATTGAAAATGCATTGACACAATGGAGTACTATGCAGCTATTAAAAAGAATGAATTTACAAAATTCCTAGGCAAATGGTTGGACCTGGAGGGCATCATCCTGAGTGAGGTAACCCAATCACAAAAGAACTCAAATGAAATGTACTCAGTAATAAGTGGATATTAACCCAGAAACTTAGTATAGCAAGATATAAGGTACATTATGTAAAACATATGAAACTGAAGAAGAACGAAGACCAAAGTGTGGACACTTTGCTCATTCTTAGAATTGGAAACAATCACCCATGGAAGGAGTTAACAGAGACAGAGTTTGGAGCTGAGACAAAAGGATGGTCCATCTAGAGACTGCCATATCCAGGGATCCATCCCATAATTAGTCTCCAAGCGATGACACCATTGCATACACTAGCAAGCCTTTGTTGCAAGGACGGTGATATAGCTGTCCCTTGTGAGACTAGGCCTAGCAAACAGAGAAGTGGATGCTCACAGTCAAATATTGGATGGATCACAGGGCCCCCAATGGAGGAGCTAGAGAAAGTATCCAAGGAGCTAAAGAGATCTGCAACCCTATCAGAGGAACAACATTATGAACTAACCAGTACCCCAGAGCTCTTGACTCTAGCTGCATATGTATCAAAAGATGGCCTAGTCGGCCATCACTGGAAAGAGAGGCCCATTGGTCAGGCAAACGTCATATGCCCCAGTACAGGGGAACGCCAGGGCCAGAAAATGGGAATGGGTGGGTAGGGGAGTGGGGGGGGGGGCTTTTGGTATAGCATTGGAAATGTAATTGAAGAAAATATGTAATAAAAAAAAAAGAAAAAAAAAAGAAAATGCATTGATCTCTACCTAGCATGAGACAGTAGCTCCAGGTTGTGGAACAAGAACAACTGAGTTTAAATATCAGCTCCTATGATTACTACCTTATCTTTGTTAATTTTCTATTGCAGTGACAAAACACCAGACCACTGTAACCACTGGCAACTTGAGAGCATTAAATTTCAAGTTCATAGTTCCAGACAGTTTGAGTCTGTGGCAAGGAACATGGCAGGGTGTAGGCAGACATGGTGCTGGTGCATAACCTGAGAGGTTACATTCTTATATGAAAGTAGAAGGCAGAGGTGGAAAGAGAAGACAGGAACAGAGTCAGAGAGAACAGGGAGGAGCTAGAGGAGGGGAGGACAGAGACAGAAACAAAACAGGTAATAATTTGATAGGATTTTTAAACCTCAAAGTTTTTTCTCAGTGACACACATTCCAGAAAATTCACACTTCATAACCCTTCCCAAATAGTTTTATCAGCAGGAGACCAGGCATTCAAATATAAGAGCCTGTGAGGACCATTCTCATCCAAAGAGCTATATGCATGCTATGGTCAAGTAGTGATGCTTTACACCCAGGAATTGAATAAACATAGCAGCTGGATATGTTCCCCAGACTCTATCGTGAGGATCCTTGATCTTTAGCTTTGTGTAAAGATGTAGCCACCCAAGGAAGATGCTACCATCCAATGGGAGCACAAACTCAAATGGACAGAACCAACATCAGAGGCATATATCACTGACTGACCAATGAACAACGACAGCAATGACGATGGTGACAATGAAAATCCATTGTAGTTTAAATACCAAGGAGATCTCCTACTTCCTGGACTCAGAGAAATGACAGTTTTCATGGAAAGGAAAGGGATAGCTACTAAGTACATAGAACCTCAGGGCTTGTGAAGCTCATGAATTGATATTAATGAATAAAACCTTGGGGAAATGTGCTACACTAAATTTATCCCTGAATAAATTTAATTCACTTCAACAAATATTTATCAAGCATTTTCTATGTGTGAAGTGTTATTTATAAACAAGAATAAAAGTAGCAGGCCTGGAGCAGTCTTAGTCTCTTCTTGTTCTCTCTGCATTCTGGATAGCTTGAAACCACGACACATTCTATTGCCATTCCATCATACAAGTTACCCCCTTAGTTTACAGAACCCGGAATGAGGTACAGGTGAAATGTATGATTTCTTTATTTTAGATTATTCTTTCATTATTATGTATGAGAGTTTAAGGGCTTAGAGATATGAGCATAAATGTGAATGCACATGGAGGTCAAATAACAAACTGTGGAGTCCATTGTTTGCTTCTACATTATGGGTCTTGAGGATTGAACTCAAGTGTGAAGGAAATGCTCTCAACCTATAGCCCATCTCCTGGCCTTGTGATGTGTGTTTGCTGATGGTCGTTTAGCTAACCCTGCACTAGCCATCCTTTGGTTCTCTGTACTACCTTCTTTTCTTTGTTGTTGTTGTTGCTGTTTGTTTGTTTTTAAATCACATGATGAAACATTTAACCAAATCTGTTCCTGTATTATTTTCATTAGACTTAAAACTTCCTATAATCTCAGTTTTTAACTGTAGTGAATTTTTCATAAACCTCGAATTTGTACATAAAATAGAGCAAATAAATAAGAGAATACCACATGATGATCTAGGAAAATAAGTGGGCATTTTGTAATCTCTGTATGGTTACTATTAGAGGAGAGGGTTGTCTCCTCCCAGCCCCAGCAGTTTGCATCTGTGAAATGTATAGAATGAACTGTTTACCATCCAAGGCTCATATTAATCTAGATACCAATATAGGAGTCAAAAATCAACAATGTGAATTATTGAAAATTTGCAGAGGACCAAAAGAATTGTACTTAGTAGTCAGAATAATGCATGCACTGTTACGTGCATTGTATAAGCGACACACAAGGCTCAAGTGAGAGACACAAAAGTAGTTGGATAAAGAAGCAAGGTCTGAATTTTCACTTTGGAAAAAAGACACTTAAGCAGATAGCGAACTTGACTTTTCGATTTTGTTAAAGATTTTTGTTTCTCAAACAGCACAGCAAATACTAGGTTTACAAGAAGGTTTTTTAAAAAGAAATAAAAGACTCCCTAAGCACACACTGAACATGACTTAAGCAAAGTAGGACTTATTAGTACTGTGTAGATACCAGACCCTAATCACACCAGAAGAGTTTGACTATTGAAGAAGTTGCACATCCATATTGTAATGAAGTCGTACCTCTGCTCTCTTGGGAAAGTTCTAAGCCTCTGGCCTCCTTGCCTTAACCCACCTAGCCATTAATCTGAAGTTTTATTGGCTTTACCAGACTCACCTGGAAAACAAACAAACAAACAAACAAACAAACAAACAACCTTCCATAATTGCAGTTACTAAAAGTGCCAGCTATTCTGAGCCTAACAAAAATTAATAATATTTGAATGGCTGAATTTCATCTAGCCAGCGTCTCAGACTGAATAGAATACAGTGGAATAAAAATTGCTACTGGGTCTGTTTTAAAAAATAAGCCTTTTCTAAGCTACATGTATATAGTGAATAAAATTTCAATTTTTACTGTTAAAAGATGTTAATTGTACAATGATTTTAATTATATTGTGACTCACTAAGACATACATTTTCTGCTCCAAGAATAAATAATCAGCAAGGAAATTTTATTTATAGTTTCTGTCCCATAAACCGAGGATCCACATAAATTTTGAAGAGTAAAAATATCTTCTTATACTGTAGTGTCCTTCCTTCTTGATTCATGATTCATTTTTGCTTGTTTTTAAGTTTTATTTATTGATAATTTATTTCCTGTTAGCTTCCTGGCCCTTCTCTATCATTGCTGAAGAATGTGCCCTCTCTCTCTTTCTCTCTCTTTCTTGCCCTCTCTCTCTCCCTCTCCCTCCCTTCCTCCCTCTTCCCTTCTCCTCTTCTCCTCCCTCTCTCTCCCCACCCCCTCTTGCTCCCAGTCCCTCTCCCTCCCACCCTCACCCTCTCTCAACCTCCCCTCCCCTCCTTCTTTCTCTTCTTTTCCCCTCTGTGAGTGTAATAGAACATTTCATAATATTTTTCACAACTTTCCTTAAGAAACCCAAGTAATTAAGTTTGTTCAAACAGGAAAAGCTCAAACAAACCCATATTAAGGTGTTAGAATTACGCATGCCCCTCATCATTTTTAGTACAAATGTCGCTCCCAAAAGTACTTCCCCTTTCATGGGCTCATCTCCATGGCATCTATCATGTTATGAAAAGACATTAGTGGAATATATCTATACAACTATAATTAACACTATGTTGAGAAAAAGGGCTGAGGATATTTACAAAATAAACATTCCATATCCTTTAACCAGATGACAATTCCACAAAACATATTTGATATAAACAATGCATATTACTTTCTACATACAGACTCTATGCAGAATATGTATGTATCAATAAAAAGATGTTATTTCTTATAAATATTTGGGTAAAGTACTAACATAATTCATATTCCAAAAAGAGTTACCATTATAGAGTCAAACTATTGGAAAAGAGAAACTAGAAAACCAGATGTGCAAGCTTTAGGCCCTTTTACTAACACAAGAGTTATGAATTTGGGAATTAAGAAATGTCAACCCCTCTTAAAGAGTAACTTACTTTATTCTGTGTAGAGCATACTAGGCAAAATACAATGGGATAAAAGACTTATTGTTCTTTAAATGTATTGGACTTTGCTTCTGTAAAACATATGTTCAAAGACTTAGTCTGTGCTGCCACAGGAAAAAAAAAGAATAAATAGTATTAGTAACATTAAAAAAAAATAACCAAAATTAAGCTTTAAGGTTTTTAGTTTTACACAGCTTGATATTTTAAACTTAAAATTATTGACTCAAATAACTAAATAACTCAAATAACTAAAGAGCAGGGGTCACCCAGAAGTAATTGTAGGAATCATGTGATCCAAGAATTTGACTTAGAGGACAAATTTTAGTTAACAGACAAAAAGCAGTTGACACAATGTATTTTAAGTACAAAGAAGCTATAAAATTGCACTGAGGATAAATCCCTACAAATATTGTAATTAAGTATAATCCAAGAGCTGATATACAAAATCAAAGTACAATTTTCAGTGATTTATAAAGTAGTGATTAATCAAAAGGAATTTTTACTACGATGCTATTGAGCTCTCTGTCATCACCAGACTTTACATACATTGCAGCTCCCCTTAAGACAATGCTTTCAGCCTAATTCCTGTCAGAAACGGCCCCCAGAGAAGGTTTTATTTTGTTAAAATGTTAACTGAAAATTTGTTCCCCCCACTATAGAAAAAAAGATTATGATGTGTTATGAATCCATCTCAAATAATAGAGTTTGATTTATTATAAATTTGATGAAGCTTTGCTTTCAGAGTCATTCACAACTATGCAGTCCTTCTAAGACCATAGGAGAAACTGAGAAAAGAAAGCTTGCTAAATTTTCAAAAGTAGTATCATTGGAGATTCTTTCAAAGAGTATTCCCCCCTCCCCCAATGAAATAGGTCTTAGCCAGTGCAAAATCTAGATGTATCTTTACAGGTTATGAAGATTATATTCTAACTGTAAATAAAATAAAGAAAACTCTCATATGGAATCATGTTGGTATCGAAAATGATTAAAAGCATTTCTTGATTACAAGATAGTTTAAATCTTTGAATGATTTTTAGGCTTTATATAAAAAACAGAGTTTCTTTGAGGTGCGCTTACATCACTTACACTACATTGCATGCGAATTACCCATTTATTTACTGACTGCTGGTTTAGTTAATGCTTACTTAATTGGGGAAAGGTGATGTATAATACAAGGCCACACTAACAACTGATTAAGAAAAGCACTCCCAAAGGATGTCTTCAAAATTAGAGAGTAGAGAATGGCTCACAAAGTAGATGATGTTAGAAGGATTTTTAGGGCTAAGTGTATCCCCAGTAAACATGCCCTTTGACCCATGCTGCTTTCTCCATGCATCTATGTGTGACTGTAACATTCTACTAACTGTATTTTTAGAACTTATACTTTTGCTTTCTCAAACACGATTTCATTTCATTTCCCAGAAGCAAACATAAAACATTCTGTGTAAACCTCAGTCCTGTATTCTGGGTAAAGGGGGTCTAAAGTGTTTAGCATTTCAGATGCGATGCACCTCTGTTGTAAACAAATATTATCTGTTTAATAATATCAGATAGTAAAGAATTCTTAAGAATCACATGTTTTATAACAAAATGCTATCTGGATACCTATTTTCCACTACATAAAAACATGTAGATGTGACTGTGATGTATTGTAGATCAATCCAGAATCCTAGAACACTCTAACAGGAAACTGTAAAGGAAAGATGGATGTGCAGGCTTTTTTTTTTATATTTCTCAAAACCAACCTAATTTCATTGCCTGCAGCTAACCCTCTGTTATCACTAGATATCAACAATGAAAAAATAAACAAAATTAGTAATATTTGTAGCTGATGTTTGCTTTCTCAAGCAATGTCTCATATAGTCTTTCCAGCATCCAGTGAACTGACCATCATCAGATCTGGAAAACATTAGGAGAAGCATTTTTTTTTGTTTGTTTGTTTGTTTTCAAGTTGACACAGAACATACCGACAACAGTAGAAACCCACTGCTTTCTGTTCAGTTTATTCACAATTTCTAGAGTATCCATTGACGTACACAGTGAGCCAAGGTGTTTTGATTAAGCTGCACATCATGTAATCTTCACTACAGAGAGTAACTTCCATATGAGTTCAGATTTACAACTCTTTCCTATTAAATTAGTTGATGGAATTTAACCTACACTTTGGTGGTGGTAAAAAGCAACTACAGATATTTAACAGAAGTGTAAACAGGCTGTACTGGCTAGTTTTGTGTCAACTTGACACAGCTGGAGTTATCACAGAGAAAGGAGCTTCAGTTGAAGAAATGCCTCCATGAGATCCAACTGTAAGGCATTTTCTCAATTAGTGATCAAGGGGGAAAGGCCCCTTGTGGGTGGAACCATCTCTGGGCTGGTAGTCTTGGTTCTATAAGAGAGCAGGCTGAGCAAGCCAGGGGAAGCAAGCCAGTAAAGAACATCCCTCCATGGCCTCTGCATCAGCTCCTGCTTTCTGACCTGCTTGAGTTCCAGTCCTGCATCCTTTGGTGATCAACAGCAGTATGGAAATGTAAGCCGAATAAACCCTTTCCTCCCCAACTTGCTTCTTGGTCATGATGTTTGTGCAGGAATAGAAACCCTGACTAAGACAAATTGGTACCAGCAGAGTTGGGTATTCCTGTGACAACCTGACCATGTTTTGGGGAG
Organism: Mus musculus; assembly: GCF_000001635.26. Classification (NCBI taxonomy): domain Eukaryota; kingdom Metazoa; phylum Chordata; class Mammalia; order Rodentia; family Muridae; genus Mus; species Mus musculus. The sequence goes on along the minus strand of NC_000069.6, from coordinate 42,640,023 downwards.
GACTGTGGAAGGACTTTGGAACTTTGGGCTTGAAGATCCATCCGTTGTTAAAAGCTCTGTCGGATGTTGTGTAGGAGCTTGGAAGATAATGTTGAGAACACTGCAGAAGATGGAGGTCTGGTTTGTGAAATTTCAGAGGGAAAATTTAAGACTCTTTTCAGGGACATTGCTGTTTTGATTGTGAAGATTCTGTGTAGTTCTGGTTAGCTGGGGCTGAAGAATCAGCTGTGATTAACAAGATACCAGAACTACCAAAGCAAAAACTTTGCATTACTGGGACTATTGATGCTGGTTAGCTGGAGCTAAGAAATTAGTGGTGATTAAGAAGAGACCAGCATCATTGAGGTGACATCTTCTGGGAAGTGTTTTCTGAAAGCACAAAGAGGCTGTGTTCTATATATGGCCAAGGTTGTACTCCTGCTGCAGCGGGACTTGGTAATATGTAAGGGTCACCCAGGTGGTACTGGTTTTGAAGGCATGAAGGGGATGCAAAGCAGCTGAGGCTTGGCACTGTGAGAGGCCATGGAAGGCCATTGGTGAAGGTGTAGCCTCAGTTGCAATTGACGGCCTAGGACTGAAGGGGTCATGCAGTGTTTTGTAGATGCCAGTACCATGAGATGACCACCAAGAGCAGCAGCAGCAGTGGAGTACAGGCATCTGGAGCCTAGAGCATGACGCATGTGCTACAAAGGGCCTGGCTGGAGAAGTGACCCAAGCCCTTGGAGGAGCCCAGAAGATCATGAGTTGGATCCCAGACATTAGACGGTTGGAGATTGACTTTTGCTTTTGATTGTGACTGTACCCTGATATTTTCCCTCTTGAAGGAAGAAACTGTTTTAGTGGAGCCCACAGTTAAGAGACTTTTAATTGTAAAAAGACTTTGAATTTTAAAAGAGATGGAGATTTTAAAGAGATTGAAATTTTAAGAATATGTAAAGACTGTGGGACTTTTAAAGTTATTTAGATCTTGGGGATGAATAAGAATGTAAGGTTGAGGCTTACTAGTGGTGTTTTTGTGTGTCAAGTTGACAAGGGGTCAATTGTACTGGCTAGTTTTGTGTCAACTTGACACAGCTGGAGTTATCACAGAGAAAGAAGCTTCAGTTGAAAAAATGCCTCCATGAGATCCAACTGTAAGGCATTTTCTCAATTAGTGATCAAGGGGGAAAGGCCCCTTGTGGGTGGGACCATCTCTGGGCTGGTAGTCTTGGTTCTATAAGAGAGCAGGCTGAGCAAGCCAGGGGAAGCAAGCCAGTAAAGAACATCCCTCCATGGCCTCTGCATCAGCTCCTGCTTTCTGACCTGCTTGAGTTCCAGTCCTGCATCCTTCGGTGATCAACAGCAGTATGGAAATGTAAGCCGAATAAACCCTTCCCTCCCCAACTTGCTTCTTGGTCATGATGTTTGTGCAGGAATAGAAACCCTGACTAAGACACAGGCATATATAACCTTGTGAATACAGGGGTAAATCATGTTGAGATAAGCATATAAGAAATATATATTACACTGAAATATCACAGTCACATATGTATTAGCATGAACAGTAGAATGATAAAAGATAGATGTGATAAAAAAATTACTGAATATTTTTCAAAATTATGCTTAAATTTAACAAATAAAATTGACCTCATTTGATGCTTCCTAAGGAAAGGATATAAAATGTAATGTAAAATGAATAAATTTAAACCAGAGAGAATTTTTCACATGGAGTCAGAGTAACAATCTTCTCCAAATAAGAAATATTAATAGTTCAAATAATTGACTTAAAACCTTGAGGATTCTCATTCAGTGCTCTATCTAAGATTGTTGAGGCCTCAGATAAAACACCCTGAAAGGGTGAGAATGCAGTATAAAATAAGAATTAGCATTCCATTCCCAAAGCCATCAATCAACCCAAGATAGTCCCCTCTAGTCATCAGACACCAGTGATCTCATTTAATCAGATTATTTATTGAAGGAAGACATTTAATTAAATTCTCACTTGAGTAGCTAGAAGAGGTAGAAAACAAAGGTGTGTGCACTAAAGATAACCAGTGCATGCACTGAAGTGTATTTTGCAGATTGTTATGATCTAAAGATGAATCTCACCATATTTGACTAGTCATAAAAAAGGATTACATAGGTGTCTTGTGATACTCACCTCTATAAGTGATTCTTCTTATTTTTGCCCCATTGTCCCTATATATATATATATATCTCATTCTCTCTACATATCCATATTTTATTAATATACAAATATATATTATTAATGAAAAGCCTCTGTTCTACTTCCATCAACAATATTAAAGATTAACAGCATAGAATGTTTACAGTTACCATGTGCCATATATTGCTATGTTCTGTGTTGAGTTTAGATGGCTTACTTAATTCTCATGTCTCCTGACTGATTATTAGCACATATCACCTACCAGTACAGAGTTTGATACACTACTTAAAACTTATATTCTAGAAGTTGGCAATACAGTTTTATGAGCAAGAGTTGAAATCACCCTGGATGGGCATGCCAGCAGTGGTTTCGAACAGGGTGACATGAACAGTGCACTATGACCTTCCTTTGTGTCCCTGCATTGTCCAGTGCAGAACCACCAACATTATTTTGCACTGTCTTTCTCTGTGAAGCCCTGTATTTCCTCTCCTATCTCATGCTTATCTGATTATTGGAAAAGCCATGCTTGGTTCATGTAATGCTCATATGCACTATGTTGTTTAAATGAGAGAGGCAGGGGAACATTATTTTCATCTTCAGAACATATTTCCACCAAGAGCCTAGGAAAGTTCATCAGTGGGAAAAGAGAAAGAAGAAAAGCTTTGTTTTCTTTCACCTGAGGATATTTGAATGAACAAAACACTGCAGATTTATGGAAGTCTGTTAGAAAGACATATTTCAGTGGCAGTGCTTCAGTTCAAATTTCTTTCTTGAGATGCAAATTATCAGGAGCCAGCAGTCTCAGCATAACTGAACATTAGGGCTTGCTCAGTTCGCATGCTCTCACTCTTCAAGCTGGAACATTTTCAGGTCTAAAATCCTTATTTCTGAAAGCCTATGTGAATTGGTTTGGGTAGGAGAGATAACTGGGCAGCTGCAGAGTCAGTGGTAATATCACTCATTGCTCTCAAAATGCAAAGCGTAATTAAAAAAAGAAAAAGCTGGAAATACAGATTGCAATATTCAGCCTAGGCTTCAAGAAACAGAATTTCTACTGTAGTAACCCAAACCCAGTTTGCTGTTGGGCACTCGGCTTTATGAAAGGTGCAATTCATTTCCTATTAAGAAACACATCATGGATGCAGCTAGACAATAGCTTGTTTGGGATCCTTCAGGATTAGCAATTACCTGTACCCTTGAAACATAGAGGCAAAGGCAACTGAAGGGTCAGCAAGGGTGAACAGCTGGTCAATCCTCTGGGCTGGGACTGCATAAAGGCTCAGCACGGTGGTTTAAGTGTGGGTTGTCATTAAATTGGCATTTAATTGAACACTATAAACAATGTCAGTAGTGCAATCCTGTTGCTAACGATTAACCCTAAAGTAATCAGATATTGTCATCTGTCTTCTGGTGGCTTCTTGAAATGTCACTTATTCAAGGGCTGTCTGGGAGAAAATAAGAATATACCAATGCTGTGTGGGGTTTGCAATTCACCTCTACCTGTACCAAGTGAGAAATTCATTTTTACATGTTTCACCTGCAGCTATGTTGTAAGAAGTATGTATGACACACTGTACATACATCCCATGTAATTATATTTTATACAACTTCCTAAATGAGTGTTTGAGAATTAAAAGTAAAATTCACTGTTAGTGTGTATCTTGAAATTATTTGGTATGAACTTGAGTTACTCTTGGTTTAAAAGCCCTTGTATTTGACATACCAGTTAAATTTTTCAGCAACTTAAAATGGTAGCTGAAGACTTTGTGATCTTCTTCTGTGCCTTCAATATTTACTACCTGATCACATGTAATCTTTGCTATACCTATTACTCCTGAGAGTCCATTTCTTGCTATATATTCATAAATGCATTGATCATTGCATAACCCATTTCTTCTTATATCCATCTGTACAGGTGATACCTAAATAGATTTACATGTGGAATATTTGAGGCCTCAGACTTTGGCTAGAAAACAAAGAACTGTTCTGAGAAAACCTCATTTGATATTGATGTGTATGAACAAAGATTGAAATGATGAGACAGAATGTGAAACCCAAGGATAAAGACAAGCAAAAGGAAGAGAGATGGTGGTTCAAACACAGACTGAATATGTTTGGAGAGCTTGTTCAGGAAAATTTCTCAGTGAGAAAGAAAAACTGTGGACATTTAAGATAGGCAGAGAGTCTCTGAAGAGCTGGTTCAGGAGAATCAATGACTAGGGGAGACACAGTAATCAGCTTAATATATCAGACACTCAGTTATTTCAGGATAAGCCAGTTTTGTGCCTTGAAAAATCATCTAAAATTGATGTTCATCTAAGGCAACTAAGAGGGACGGGGTTGGAAGAATGCCATCCCACTTTCAGTTTACTGAATACTCTCTTAATCTGCTCCAGTCATCAGCCTAAGCACAAGGGCTACAATCATGAATGAGACCTGGACATGGCCTCAAGGAGCACTTAAAATAAGTGAGTGGTCATATGACCTCTTTAGAAAAAAAAAAGAATCTAAAATAAGTCCAAGTATCTGAAATGACAAGCAGTGTTCCTTAAATTAGTCTAAAGTGAACAATAAGACTGCATATGGAAAGCTACATCCAAAATGAAATTGGAGGTATAGAAACCTGCCCAATGACAGGAAATAGGGCAGAAATGATGAGCAGCTGAGGCGTTTACTTGTCTAATACCTGGAATCAAAAACACTGGTGCTGAGAGGGGGATCAAAGATGAGAGAAAACGTGAGAAAAGTGGTAACAAAAGGCACAGGACATTGTACTGAGCAAAAGAGAACCAAAAGACTTTAAACAGAGATGGTGTTTCTGAACATTAGAGAGTCCATACAAGCTGAAGTATAGAGAAAGGCTGGGGAGGCATTAAAAATTGCACATGAAGGCCAGCTGAGGAGGGTGCACAATCTCTAAAAGGCTGGTGATCCTGAGGAAAGCTGGTGCATCACTGGAAATGGAGAGGAAAAGGATTTGAGAGACACTTGAATGAGAAGGATAAGCTAAAAATCTGAATAACATCTGTTGGGAGTCCATTCGGAGGGAAGTTAATCAACTTAGCAATTACACAGAATACCAAAAAGTTCAGGGAAGTTAGTCAACACAAGTTGACTTCTTTGATAGCCTGCGTAACTAAATAGTTGCTACATTTAGCTTCTGTCCACTACATCTTCCAATATGCAGGGATATTTCACACTATTAATCTGTAAAGGGAGTACTAAAGCAACCAAAGTGAAGTGTGGACTAGAGGAGAGTCGGCATTCAATCCCTGATGTTGGCAGAAAAATTTACAAGTAGTTTATTGGAGCCTTTCATTTAGTTGATCTTGACAATTTGCAAATCACTGCATAGTATCTCCACATATTTCAAGTCATAAACAACCATAGCATTCTCCTATGTGCTTAAGAGCCTACAGCTAAATCCAGAGACTTCTGACAAGTCACTTTAAGTGCACGTGCAAGGTCTTAAACATCATCCTGAAAGGAAAATATTTTATTACAGTGGTAAACCTATTATTTTATCCCTTACTGACTCATCCAAAGGAAGCATAATGGTTATGAGCACATATTTAGCATCGCCAAAGGTAAAGCTCTGTCATCTCAACATGCTGACCAGGCCACACATAAATCTTATGTTGTCAGCTTTGGCATCCTTCATGGACATCTTGATTACAAAAACAGACTTCATTTTTTTTTCTGGGTTGCATTCCACAAGATACTCTAAGTAAACATACTATCAATGAGAAGATACCTGCATTTGGACCTTTGTATTATAAACAAGTTACTTCAAATCAAACACATATACACACATACACACTTTCATATTTCTGTATATTTAAGACAAAGAATGTGATGTTATAAAGAATGCTACAGATTATAAAACAGTGTCATCAGGAAATAAAATTAGCATACCCACCATTTCATAAAGCAATAACACAATTGTTTTCATTTTATGTTAAAAATCACTTAAAGTCTGCTCTGTGTGAATCCCATGCACAATGAACACATTTGGTCACATTGTTCATTCGCCTTTCAGATTTGTTCATCCCACACAGCTTCTCATTGGCATTCACTATTTGGCCTGCACACCTTCTCTTTTAAGCCTACTGGGTACTTGTTTAAATGAACATCCCTCCTCTTGGATGTTCATTTCCTTTCTTATTCTGCCATCCTCCAAGCCAGCTGTAGCTTAAGCCATACTAATAGGTAATCTCTACCAAAGATGTCCTATTCCTTTGAAATCCATTTATCTGCCCTAAGTATAGTAAACCTTCCTCTACAGCAGGGTCATCAATGATACAGAAATCATCACAACCATGAAATACAAAAGAACCAACTTATAAACAACTGAGCTTTCATGAATTACTGTTCTGCAATATGAAATGATGTCTTTAGACATTAATCCTAACAAAGGAAAATAATTCTAAGATGCCAATAAGGCAGAGAAGGGGGTTTAATTGATGATTATGCATACACGAGGTCTTTTCCAATTACCTTTTAACCTCACAAAGATATTGTTGAAGGGAAAAATAGTTTATAAACTAACCATTCAGCAACAGCAGCAAAGCTTAACCAATACCTGTGTTTGGCAGGAAAACAATCACCTGTGAGTTATAAACCAAGACAAGTCAGACAGGAGACAGAGCTGTGCTCTATCCCATAAGCATTCAAACTCCCTGAGTCACTTGGTTCCATCCTTGGTCCTCTAAATTTAGGAAATATAAAAGATATAAAGTTCTAAGTGTTTTACAGTACTCCAAGAACTAATTATTGTAATGAATTTTATGACATGAACTTCATAGCTTAATAAAGTTTTCTTTACAAAAACTACATCTTGGGAAGTAGAAAACAAAGCATCTTTCTATGCAATCCAGAAACCCATAACATGCCTTCTTATTGAAAGATAATTAACACTGCATTTAATTTTTATCTCTATCCTTTTGTCTTTTAATCTAAAGACATTCTTGACAGAGTTTGTCTTGGTAATAGCTGACTGTTCTTTTTGATATAATTACTCCTTTCTCCTCCAGACAGGCCAATATCTTTGGTGATTAGCAGGGGACAGGCTTGTCTGTCTCGATTAGTCATGGATACTTAGCAGTTCACTACATACATTGCCACTAATTGCAGCAAAAAATAATTCATCTAGTCTCCTTTCCTTTTTATGTTCTCTTTTCTCCCAAACAAAGCAGGCAAGCAGTGTTACCCCAAAGAGCAAATCTGAAATATGTAAAGATGCCTATGCTTATTCATAATCAATATTTGAATAGCGAGTTACATTATTTCATAAAAACCACACACAACATAAATGCTCATGCATCTCCTCCACTTAAAAATAGTAATGTGTTTTAAGTTAGAAGCTACAGAAATAGTAAATTAACGTCTATCGTGTCAAAGACAAACGCAGAAACATCTAAGCGGTTTAGTATTACTTTTGAACTTTTATCATTTGACTATTTTATTGGATGTTTTTCTGTTGGTATGATAAAACCCCATGACTGAGGAAACTTATAGAAGAAAGTTTATTTTACATGACAGTTTCAGAAGCACAAGAGCTAGGATACTGTAAAGTTGAGGCATGGCAACCAATAAGTGGCACACTTGGTAACAGAAACAGGAAGCTGAGAGCTCACATCCACAGTGAGCACAAGCCACACAGAGGAATTGAAATATCATAAAGCCTACCCCAAGTTATATGCTTCTTCTATCTGGCTAAATCATCTAAATGTCCTCTAATATTGCAACCAACTGGTGACCAAGTGTTCAAATGAAAGAGACTATGGGAACCATTCCACATTCAAACCACTACACCTTCTAAACTATTAAAATTCATCTAGGAACTAGAGTACAGATTGTAGAATGCATTCAGCAATAATAAAAACATGATATTAAATCAAATAACTATAATTTAGAAATACGGATTTCATAAACTAAACCAAATGCTTGCCTTCAGATATCTCAGTTCTATTTCTTTGTTAGATATAGTGATGATTATCTATCTTAAAATCAGCGAATCATGAATTAAAATAGTATATGGAATAGAGTTGATGTTCTTTGAAGAATAAATCAATTATTATCAATATTGTCCTTTCAATTTTTAACTCCCTTTGAAGAAATAGAACAGCAAACAAGTAATAATGCTTGTATATCAATTAAGTGTGGGAGTTCAAATAGAATATATGATTAACACATCTGAAAAAAGGCAATAACAAAAGGCTATGACCACGACTGTAACCCTCACCAGGGTCAGTGTCTATTGTAGATAATAAAATCACAGAGGTCAATGCAAGACAGGAAGTTAATTGCAGTGCAAAAGATATAAGCCCTTTTGTGTGCCAGTCAGTAAAGATCAGGAAGGCTAAGCTTTAGAAACATCAGCAATGGATGGATGTAAACTAGGGTTCAAGGTCAGGGTAACATGGATGAATATTTATGATTTTGTTTCTTAGTTCATTTGTATGTCTATATGTTCATGTACATTAATGCATATACAAAAACCAGAGAAGAGTGTCATGTGTTCTCTTCTAATGCTTCCAACCGTAGTTTGGCAAGATGGGCTCTCTCACTAATCTTAGAGGTCATTTTTTTCTCTGTATGATGGCAGTCAGCAAGCCTCAATGATCCTCTTGTATCTGCCTCCCCTCTTAATCCCAGTGATGGGGTTACAGAAGGATGTGACCACTCTCAGCTTCCTACATCATTGCTACAGACTGAACTGAAGTCTATAGGCTCGAGCAAGTAGAGCCATAGAGCCATATCCCAAAACAAAGAATATCCATCTTTAAGCACAAAGAGTTAGTACTTATAAGTATTTTCATTTAGTCACTTTTGTCAAATCTTGAAGTAATATTGTAATTTAACTATTCCTAATCTGATAACTATTACTAGTCCATAGCTTGACCATGATTAAACAGATCATTGTGGTCACACTTAATAAATAGTGCAAATGAATGCCAATCATCCCTCTGTATGCGTCCAAAGCTCTTCTTAAACTACAGATGACACTACCCAACATAAGTAAGCCACTTTGGCGATGAATTGGAGCTAAAGATAAAAAAACAAAACAAAACAAAAGTATAATCAATCAAAAAAATGAAATTTACATCAAAACAAACTATAGAGATGAAGTTATAAAAAGTATATAAATCAAGTGACAAAATCAGAAAAATATAACATTTTTCATACAATGGTAAATTTAAGAACCCCTTCAATATCAGTTAATAAAAAATCCTTTTTGGTTCTAGATTTTATACAAGTTACAAGGATAACAAGAAAAAGAATATGTTTGAAAAGCCACAAACAAATTTGAGTACTGAACAAAAAGAGCAACCCAATCCTCTGTGGAAAAGCAGAGATAAATTTTAACACATGCAAATGTGATATAAATAAAACTGACGAAGAAAAGTAGAAGCACTTTCAGTGTGCAGTGTTGAAAATGCCTGTCGGAAACTCAATAAATGAATAAAAACAAACTTTGTGCTGCAAGACTATCATCACCTCCTTGTTCATGGTCTGGGTCTTCATCACCCACATAGAGAATTCTATTCATTTGTGTTTGTGAGTGTTAAAGTGAAGGAAGTGTAGCCATATAATCAAATCCTAGCACAATTAGTGAAATCAGACTTTGCATTTTTCTATCAGAAAAATGGACACTGCAATGAAAACTGTCTGCTACATTTTTCTCTAAAGAGCAAGTCTAAAAATATATACCAGTGAAATGACTTTCTCATAGTTCAAGGAACAATTATCTCTAACCAGACACAAAGTGGCTATATTTAAGTAGATTATGATATAAGACAATACTATGGAAAAGAATGGGTTATAGAATATGGAGTAAGTAATATGGGGAGGCTCTGTGAGCATAAGATGTCACTGGCCTAAGGATGACACTAATCGAGAATAAAGGACCCTGATAGAGCTGTCTCTTGTGAGACTATGCTGGGGCCTAGCAAACATAGAAGTGGATGCTCACAGTCAGCTATTGGATGGATCACAGGGCCCCCAATGGAGGAGCTAGAGAAAGTATCCAAGGAGCTAAAGGGATCTGCAACTCTATAGGTGGAACAACAATATGAACTAACCAGTACCCCCTGGAGCTCGTGTCTCTAGCTGCATATGTATCAGAAGATGGCCTAGCTGGCTGTCAATGGAAAGAGAGGCCCATTGGTCGTGCAAACTTTATATGCCCCAGTACAGGGGAACGACAGGGCCAAGAAGTGGGAGTGGGTGGGTAGGGGAGTGGGGGGGAGGGTATGGGGGACTTTTGGGATAGCATTGGAAATGTAAATGAGGAAAATACCTAATAAAAAAATTTTAAAAAAAGAAATCACCTGACAGAGGCAAGGTTTTGTATAATAATAATAATAATAATAATAATAATAATAATAATAATGATGATGATGATGAAAAAAAGGTGATGACCCTGATTTCATTTCTTTCTCCTTTCATCACAGAATTCTGAATGCTTCTTGGTGTGCATATGATGGTTGAAAACAATAACAGATGAAGCAGGCTGATGTAATGCCATCCATGTGTTCTCTTTAAATAGTGGTTTTTGAGTTCTTAGCAAAGAGATGGCTCTCTGGACAGTGCAAATATACTAGCTCTTTCATGACGACTGGGCACACTGTGATATACCTTACCAATGAAAACTTTATGCAGGCAGACATGCATGTGAAAACAACAACTCTGAGTATCAAGGCAAGTATGAATTTAATCTCAGCATGGCTATCTTCAAATCCGTTCTAGGGAGGCATGACATTTGTGTAAGAACCTGCAGCCTTGATAATGTACAACACATTGATCTGAGTAGTTGCATTTGTTATTTCATCTACACAATCAAGACACAGAATATTCACATCATTCCCAAAGACCACGTGTACATGTATACATCCTTTAACTGATGTTGAAAGACTGTGACTTATGCACTCTTTGAATATTCTGGTGTTTTCTAGAATTGTGTATATATGGAATCATCTGAAATGTTGTATTATTGTTGGGTTTTGTTAGTTTGTTTTGATATCTAGTTTCCTTAGTTTAATATAACAAACTTTATATTCATCACTACTGATCACAATCTTAATCACTTTTATCACCAGGTGCCATGGAGATAACTTGTGATTGACTTGCTTATTGGTCACTGATAGATTTATGCTAATCAACAATTACTAATAAAGCTGGTAAAGTTGGTAATTACTAATAATTATCAACTATATATAAGCCTTTTCTATATATGTGCATGAATTTTTTGATATCTAAGATTATAATTATTTGACTTAATAGTAGATGTGTGGTTTACCATCCAACAAAATAACAAAAACTACTCCAAAATCTTTCTACCAATGTGATGAGTGTTACAAGAACACCACATTTTTACCATTCAAATGTTTGTGATTTTACTTAATAGGCATATTGACTACATATCTTCTTTTAGAGAGATTCACTCAAATATATGAGTATTTATAGTCAATGAGCTGTATTCCTTTTCTTGACTTGGGAGAATTACATATTCTATAGAAAATAATCCTTCAATTTAATGTGTAGGGAATATTTCTCCTGTTAATGATATCTTTTATTTTTCTGTTTTCTTTTTATTGTTACTGTTAGCTCAGTTTTGCTGATAACCCAGACTGGTCTCAAACTCTTTATTCTCCATTATTAGGCATGCAACTCCTGGGATTGTAGTTGGTTGACACCTCTAGCCCAGTAACTTATTTTCTTGTTTCTTGATGCTCCTCAAAGAAAAAAATACACATGAATTTTAATTCTGATATACCTTGTTTCATTTATCATAACTGTAATAAACACTGCTCCAAGGAAAAAGGTTACCCTAGATCTCTAGTCTGCTAATGGAATCTTATAGAACAATTCAGACATGACTGTGTAAAGAAATATAATATGTGCCCTTATATTTATTCTAATGGTTATATGTATATGTATATGTATATGTATATGTATATGTATATGTATATGTATATGTATATGTATATGTATATGTATATGTATATGTATATGTATATGTATATGTATATGTATATATATGTATCCACATACATATGTATATACACATATATACACATATATAGTATATATTATATATAATATATACTTATATATGCCCTCTAATTACACATACACACACACACACGTGTGTGTGTGTGTGTGTGTGTGTGTGTGTATGTGTATGTGTATTCTATTGGTTCTATATATCTATTGGATATAGATATATGTTCTATTATAATATATAGATATCTCATATAGAGAATATGAATATTATATTATGATATATTCTATAGGTTCTATTGTTTGAAATTTTTATCATAAGGATATATATATATATATTCAATAGATATATAGAACCAATACAACTTATATATGCATATATATATATATATATATATATATATATATAAATATATAAATATATACAAATACATACATGTTTGTCCCACGTAACGCTAAACTTTTGATTTAGAAGTTATATAGTCCATTTTGGTTGTCAACTTTACTGTATTAAGTGTAGCCTAGAAGTTTGAAGTCAAATTGTGAGTAACATCATGAATGAATATTCAGAGACATTTGATTTGTGGATAATCAAATTATGTGAGGAACATATGTACCAAAGGTGAGTGGCTCCATCCATCTGTTCATCTATTCCAAAACCTCCATAGATGCCTTCTGGAACCAAAAGTAAAAAAGGAAGGAATCAACTGTTTGAGCTGGTTCAGTTTCTGCTTGTATGTTAAATCACTAGGAACTTGATTCAGAGGGTCACTGCCTCTGATATTAGGAAACAAAGAAAAGTAAATAAATACATCAACTCTCCTATAGGAGAAGAAAGTAAAGCCTACCTGGCCATTATTTCTGAAATATAGTGATGTGGAGATCATAGGACACACAGTAGTAAATGACCAAGATCAAGGCATAGGTCAAAAAGAACTGAGAAGTGAAGATAAACTTTTGGCTGATTGTAAAGGCAAGTCAAAAGAAAGGTGGTGTTTATAGTAACCATACTTATTAAGACTAAATCCCACACTAAGACTGAAATAAATAAAAAATTTAGTGCCAGCAAGGTATTGTCAGACCCAAATAGATGGAGAGTTTGTTTGTGTTACTACATTAGATTATTCCAAAGCGTTTCACATCTCAGGAAAAAGAATAGAATACTGAACTAAGTTAGCCTTTGAGCTCCAATTTATCTATTTGATCATTCTGTTGAAGAGATTCAGTTTCCATCACAATTTTGATCTAACTCACCTCAAGAAGAGCAAGGTGAAATGCAAAGATAACCAATACCATCAATCTCCACCATCTGGAAATAACACAAAGATAAGTCCTTCGGGGTAGCCCTGGGAAGTTTTAACTGTTACATAGGCAATTGAGTTAGAAAATAAAAACATAATTTGATCCTACCTATTAATGGCCAGTGTAGTCTTTGCTATTGCATCTAATATGGGCATTGAGTACGTTCACATTCTAAAGCTCACTATCACTAAGGTGGTACATTACTCATCATCTGAATGATGATCAATTTGGACCAGCAATTAACCAACTATTGATACAAGCAATGGATAGAAATAGCTCCAATTCAAAGACCAATACATATTCTGGAATGAGGATGGTTAGAACTAAGGATTAAGCAGACTCTAAAATAAAACATGCTTTAACCTGTAGAGGATGATTTCGAAAGTTGTGTTCTGAGAATTGGTCTGGGCTAAATACTTACACTTTAAGTTGTTAAACAAAATATTCTCACTATATGAATACCTAGATTTACATATAATTTCTCCCATTTTTAAGGTTTGAAAAGGCTGGTAAAAGTTATTACAGAGCTGTTATTTGTAAAACTCTATAAAATAGAGTTTTACATAAAACATAAAATAGAGTTTAGGAGGAAAAAACTGTTAAAAATAGAATTAAGTATTTTGAACTATCCGAGTCTTCTAAAAAAAAATACTCTTTCTAAAGCAAACCAAATTTATCTGCATTAAAAATCTGTTTATGCAGGTAAGACTTAGCATAAGTACCCTTTTCTTTTCTCTCACCCTCTGGAATCATTGCTTTTCTAGTTTATCTGCTGATCTAACAAAATATGTATTTAAACTACATCACACTTAACTTCCTCACTATATCTACTACCTTGAAGATTAATATGTTGCTTATTTACATTTGGTTTTATTTTTATCAAGTTACAAATATATTGCTTGTGTTACTAGTTGGCAGCTATTTTGTCCCTCAATTTATCAGAAAATATACTTTTGCTCAAACAGCTCAATTCATGTAGTCTATAGTGAGAACACACTAATATTTGCTATTGTGCTTCATTTGAGTTAATTTAATGAGTCAAAATAATGTAACTTATTCACTAAGTATTCAAGATATTTGGATAAAAGGGTGAGCCAGGAACTGAGTTACATATAAGCTATATATTAGCTATGTTTATCAATAATATAAATATAACCTCTTTATTACCAAATTATCCTTGTATAGATAATGTAAAAGCAAGATATATATGTAAATATACGTATTTAATATTTGCTACTATATATTTTACCACTTATTAAAAATAATATCTCATCTGTGAACTTAGATCTAAACTTCAATCAATTTATATCTGATATTCCATAACAAACCCAGAGAACACACATTTACCACCATGCAAACTATTAAAAGCTAACTTGGGAATAGACAGGGAAACAAAGATCAATAGCAAAAGAAATCATTTCTAAATTAATGTTGAACCTTTTAAAATGTTTATCAACTGTTGGGGAAGGTCTTATAGAATGCTAAGACTTAAATGCCAAGCCCAGACTTAAAGGGTGAAAAACAATAAACTGCAAAAATGAGACACATTGTAGGCTACAGAAGTGGGGAGAAAAATTAAGAGGAAGCTGAGGTGTTGGAGGAAGAAGTAAGAAATGGCTTGAGTGACCCCTCCAAAAAATGGGAGAACATGATCATGTAAACTTCAATATTATATTCATTTCTTTTTTCTTTATTAGATATTTTCTTCATTTACATTTCAAATGCTGTCCCCAAAGCCCCCTATACCCTCCCCTGCCCTGCTATACTCATTTCTATTGACATTAATTTAGAAAATTAGCTCTTCTACATTTGATCCTTGTCCCCCTACCCTTCACAAATTGGTCTAGGGCATGTTTTTCAGTGTTTGCATATTGGTAAATTTACAGGAGGTGAAAGGCATTCAGAAAGCAGTGAGCATAGCAGTGTAACTTCAATTAATATGTCTTCTTCTTCTCCTCCTCCTCCTCCTTCTTCTCCTTCCTCTTCCTCCTCTTCCTCTGTCTACCATTCTTCTACTTTTTCCTTCTTAGAATTATTTGGAAGGATAATTGACTGTGATGAAAAGAGAAGTTCATTAGATAGTTGTCATAGAGGTAATGAGGTCATAGGTTCATGATTTGATTGTTTTTCAATTTTTATTAGATATTTTCTTCAGTTACATTCAACTGCTTTCCCGAAAGTCCCCTATAACCTCCCCCGGCCCTGCCCCCCTACCCACCCACTCCCACTTCTTGGTCCTGGCATTCATGATTTGATTTTTAAATTTTTTATTAATTATTTTATTTGTTTACATTTCAAATGTATTCCCCTTCCCTGTCTCACCTCCATAATCCCCACCCCACTCCCTATACTTTGCCTCTGAGAAGGTGCTCTCCCACTCCCCCATCCACTCCTGCTTGATCTCTCTAGCATTCCCCTTCTCTGGGGCATCGAGCTTCCACAGGACCAAGAACCTTCCCTCCTACTGGTGCCAGAAAAGGCAGTCCTCTGCTACATTTGTAGTGGGAGCCATGGACCAGCACTTTGGTTGGTGATTTAGTCCCTGGGAGCTCTGAGGGGTTTGGTTGGTTGACACTGTTGTTCTTCCCACTGTTGCCATCCCCTTCAGCTCCTTCCACACTTCCCCTAAGGTGAACAGATTTTGTATGTATACTGACACATGTGAGGATGTTAAAAGATGAAGAAAGTGAGTAAGACTCACTTTTATTATTAAATTTTGGTATATAAGATGAATTGGATAGTGACTATCACTAGAATCTGAACTGGATATTGACTGTGACAATATGATGTGACAAATGATATTTCAGGAAAACTTGAGTGTTGGAGGATAGTTTTGGGGTTTGTGTACTATATATTCAGAGTCTCATTTTTGTGCCTAGACATCTGGTGGAAATTTGAACTGTGGTATGATCAAGCATCTCAGGTCTCAGGTTAGGTAAAATATTATTTTCCATCAACTCTGATTGGTTAATAAAGAGCTTTCAGCCAATTAGTAGAGCAGAAAAAAATCACCGTCAGGGGGTCCTAAAGGAACAGAGTGGAGGGAAAGACCATGAGGAGAGAAAAGTGTTGAGATACCATATGAAGGGATCAGGAGGATTCACCATGAGTTTGTGATGAGAGAGTAGCCATGAAGACACATATGAACCAGAACAAGCCCAGGGCAATACCAGATGGTAAGTAACAGGGCACTGGTCTGGGTATTAGAAGGCTAATCATGTTAAAATAGCTTAGAACCTGCCCAGATTAGGCTTGTACCTGTTAAGAAAAAAATACCAGGTCTCGTCCTATTGACAGGATCCTTTGCCTTACAGAAGCTTTGCAACTTTATGAGGTTGCATGCTTGATTCTTGATATTAGAGCATAAGCCAGGGACCCCAAGGGAGGAGTTAGGGGAAGGACTGGAGGAGCTGAACGGGCCTTATCTGGCATCAGTGGTAGGGGAGGCCCTTGGTCTTGTGAAGGTTTGATGCCCCAGTGTAAAGGAATGCTAGGGTGGTGAGGTAGGAATGGGTGGGTGGGTAGGGGAGTATCCTCATAGAACCAGGGTAAGGGGAGATGGGATAGGGGGATGCAGAGGGGAAACCTGGAAAGGAGATAACATTTGAAATATAAATAAAATAGCCAATTAAAAAAGATAAAAATAAACAGATAGATAGACAGACAGACAGACAGACAGACAGACAGACAGATAGATAGATAGATAGATAGATAGATAGATAGATAGATAGATAGATAGATACCAGGTCTCTGTATCTTTATTTCAGTGCTGAAATGGGCTACAGCAGGCATAGAAATGCCCAGGAGTTACTTGAGATCAAGGAGGGCATGGAAAACCCCCAAGAATTATTCTTATATCTTATATCTGAGATTAGTTTGGCTATATTGGGTTAGAAAATTGGGTTGCAGAGATAGCTCATTGGTCACAGTATTTGCTTTGAAAACATGGGGACCTAAGTTATATAAGAAAATTTGGTATGTTGTGCAAGTGTATACTATCTGTAAAGAAGGCAGCGATAGGTGGATCTCTCAGCTTAAGGCCACTGAGAAAGATTATCTCAAACAAAATAAAACAAAACAAAACAAAGGGTCATAGTACCTATAAACTCAAGGAGAGAATATGCTCTGTCCTCCATACAATTATGTACATAAGTTCATGTCCGTAACTTACCAAAAAGAAAAAGAAAGAAAGAGAAATAAATATGCATATTGAATATCTGTGTAGAGACAGTAAGAAACTACTTTTTGGATTACAAATGCAGAAATGAAGATTTGAGTGGACAGAAGGTAGGATGGTTTAAGTCATTAACACTGCTTTTTGAGGTCAGAAGAATACATCAGATTCCCTGTAACTAGTATTACAAACAGCTGTAAGCTACCAGGTAGGTGCTGGTAAATAATTCTACATCCTCTGCAAGAGCAACAAGTACTCTAACTCCTTCTGCCATCTCTCCAGGCCCATCTACACATACCTAACTGGCAGTAACCATCACAATGAACAGCTTGAGTTTTAACAGTAAGTAAATATCAATTGAACCAGCCAGCTAGCGGAATCTATTCCATTTAGGAACTAAAATTTATTTTGTATCACTGCACTTGTATTCCTAAATGCCATTAAGAGCAATAACACTCTTCCAAATTGAACTTAGTAGAAATAAATCTGAGATCTGTCTCCACAGAGAGTTAACTGTGATATAAGAACCATGAATACAGAGGGCATGTAGAATGGCCTTTCTCTTCAATATGGTGTCCCTGGTTCGGTAGAAGTATTGGATTATAAGAAAACCAGCTTAACTACCTTTCATGTCCAGGGAAGGGCTGTCTTAGCCAAAATTGTATAAGTCTGTTCTACTGGGGCTATTCATACTGCACTCATTCATATCAAAAGTGTGTCATTGTCAATCACAATGATTGATTACCAAAAAAACAAAACAAAACAAAACAAAACAATACAAAACAAAACAAAACAAAACAAAAATACCTTCCAACAATCACCTAAGAAGAAACCAGGCTCTTCCATTGGGGTTCCTGGGCTCAGTCCAATGGTTGTGTGTGGGTATCTGCATCAAAGAACTAGGGGAAGGACTGAAGAAGCTGAAAGAGTTTGCAAACCCATGGGAAGAACAACTAACCAAACCACCCAGTGCTCCCAGATACTAAACCACCAACCAAAGAGTATACATGGAGGAACCCATGGCTCTAGATACATATATAGCAGAGGATTGCCTTATCTGACATCAATGGGAAGGCAGGCCCTTAATCCTGTGAAGGCTTGATGCCCCAGCACAGGGGGTGCTAGAGCAGTGAGGTGGGAGTGGTTGAGTGGGTAGAGAAGCATCCTCATAGAGGTAAAGAGGAGGTGTTAAAAGGGAAATGGGATGGGAGCTTGTGAAGGGATAACCAGCAAGGGGGATATCATTTGAAATGTAAACAAATAAAATGAGTAATAAAAAAAGAAGAAACCATGCATGCTGGGGTGGGAGGGCATACTTTTGGAGATAGGGGGAGTAGGAATGGGATGAGGAACTGTGGGAGGGTAGACATGGAGGGGGCAATGACTAGAATATAGAAAAAATAAAGGTAATAAAAGAAGGAGGAGGAGGAGAAGGAGAAGAAGAAATCACATCAGGCATAAGTATTCATTACAGCAAATACTTTATAAAAGAAAATTCTATATCACCTAGACTATCCGAAGAAGTAAATGTCAAAATAAATAATCCAGTTACAAAACAGGGCATGAAACTATACATGGAGTCTCGAACGATAAAAAATGAATGGTTGGGAAATTTATTTTATAATGTTCTACATTCCCTTAAAGATTATTTCTTTCCTTTTGATCTTTGGCTTGCTGCCCACTCCCATGTCAGCTCTACGAGTTTGCATGTTACTAAACTAATATTCTCTGGGTTTGGTTCAGAATATCTAAAAGAAATTAATTTCAATTTAAATAAGGTCACAGAAGAGGCATTGTACTGTGCTACTGAACAAGTGAGAAAATAAAACTTTACAGTGATTTATTTACCTTGGAAGAAGGCAAAGTTAGAATGTGAATGATTCTGACCCCCATGGTTAATTTCCAATTACTCTAACCCCCAATTCTCTAGTTTATAGCCTGTTTAGAAGACCAGTTCAATACTGTCTTAGTACCATGTATAACACATAGCCCGTAAAAGAGATGTCAAGGGAACTCATAGACAAAAGTGACTGCTGATTATCATATTCCCATAAATAACCTAAGAAAGTATGTGACAGTCATTTCACTCACAGAAGAGAGGGGGCTGAGAAGAAAAGGAGCATTTCAGAATTGGAAAAGGCATGACTATATCCACAGGAGTATAAGATAAAATAGAGCTAAAGAAATGACAACTACACATTGGATATGGTCTCTACAGGTTCTTTATCCCCTTTGTTGGGTATTTCAGCTAAAATCCTCCCAGTTGCGTCCTGGGAATGTCTTGGGTCCCTGGCATCTGGGACTTTCTACTGGCTAAGCCCAGTTCTCCCTCCCACACTGCTGCTTACCTACTGCACTTCCCCCCATCTCTTCCCATATCAGAACTGCCCCCCTTTCCCCTTCCCCTCCTCTCTCTCTACATGGCCAAACATTGGATTGAGAGTTGGGAATGCCAATGGAAAGTTAGGGCAAGAACTGTAGGAGCTGAAAGGGTTTGCAACCTCATAGGAAGAACAACAATGTCCACTAACCAGAACCCCCAAAGCTCCCAGGGGACTAAACTAACAACCAAAGAGTACACAGTAGGTACCCATAGCTCCAGCTAGATATGTAGCAGAGGATTACCTTATCTGGCATCACTGGGAGGGGAGACCCATGGTCCTATGGAGGTTTGATGACCCAGGATAGGGTAACACTAGAGCTCTGAGGCAGGGGTAGGAGGGAGTTGGGGAAGCACCCTCATAGAGGCAGGAGGAGGGAGGAAGAAGGGGATAGGAGTCTTCTAAAGGGAAAACTGAGAAAGGGGATAACATTTGAAATGTAAAAATAAAATAACCAATAAAAAATGACAACTTTATACTGGTGGAGGTTAGAGTGTTTCACAGAAAAAAAAAACAAAGAATGTTGAAGAATGATGTGAAGGACTCTTGCCAGTCAAACAGAGGAGTAAAATAAAAATGGGCATCTATTTGAATGCTTCCAAAAATAGTTTGAGTAATATTCTGAGGTAGTTCAGGGTGATGGAATATAAGGTAGCAGCCTTAGAATCTACTTGCTGAAACTTGGAAAACACCTGACTTAAGAATAAAATAGGAACCTTATCTGGTATTGGGTGAGGGAAAAGGACTGAAGCCCTGAGGGCCAGCAGAAAGAATGGAAAAGGCAAATTCAGAATATAGGAGGTTGAGGACCCTCGTGAATACACCATAGACCTGGAAGCTAAGAGACTTTCGGGTCCCAAAGAAAGGGATCTTAGATACAATGACTGTGAGTAGGGAAAAGGAACCTATAGAGCCCACCTCCAGGAGGAAGAGAGGGCATCAAGTGAGAGATGGGGTTGCCATCCCACAGTCACATCTCTTACCCATAATTGTTCCTGTCTGAGAGAATTACAGGGATAGAAAGGGAGAGGAGCCTGAGGAAAAGAAGGTCCAGTGACAGGCCCAAAAAGGATACAGCTCAAGGGGATCTCCCAAGGCCTGACACTACTACTGAGGCTATGGAGTGCTCATGATCTATCATGACTGCTCACTGAAAGACCCAACAAGCAGCTGAAAGGGTCAGATGCAGATATTTGCACACAACCAATGGACAGAAGTTGCTAACCCCTGTTGTTGAACTAGGGAAGGCTGAAAGAAGCTGAGAAGAGGGTAATCCTGAAGGAGGACCAGCAATCTCAATTAATCTGGATCCCTGAGATCTCTCTCAAACACTGGGCCACCAAACAGACAGCACATACCAGCTGATATGAGGCCCCCAACACTCATACAATAGAGGATTGCCAGGTCTATGTTCACTCAGAGATGATAAACCTAACCCACAAGAGACTGGAGACCCCAGGGAGTTTAGAGGTCAGGTGGTGGGATTGGGGTGGGAGCATCCATGTGGAGACATGGGTGTGGGGAGGAGATGGGAGATGTGGGGCATGTAGAAGTTGGATGTGGGGTAGGGACTGGAAAATATAGAGTGTATTCTAAATTTTATTTAAAAAATTAAAAATTCACCACTAAAAAAAATTAAGTAGAACAGAAAGATTTGAGAAATATTTTACTACAACATCTGCAAGTAAAGTAAAACCAGCAAATACGTGTCAAAGAGTTCCTATAAACATTCTATTTGTACAAAATTCTGCTGAGTTTTTGTCTCTGTGCTAACATTTTTAGAAGAGCAGATATCCTCATAGGAAAGAAAATTTTAGTAATTTGTCCTGCTACCTTTGCTGGAAAGTTCCAATAGAAATAAAAAGATAATGGAACTGACCCAGTACAGTCACAGCAGAAAATTCCACGACCTTTAGCTATGACTGTGTTAGCACATTTCTTCTCCCCTTTTGCTTCCACTGTACATCGTGCCTCATACAGGATTCTTGGTCATCTCTTTTAATCATGCTCTGTCAAGAATATGTTTCTCTTACTTAATAAGAAGCAACATATGCTTGGTGTAAGCAGAAAGCCAGAATGTATATAAGATATGGATGTCAGCCCTCTGCTGGGTATGCTCATAACTTAAAAACCTTCTAAAAATATTCATTTTACGTTTTTGAGTTTTTATATAATTACCTCATTTCATTCTTCCCTTTTCTTTCTCTAAACCCTCTCATACACCCTCTTGTACTTTTTCAAATTTATTGCCTATTTTTAATAATCATTATTACATATAAATAAGCATTCTATTTGTATTAACACATAGGTATGCCTGTGTATGCATGTATGTATGTTGTTGCACACACATAAGCATTCTTTTTGTAGAAACACATATACATGCTGATGTGTGTATATATATATATATTACTTTTTCTTTTACTCTCTACATTACCTCCCCTTGCTCTACCATAGTCTTCATGTCCCTTTAACTTCCTGTTCCTTTAACATCATCATTTTCCTTTAGAATATTTCTTCCCATATTTTATTTTGTTGGTTTACTTCACCTCTGTCACAGAACAAGGGCTATTATTTGTCCAAATATATCTACCTACTATATATTTGGCTATGTGTTTTTAGGTTCAAGACAGAAGGCATGGCCCAGTTCAAGAATAGTGATATTAACACTTATAGACATCATGTTTAGTAGAAGTGTGAAAAGACTTCAGATAAGATTGATATTCGTATTCATATGTGATGTTGACATTTACAACTCCTTTATTCACTTCTAGGTACCTGAATCTGTGCTGTGAAGCCTAACCATGGAGCCATGTAGAAAAATAAATGATAAATGACTGCACATGTTTACCTAAAGCAACAATATGCTTTTTAAGGAAGGAAACTGTTAGCCTGTAACTGAAGTTCTGGCCCCACAACCTATGCTATTTCAGTGTATACTGATTTTTAGAGTGAGATTTCTATTTTCATATCTAGATATTTTGGGAAACAAAACACAACAGAGAGAGGGAGGGAGGGAGGGGGAAGGGAGAGAGAGAGAGAGAGAGGGAGAGAGAGAGAGAGAGAAAGAGAGAGAGAGAGAGAGAGAGAGAGAGAGAGAGAGAGAGAGAGAGAGAGAGAGAGAGAGAGAGAGACTAAAATTCCAGAATCAGAGATAAGAGTTTTGCAATTTAGGAAGCCACAGATTACTTTATTAGGGCACTATATTAATGAAACTCACAAGCTCCCCATAGATATTTGTACTGATATGAGTAAAACATGCTCCTAATTGATTGGTATGTTTGAGTATATGATCCCTAGTAGTAAGTGAAACTATTTTGGAAGTGTTAGTAGGTACTGACCTGTTGAAGCAGATATGACCTTGGAGAAGGGTGTCTTAGACAGGGTTTCTATTCCTGCACAAACATCATGACCAAGAAGTAAGTTGGGGAGGAAAGGGTTTATTCAGCTTACAATTCCATATTGCTGTTTATCACCAAGGAAGTCAGGACTGGAACTCAAACAGGTCAGGAAGCAGGAGCTGATGCAGAGGCCATGGAGGGATGTTCCTTACTGGCTTGCTTCCCAAAGGCTTGCTCAGCCTGCTCTCTTATAGAACCAAGATTACCAGCCCAGAGATGGTCGCACCCACAAGGTGCCTTTCCCCCTTGGTCACTAGTTGAGAAAATGCCTTACAGTTGGATCTCATGGAGGCATTTCCTCAACTAAAGCTACATTTTCTGTGATAACTCCAGCTGTGTCAAGTTGACACAAAACTAGCCAGTACAATTGATCCCTTGTCAACTTGATACACCAACACATCACTAGTAAGCCTCAACCCTTAATTTCTTATTCATGCCGAAGATCTAAACAACTTTAAAAGTCCCACAGTCTTTACATATTAAAAGTCAATCCCTTTAAAATGCCCAATATCTTTTAAAATCCAAAGTCTTTTTACAATTAAATGTCTCTTAACTGTGGGATCCACTAAAATATTTTCTTCCTTCAAAAGGGAAAAATATCAGGGCACAGTCACAATCAAAAGCAAAAATTAAACTCCAACTGTCCAATGTCTGTGATCCAACTCATGATCTTCTGGGCTCCTCCAAGGGCTTGGGTCACTACTCCAGTCATGCCCTTTGTACCACACATGTCATCCTCTAGGCTCCAGATGCCTGTACTCCACTACTGCTGCTGCTCTTGGTGGTTATCTCATGGTACTGGCATCTCCAAAACACTGCATGACCCCTTCAGTCCTGGGCCGTCAATTGCAACTGAGGCTGAACCTTCACCAATGGCCTTCCATGGCCTCTCACAGTGCTGAGCCTCAGCTGCTCTGTGTGACCCCTTCATGCCTTCAAAACCAGTACCACCTGGGTGACCCTTACACATTACCAAGTCCCCATGCAGCAGGAGTACAACCTTGGCTATCTCTGGAACACAGCCTCTTTGTGCTTTCAGAAAACACTTCCCAGAAGATGTCACCTCAATGATGCTGGTCTCTTCTTAATCACCACTAATTTCTTAGCTCCAGGTAACCAGCATCAATAGTCCCAGTAATGCAAAGTTTTTGCTTTAGTAGTTCTGGTATCTTGTTAATCACAGCTGATTCTTTAGCCCCAGCTAACCAGAACTACAGAATCTTCACAATCAAAACAGCAATGGCCCTGAAAAAGAGTCTTTAATTTTCCCTCTGAAATTTCACAAGCCAGACCTGCATCTTCTGCACTGTTCTCAACATTATCTTCCAAGCTCCTACACAACATCTGGCAGAGCTCTTAACAACAAATGGATCTTCAAGCCCAAAGTTCCAAAGTCCTTCCACAGTCCTCCCCAAAACATGGTCAGGTTGTCACAGGAATACCCCAATATGCTGGTACCAATTTGTCTTAGCCGGGGTTTCTATTACTGCACAAACATCATGACCAAGAAGTAAGTTGGGGATGAAAGGATTTATTCAGCTTACAATTCCATATTGCTGTTTATCACCAAGGAAGTCAGGACTGGAACTCAAACAGGTCAGGAAGCAGGAGCTGATGCAGAGGCCATGGAGGGATGTTCCTTACTGGCTTGCTTCCCAAAGGCTTGCTCAGCCTGCTCTCTTATAGAACCAAGATTAC
Organism: Mus musculus; assembly: GCF_000001635.26. Taxonomy (NCBI): domain Eukaryota; kingdom Metazoa; phylum Chordata; class Mammalia; order Rodentia; family Muridae; genus Mus; species Mus musculus. The sequence continues at coordinate 42,614,919 of NC_000069.6, read as the reverse complement.
CAGCCCAGAGATGGTCGAACCCACAAGGTGCCTTTCCCTCTTGGTCACTAATTGAGAAAATGCCGTACAGTTGGATCTCATGGAGGTATTTCCTCAACTGAAGCTCCATTTTCTGTTATAACTCCAGCTATGTCAAGTTGACACAAAACTAGCCAGTACAAAGGGTTTCAAAAAGCCTATACCAAACATAGTCTGATTGTCTTTGTCAGCCTGCGACTTTAGGATCAGATTTGAATTCTCAGCTTCTTCTCCATCACCATGCCTATTACCATATTCTCCACCATGAAGATAATTGAGTAGTTCTCTGAAACTGTAAGTTGGTCCTCAATTAAAGCTTCCCTCTCTATGTTGCCTTTACTAATCATGTTATCTCTTCACAGAACTATAATAGTAATCAAGAAAATATTCATGTCAAAAATGTACAATTTCTGAGAACACGTCTTTTATGCTTGACTTGAAGATTTAAATATTAAATCTAACAACGCTATATATTTCACAAGAGATGTAGTGGTTATAGTAAGGACAAACCTAAGGCCAGAGACTATTTCTTTGCCTATTTTACGTTCTGATTTTAAGGCTTCCATAGGTACAAAAAAGTAATATTTGTTGAAATAAAATATGCCTATATATTTCTTTTGCATGGTGGTATGGAAAGAGGTTTTGCTGCTGGGACCCACATATCCCTCTCTATAATAAATCAATAGAATGTACACTCAAGGGATAGGTAGAGAGTGGTAGTTTTTAAATGTTGTAAGAAGTTAGTATAACAAGATCTCAGGAGAGAAACCACACTCTAGAGGCTGATTTGGGTCTCAAGGGATCACAGAAACATCAAAGCAAGGGGAAATCATGATTTCTAACTCAGACAAATCAAAGGAAAATTATTTTTGCTCCCTTCCCAGTGTTTGCAGAGACAATAGAAAGACAGACAGAAGCCTTTAGTAGTGGTGGTATATTCAAACAACTCCTCACTCAATCCAAGATAAGTTGCAGGGCAGTGAATATGACCAAATAAAAGCCTGAGAGTTTATAGCAGCTGAGTTTATAAGTCTGGAATTGTCTGTTCGTACTTCATAGCGAGAGATACACTATTGTATATTGTTTATTGAATACAATAGACCAGGTAAGTGCAATGTTACTCATGCTGTGGAATTACATATATTATACAATGATACATCATAATGGCCTGAGCCACTGATAATCCAAAAACACCCTTCTTGATCACTTAAAATGGGTTGCTATTGTAGACTATTGATGAAATGAAACAATATTAATATAAAAGAAATATAATTGTGAATGATATTAAGTATAAAAACTATATCTATTTTCTATGAGTACTAATTTTTTTCCAGACAGGGTTTCTCTGTATATCCCTGGCTGTCCTGGAACTCACTTTGTAGACCAGGCTGGCCTCGAACTCAGAAATCTGCCTGCCTCTGCCTCCCAAGTGCTGGGATTAAAGGCATGCACCACCACACCTGGCTCTAAGTACTATTTTTATCTGTCTTTGTTTTATACAAAACATTGGTTCTTTCTGCTGAGTGGAAAGCTGAGATATAATGGGATTAAGCAACAAGTCTAAGAAATCCAAACAGTTTTCCAAAGTGTTAAAATGTGAACTGATGCAACTCTTATTCAAACCAAGACATAGCCTGATTATTTTCCCAATGTTTGGCAATGCAATACAGATCTCTCTAACAAGATACTCAGAAGGGAGAGAGAGAGAGAGAGAGAGACAGAGACAGAGACAGAGACAGAGACAGAGACAGAGAGACAGAGAGAGACAGAGAGACAGAGAGAGACAGAGAGACAGAGACAGAGAGAGACACACAGAGAGAAACAGAGACAAACAGAGACAGACAGAGACAGAGACAGAGAGACAGAGAGGTAGAAAGTGAAGACAATGCTGATTGAATATCACTATTTTAATGATGAGCCTTGGGTTTCTTCATTGATTCTCAGCTACATGTTTATTGCAATATACATAACCTCTGCCAAGCATGTAGTGATAATCCTACAATTACATTGTGTCTATTTGTGTGCGTGTTTAATATTCCAGCAGTGTATTTCAGTGGCAATAAATATTGTATATTCAAGTAAAAGAATAACAAATCTATCCATTCCTAGTTTAAAAGTACCTTCTAGCCATATTAGATTGAATTTTTTGTCTCAAACATCTGTCTCATACATTGAAGACTTAACACCCAGTTTCTCAAAATATGGCTTTAGTGAGTGATAATCCTCTAACAAAGTAATCAAAAAAGCAAGGTCTTAATTTTATTATGAATGATAAAAAGAAGAGATTGTAACACAGAAAACCTAGTAGAGAAAGTAGTGAAGATAAAGTAAGGACGCAGCATGAAAGCTGCCACAAAGAAGGAAATGGAGGATATGGAAGATACAGAAAAAAAGAAAGACAGATTGTGGGTCAAAAAAATGGGGTTCTGTGTCTGGCCTAGGGCTTGGGCCACTGGGTGAGGCAGACACAGGAAGTTTGACTGTGTGCATCCCCATGTCACTGTCAGGCAGGCATCAGGCTTTGAGAAGCAGCAGGACTCTGCTCAGGGTCTGGGGAAGGGGCAGTCTGAGGTCCCTGAGGACCTGCTGGAGTCAGGCTCAGAGTCTCAGGCACCACAGATCCCACTAGGAGCTGCGAAAGAGCCAGTTCAGGGGGTCCCTGGGCTGCACAGAAGCCAGGGATGTCAGGTTCTCAGTTTTGGACACTTCAGACTCTTCTGGATGTCACAGAAGAGCTGAGAACAAAGCAGGGGCCCTCAGGTGGACTCTGGCCCAGAGCCTAAAGAGAAAGGGCAGGGAAAATGAACTCTGTCAGTTTACCACGGGGACGAGAGTGCTTGCCTTGCTCAGGGGGCTAGCTTGGTTTGGCAGAAGCCATGGCTGGGAACTCAGAGAGGTCTCCCTAAGGGAGGTTAGACACACATGTGGCTCTCTAGAGAAAGACCTACTTCTTTGCTACAGCACAGCGGATCCTGATGAAAAGAGGCAGTCCAAGGTCTGAAAACATTTATTGTAGAAAGTCAGAGAGAGGGAGAAGAGTAGAGAAGCAGAGGATGGCCATGGCCACATGGAGAGTGGGGAGGGGTGTAGGGAGGGGGAGCAAGAGAGCAAAAGGCAAGACTAAGAAAGTAGAAGCAAGAGAATAGGAGGTAAGACAGTAAAGAGGAAAGAGGGGGCAAGTAGTTCCTTTTACAAGGGGCTGGGCATACCTAGCTTTTGCCAGGTAACTGTTAGGGGGAGCATACCTGGCTGTTGCCAGGTGACTGTGGGGATGGAGTACAATCAGAAAACCAGGAGGTTGAGGTATTACCTACCTGACAGATGGCCACACACCTCTCTGTGGTGGTGGTGGTGGGGTGCTGTGGGGGACTGTAGCTGAGACAGGAGGCAGGGGCCCAGGATGCTTGGCCAAACACACTCAGTCTCATGCAGGCAGAAGTGTCACCAAACACTAGGTCAAGGGTGTTCAAGGCCTGTGCTCGGCCAGGGACCAGGCTGTCTGTGAACAACTCACTGCCCCACAACAGACAGATATATGACAGATAGATAGATAGATAGATAGATAGATAGATAGATAGATAGATAGATAGATAGGCAGGCAGGCAGGCAGAGGCAGGCAGGCAGGCAGGCAGGCAGGCAGGCAGGCAGTCAGACAGACAGACAGACAGACAGACAGACAGACAGACAGACAGACAGATAGATAGATAGAGAGAAAGACACACACACACAGAGAGACAGACAGAGAGAGAGAGAGAGAGAGAGAGAGAGAGAGAGAGAGAGAGAGAGAGAGAGGAGGAGGAGGAGAAGGAGGAGGAGGAGGAGGAGGAGGAGGAGGAGACAGAGACAGAGACAGAGAGACAGAGAGAGAGAGGAACATTGCTAACTTTTGACTTGGACCAAAATACAAAAAATTAAATCTGTAATTTAAGTCAACTGAACTTAGTTTTCTCATGGAAGCCCTCTTACCCTGAGATACCATAGAAATATTGTTTTTTTTTTTATTATTATATTCCTGTGTTGAAAACATAAAACAGTTGAAGACAGTTTAACGCTTAAAATGTAGGAGGCATATCGGGTTATGTCTTACTTAATGCTCTCTATTTATAAAGGCATGGATTTATTTATTGGCTTATATTTCTAATTAAATTTCATTTTTGCAATATTTTTCCTTTCTAATATATTTAGTTTCTAATTTTTAAAGTAGAAATGATACGAAGAAGTTCAGCTCATTATATGTAAGTAGGAAATGTACCCCTTAGTGATTATGATAAGTGAGCTCTAATATATCACTCCAGGGTATGATAACTAATTTATACATCACCATTGCTGCTCTTCATGTCCCATTGTTTGTTCATGCGGTAGGGAGTTTCCCTGAGTGTTTTCATCTAGGCCCCAAACTCCTGGAAATCATGACTCTGAGACTCAAAGATGTTCACAAATAGATAGGCCACACAGCCAGGCATGTTCCCCAACTGATTTATAATTTAATAATCCCATCATTCTATTCTAAATTCTGCAATATGGCTATTTACCTGGTCCTTAGTTACATGCAACTGTCATCTTCCATGTCTGGGTCCCAATCCTCTTGTGCTTGGCTCTATCCCAGAATCCTTTCTGCATACCAGGTATCCCAACTTCTATGCTTTTGTGTAGGCCATATTAACAAGTGATGCAACCATACAGTACCCAAGAGATTGTCTCTATAGTTCTCCCTGTTATTACAATAAAAGGCTCTTCCTCTAATGTCAATAAATTGTATACAGTAAAAACAATTACGAAAAGAATTATGAAAACTATTGCATAGGATTGCATAGGATCTACATGCACAATGTCTAGTCAAAATGTATTTGTCAGCTTAGGAGAAAGTGCTCTGCTTTCTAGTTTATCTTGGTAATGTTAGATTTCTAAACCGAAATCATTTTTGTACCATAGCTTGAATTACTAACCTGAAAACATCGATTTAAATTTACACAACTTAGATTTATATGCACAACCATAACTATCTGGTCTTTAACACCATCAAGACTTGGAAAACAGTAAACATTTTCTTAGTATGTAGGAAGTACAGGCAAGCAGCTTCCAAATGATAGAAATGACAGAGAAAGTTGGCTGTCTAAACAGTCTCACAGATTTTCTTTATGAAGTTGGGGTATCTATCTTCTGCCTTCTGGCCCAGAATATCTGACAGACCTTTTTGTGTAGCAGAAATTATGAAGAATTGCTTACTCTGTCTTGGCAAAGCTTAGCAGTTGACTTCCCTGTGTCTTATTTATCCAGTTTGGACAGCATTTTGTCTACAGTTGAAGCAATCTCAGTTTTTGCCCAGTGGCAGCTTCCTGTACTTGAAGCAAACTCCATAAGGAGATTTTTATTTTTGTTCATCATCTTCTTTAAAGTTGAATGGGATGTTGTCAGGAACTAAAATTTCTCATTGTCAAAAAAAATCCCTTAATAAAAACATTCTTAAATGCCATTTTCTGTAGTTCTCTGAGGTTTGTGGGATCATCTATCTATAGTATATATGACTAGGCAAATGTTGTGCATGTCTAGTTATTTACTTTCTGTTCAAACTAGTAGGAAGCATGTTTTTGTGATAAATTGGACTAATATCTGACATGACCATGAGTTTGATTGATTTATTTACTTATTTGTCCTTTAAATTTTCTAGTAGAATCTTTCAAAAGGACTAGAACTTTACATGGTATTTTAAAGAATTATATAGATACAGTATCTCAAATAAAACTTAAAAACATATATACATAGTATATTCTTAAACATATAAATTTAATTTTGTATCACTATTCAAAGATCTATATCACTGTAAGAATTTTGTCTTATTAATACTCTTTAGTCTGAAAACTGAATCAACAATTTAACTTTTGTTCTATTATTTATATACCCCCTTTTTGTTTCTTTCCATCTCTTCTCCCTCCTTTTCTTCCAAACACTAAATAAGAGAGAAAGAAGGAGAAATAAAAGAAAAAAAGGAAGAGAAATCCCTGAGTTTCCTATTTTGTTTCCTTCCTGTTTAAGACCATAACTACTTGTAAACATTCCACTTAAATTATGGGAAACATTCAGTGCTCATTGAGTGAGCCCAAATCATCCATCTGTGGGAATGGGGGCACTATTGTCTTAAAATTGTTTCCTGGTGATTTGGGTCATAGTTTTCCTTTTGGGGGCCCAAGAAAATTGGAAAAATATTTAGTCTTAAGGAAGTGAGCTGTAATATTTGTTGTCCAATCTTTATGTCCTGTGAAAATGTGTACTTTCTTTTTCCATTTTGGGATTAGGATTTCCATAGGCTCTCCTAATTCAGCAGTCTTTTTAAAAATCTAGTGCTTTGCTACCTGTTTCATTGACTTAAAAAAAAATGTTAAAGTCAACAAAACAGCAACTAATTTATCTGAGGGAGTTTGTTTGTTTGTTTGTTTGTTTGTTTGTTTTTAATTCTCCTCTCTTCTGTGAGCATCTTCCCAATATTGTGTTAAATCTCTCCATAACTGTTTGTCCTGTAGGATTGTAAGTCAGATTTGTAACAAGTTTATGCCATCATGTCTAAAAGATTGCTGTGTTCCAGTGGATGCATATGCCTAGCACTATCAGCTTTAGTCATCAAAGGCAGGTTCAAGACAGTCAATATCTCAATTAAATGTGTAATCTCAGAATCATTCTTTACAGAATTTAAGGCAGAAATCTATTGGAACTCTGAATGTGGATCCTTAGCATGATACATCAAATATGTATATCTCTTAATTCTCCAATCTTCACAAATGACACACATAATTCTTTGCATGATATTGCTCCAAGCTGGCATCCACAAGTAGAATCTGGACTCTTAACATGATTACTGCATCTTTATGGGTTGCCATTCTAATCATTCAAGCCTTTGTGGATTTTTTTTTCTCAATTGGGATCCTCCTTCTGTTGTTGTTATTAAAGTTTGTTGTTGGTGTTGCTGTTTTGCTCTGATTTAAGTAATCTTTTTTACCTCTGTCTAATGGCCTCTAATTTAGCACCTAATTTCTCAGTCTCTTATTTTTAGAAGTTTGCCTTATTTAGATCTCTCTTAAAAAATACATAGAGCATTATATTCATTACTGAAAGCAATAATAATTTTTATGTTAAGTACAACAAAACTATATGTAATGCAGATGCCTTGTGACACTGTCTTTTGACATTTTTAACATAGAAAATATTTCTTTTACTCTGAGTTTTTTCCTTTTTTAAATTATAGATTTTTTTATTTACATTTCAAATGCTATCCCCTTTCCCTGTTTCCCCCACACACACCCAGAATGCCACTTTCCTATGGCTCTCCCCCTGCTCCTATTAGGGTGTTCCAGCAGCCACCCATCCACAAATGCTTACCCTCCCTGGCATTTGTCACTCTAGAGCATCAAGCCTTCATAGGACTAAGGACCTCCCTTCCCACTGATGTCTGATAACCCACCATCCTCTGCTACATATGCAGCTGGAGCCATGAGCCTCTCCATGTGTATTTTTTAATTGGTGGTTTGTCACTGTGAGCTCTGGAGGTGTCTGGTTTGTTGATATTGTTGTTCTTCCTATGAGGTTGCAAATTCTTTCAGCTCCTTCAGTCCTTTCTCTAACTCCTCCATTGGGACCCTGTGCTCAGTCCAATGGTTAGCTTCAAGCATCTACCTCTGCATTTGTCAGGCAGAGCCTCTCAGGAGACAGCTATATCAAGCTCCTGTCAGCATTCACTTCTTGGCATCCATAATATTGTCTGGGTTTGGTGACTGTATACAAGATAGATTCCCAAGTGGGGCAGCCTCTTGATAGCTTTCCTTCAGTCTCTGCTCCATACTTTGTCTCCATATTTCCTCCCGTGAGTATTGTTTTCATTTTAAACAAAATTTTTATTAGGTATTTTATTTATTTACATTTCAAATGCTATCCTGAAAGTCCCCTATACCCTCCCCCCACCCTGCTCCCCAACCCACACACACCCACTTCCTGGCTCTGGGATTCCTCTGTACTGGGGCGCATAATCTTTGCAAGACCAGGGGCCTCTCCTCCCAATGATGGTCAACTAGGCCATCTTCTTCTACATATGCAGCTAGAGACACAAGCTCTGGGTTACTAGTTAGTTCATATTATTGTTCCTCCTATAGGGTAATAGACCCCTTCAACTCCTTGGGTACTTTCTCTAGCTCCTCCATTGGGGGCCCTGTGTTCCATCCAATAGATGACTGTGAGCATCCACTTCTATATTTACCAAGCACAGGCATTTGTTCCTCCTAAGAAGGACTGAATCATCCACACTTTGCTCTTCCTTCTTCTTGAGCTTCTTGTGGTCTGTAATTTGTATCTTGGGTATTCTGACCTTTTGGGTTAATATTGACTTATCAGTGAGTGCATACCATGTGTGTTCTTTTGTGATTGGGTTACCTCACTCTGGATGATATTTTTTAGTTTCTATTCATTTGACTAAGAATTTCATGAATCATTGTTTTAATAACTGAGTAGTACTCCATTGTGTAAATGTACATTTTCTGTATCCATTCTTCTGTTGAGGGACATCTGGGTTCTTTCCAGCTTCTGGCTATTATAAATAAGGCTGCTATGAGCATAGTGGAGCATGTGTCCTTGTTATATATTGGGGCATCCTTTGGGTATATATTCTCTAATTCTTTCTGAATACACTCTAATTCTTTCTGTAAGGACTTTAATTTATCAAGTTTAAACTATTTACATCTCTCTATGATGTTTTGTATTTAATCTCTTCCCTTTTTGTTTTTAAATTTTATAACTTACCAGTTTTAGGGCTTTTAAGTACCTTTGAAACTTTGCAAAGAGGTTTCTTTTGCCTTTTGTATGTTTGACAAGCATGTGTCAATCATAGTTAACACTGTCCCCTCAGCTTCTATTCAGCCAGATGCCTCTGGTAATTTTGGCTGGAGCTGCTGTTTGCTCTCTGACTTTTGTAGGCTCCGGGCCATAGTGTGCTTCTTCTGCATGGACCCTTGGGCCACCCAGCTCCTTCTAAGAGGAAATTGGCCTCCCACCCACCCATTCTACTCACTACTTATGGGCATTCACTCAAGGGTTTCATAACTCAGCAGAGCCTTAGGAGCAGTTCCTGGCTTCTGGGAGTGCTTGTTTCCTATCTTCTTTGGTAAAGGGCCATGTGAAGGAGCCTAGTCCTTTCTCCAACTCCTACCCTTACAACCCCAACCCCACCCTAAACCTAACCTAACCTTATTCCTAACTTTAACACTAACATTAACCCTAACACAATCCTCCTGTGCTTGACTCTACCCCAGAAATATATGTGTATATATATGTGTGTGTGTGTATATATATGTGTGTGTGTGTGTGTGTGTGTGTGTGTCTGTGTGTGTGTGTGTGTGTGTGTGTGTGTGTGTGTGTGTGTGTGTGATGCAACCCAACAGTACACAAGAGATTTTTCTGAATAGGTCAAATACAAGTCTGGATAGTATTTTATAAGTACTTTTGGATTTGGTCAACAATTTCACCAGTAGACTTTTAGTAAAGCATAACAGAGTGCCCTCAACATTATGGATGAGCATCAAACAATAAGGAGAGGACCAGAGGAGAAAAAAAATCAGTTCTTAAAAGCAAGTAATTTCTTCTATGGGACTTTAGACTCACATCAACTCTCATTATAATTTCTAAGATGCTGTATCACACTACAAATTGTGTACCTACAAGCTCTGGACAATCTTCTCACTTGCTTCTTATTTTTCCTTGCTTGCCCTCTACTCTTCTCTCCACTTCCCTTACTTCTTCACCTTTCTCTTCTTCCATACTTTTTTCTTCCCTCTTCCTCTCAATCTCTCTCTTTATCATATTCTTTCTGTGAATTTTCTGGATAATTAAGACATTATTAAGGAATGTTTTAAAATCTTTAAATAAAACTCAACTGTACACAATTTTTAAATTTAATTTTCTTAATTTTCTTCTATTGTGATAATTGATTAATAAAAAGAATCAATATCCAAGCAAAAACCTCATGTTTATTCTTTAGATCTTTTCTCAAGTGCCTACAAACTTTATCTGTAGAAGGTCAAATAGTAAAGACTATAGGTTCACAGGGTTATCAATATGCTCCCTGACAATTACTCAGCCAAATCACAGTATTACAAAAGCAAATGTGGACAATACAGTGGTGGATTAGTGTGACTGTGTCTAAAGAAACTCACATATGTGTACTGAAGTTTGATTTCTGGACAATTTTATGCATCAGAAAATATTGATTAAACAGTATCTGAAAGAATGAATGAATAACTAACTAAATAAATAAACATAAATAAATAAATAAATAAATAAATAAATAAATAAATAAATTAAAGAAAGCTCATGACAAAAGAAAGCTCATGACCACCAGGGCCTTAGAATGACAGAGAAAAATTTCAGCTTAGTAAGCTAGATAATGCCCTGTGCCTGATGTCTAAAAAGGAAAGTACATTTCTGTTACATTAATATTTTGATGCATATTGAGGAATTTTTGTTTACAAAAAAACACTGTGAAGTAAAGCATGTCTCATATGATTTAAAGACAAGGTGTTTCAAATTACGGAGGACAATAGCACATCCCATATGATGGAAGAACAAGGGATGTTGCTGACTGATGACATATAAGCAGTAAACATCAGGAAGGGTCCCTATTGGTCACTATTTCCTTTCTAGCACTCTCTTGGGAGAATTGCCAGTACTGTTGCTTCCACTAAAGATTATACTTATTTTCCCTGCCTTTCCATGTTTCTGAGGAGTCTGCTTTGTTTTCTATGTATATATTCATTAGATTTTCTAGAAACATAAACTACTGAAATCAATATCATGATCAGCTGTTATTACCTCATTCATTACTCTTCTTGCTTTCTCAAACTCCTCTTTATCCTGCAAGCAAGGTGTCAGGGCATTTTCATTGTATTGCTATTTACTCTTCAGCTCAATATTTTTTTCAAAGCAGACACACCATTGACATTTTGCAGTATTAATCTCCACCAGTGCAATATGCCTAATTGTTTCTAATGAAATAAAGAAGAAGGACTTTGTGGGAAAATTGAGAGAGAAAAATACCCTGCAGTCTCTGTTTTCAGATATTTTCTAAAGTCAATAGCATCGACCAACAGCAAACAGATAACTGCTAAGCTCTACTAAGTCCTCCATGATTGTCAAGGTTGTACAGAACTGAACACTGGTCACAGCCATTTGCATTTGGAGTTGTATTTGGAGCTGGTGTAATAAGTCTGAATTTGGAATAATAGAGATGTAAATATTTTGTGATTAACTTTGACCAACAAGTTGCCTGTATCAACATAAAAGTAACCATTGGTGCCTTAAGTATACATACAAGGTAGGAAGATGTCCAGGAGAATGTCAGACAATTAAATCAGTCTAAACACTTTCAGGCAAGCCACAGAGCATTGCATCTATCACATTTCAGCCCTTATCTGATTCACTTTTATTTGGGACTGGTAACTGCAGGTCAATAGATGTTGCTACTTTATTTCAAAGTTTAAGAAACATGATTGTTTAGAGAGGAAAGTATTATGATCCCATGAACCACTTCTCTAATTTGGCTAAGAGATATTTAAAATTCCTACAACATACTAGGATCAGGTCAGAACCATCATGGCTCAGTGAACCAAGCAATTGAGTGCAACTCTGGGGAAGTTATATTCTAATACTGATGTTTTTATCACCTCATTGGATCTAATTCTGTCATCTGCACACAGAGATCAGGTTGGCACGGGCACAGGATTAGAGCCAGAATTTCAAAAAAGATGCAATTTACCACACACAGCTTACCTTTAATCATCCCCTACATTTTAACTTCTCATCCATGCACATATAGTCAAAAAGGACACTGGTGCTGTCACTAAAATGACAACTTTCCCCAATGCATTGATGACTGCCTACAAAGAATGAGAATAGAGAGGGAGTAGATCTAGGGAAGTGGGTAGTGGAGATATGTGGGACATGGACAGAGTAGAAGGAGGGGAAACTGTGATCAGGATATATTTTTGAGACAAGAAACTTTCAATTAAAAATATAGAGTAAAAAAAGAACCAATGAACACAATTGATTTTTTAATGCAAACATAAAATATATTTTATAAAGGTAACAAGGAAAAGAATTCAAAATATAATTTTGAAATGAATTAACTCTTATATAAGATGTATCTTTTACTTTATATATCACAATTGAAAACTGGCTGTGTATATTCTAGTGCAATTCTTCCATACTTGGTCCCATTATCCTTACAGTACAAACATGACCTCCACTTTAACCTCTCTATCCTCAGGATAGCACAGTGATTGTTCTACACAATAAAAAAGTCTAATGTTTCACCAGAAAATGTCTTAGAACAATTTGCATCACCTCCTACCCTAGCCTTGCCATTCCCTGGGTTTGACAAACAATAAATTAAGTCACTGACAAGTGTAGAAATTTAATGTTTGACTGATGAAAAATACAGTAAGAATAAAAAAAGTAAACATCACATTGGTCACTTTGACAATTTAATTGTTAGAAATATTTTAACAGTTTCATAATATTATTTATAATTTAATTAGTATGTAATTACATAGCACTTTATAATTTAAAATAGATATTTGTTTTTATTTTATGTGATTTCTGCATCTGTTGTATTTGTTCCTTCACAAGTAATGTCTCCAAACATCAGGAAAATTTTAATCATATGGTAAAATTGTGCTAAGAATCTCTATTAAAAATTTTCATGAATATGAAGGGAAATGTGTCTGACAACTGGAAAAGCACTTGGCTGACTCAAATACAAACTACATTCCCAAGGCTTTTTCTACATCTTAGAGTTTTCAATTACCCAAGACTATCATTCATCTATAACAATGTCCAGAACATTCATGTGAATAATACTTAAATCTATACCTTAGTGTCTACAATAAATATGCATCTGAGAAAAGTAAAATGATGATAAAAAGTTTTTGTAAACATATAAAAATATCACATTTGTTCACTTAAGAAACTGATTATCATCTAGAGTCAATTCTAGAATACTATACGAACATTTGGGCTGCTTTTAAGCTAAAATCAGGCTACTAAAATTTGAAGAAAGCATGAATATTATTCTATCCAAAACTCATTTAGCAGAAAGAGGAACAAGGCTATTGTGTGACTTGCTCAAAGTAAAATGATCAGTAAATAATAGAGCTAAAATGAAAAGCCTGCCTGATGATTCTTATAATATCTGTCAGTTCTGCAGATGAAATTTTCCATAGAGATTAATATTAACCCAAGATATTACACATTTTCTTTTAAAAAGGAGAAAATGGACGATTAACTTTCTGGTCACTCCTTATTTTTGTGTTTATTTATCACAGGCTTTACTTCATAGCCTAGGTGATGAATAGACAATAAAACATGCTGTATTCAACAATGGAATGTTATTCAGCTGCTATGAAATGAAATTATAAATGCCACAGATAAAAGAATGGAGCTGGGAATAAACATTCTGATTATTTAATTAAAAGTAATAACCCATACCAAGAAAGAAAATATTGCTTTCATTTATTTGTTTGTTTTTTTTTTTTTCTAATCTGTGTATGTTAGCTTTGATGTTTGCTACCAGAGGATAAGATTAATCATCAATCTTATCGAACTGTGAACTCTGTGAGCTATAATAATTATTGGCTTAAGACATGCCCATTGGTGCAATGAAGGCATGAACACCATGTGACTAACCAGTCACATTCTGATGAGGTTTAAGTTTTACAAGGTGAAACCCATATCTAATAACAACATAAGATCAAGAACTTATGACTAGACAAGTCAAAGGCCCTAGGGTAGAACCTTTACTACTATTCAGGTTCTTGGATACAATATTTAACCTATTCCTAAAAATTTCTCCTTGTACTCATAGAGTAATACAGCTTTCACTAGTCATCAGAAAAAAACTTTGCTTGCTGTAGATTACAATTAACTTAGAGAACTACAAATGGTCAAGGGTCAAGAATCTGCAGTATGATAATTCCTAAATAGAGCATTTGTATAACCTCCCCACTCCTGCCTGCCCCAATGCCTCAGAGAACATTACAGGAAAGATTGGAAAGACCATAAGAGTCTTAGGTAGTATATGACTGCAAAGATTCAGTGAATTTCAGACCCAGAAGAAAAGTTTTACATACAGATTTATAGTAGATAAAGATACATACACAAGACCTGCACATGGTCAAGCCAGATAAAACCGTAGAAAAGGAGGTATTGAGAGCTAATGCTTCTGGGAGCGGAAGAGTTAATTTTCAAGGGCATGGAAGCCAACCAGTGGATGTACATGTTTTGAGCCCCAGCTCTCATGAAACGGGCAGGCAGGTCTCTGATTTTGAAGGCAGTCTGTTTTACAGAGTAGTTATAGGACATCCAGGAAACTCAAGTAAACCCTACTTTAAAAACAAAACAAATACTAACAACAACAGTAAAATCAAGGGCATGGTCCTTGGTAGATTGACCATACACCAGTTAAAGTCTACATATCCAAGAGTGTGTAAATATATGAACAGGACAAACTACTTGATGAGTTTTTAAAAAGATACAAGGTTGGGTTGATAGGTGCAAATAGTGAGTGTATCTGAGAGATTTAGGGGAAGTTGGGTAAGTATATTAAAATATGTTGTCCATAATTCTCAAAGAATTATTAAGAAGAGAGAAAAGAAAGTCACATTTATTTTATTATCAGTATGACTTTGACTGCTTCAGAAATCTGGAGGAAAAATCCAACCTCTAGATTATCCATTCTATGCTATCAATAATCTTTTTTAAGTTTGAAACTTGTATCAAACAAGAACTATGGGAGATAAAATCCAAACAAGGCAATGGGTTGCTTGACAAATCTTTGCTAAGGAAAAACACCATGATTCCTGTAGAAATGACCATGATGTACTACAAAGAATAGTGGCTGGAAGTACCACCCTATTTTCACCTCTTTGAACTTTATATGCCTCAACACATCAATAAAAGCAAGTCACTACTTTAAAGTAGAGCAACCCTGATCTGATGAATCTGATGGATACTGTCAGTTCCATCTTTACCCACATTGGAAGGTGAAAGATCCAAAACCTTTTATTTGGAAAGCAGAAGGATCGTGTGATATTGAAAAGCTAACCTAAAATGGTTGAAGTATTACTAGATAGACAGCATGTAGTATTATGTGCATGACTTAGGGCTCCTATGTGTTTCTGAATCATAGCAGTCTTTTAGTAAGATAGGTTAAGCCAGTATCACATTTAATCTTTTAAAGGCAGTCCTCACTTGAGTAGTCCTTGAGCAGCTGGTCTAGGGACTCCAGATTACATTGGCCCACCTGATTATGTCCAAGACACCTTCTGCTTAAAAATATTCACTTTTGATATTTTTTCAGATGGTGTTTCATGAGGAATGAGACGAATACCCTGTCCACAAACTGTTATCATTCTCTATTGTTACTGCCCAAGCTGCTTCCTCATGTTCCTTATACACCCATGTTTATGTTACTATGTGACTTTGTGGCATTGCCCTTGGGACCACTAAAATAGCCATGGTATGCCTCTTATGGACCATGATCACTTCTGGTTGGATTTCTACATCAGAGCCTGCAGAAATTTGATTCAACTGATAATTTGATGAAGCGGGTGAAATAGAGATAGATGTATGCATACTGTCAGGAAAGTTGCTTGATATTCACTTCTTCATCCATCTCAATAGCATAAAAATAAGACAAGCCTTGATCTAAAATAAGTAAAAGATGTCAGGGTAGATTAGGTAGATTCTTATAGGGCCAGAGAAAGTTCATATGTATTCATGGACATGATGTTCTAATCATGTTTTAGAGAATTCTGAAGACATGGTTCAAGTAATATTTGTGATTACAAATAACCAAAGTCACACAAACAAACCATAGGTCAAGTATATTTCTCTCACAGGGAAGACAACACAATAAAATAGAAAGTTTCAGGTAGTGGTTTATCTTTTGAGGTTGCCTATGTTCGAGGACTTTAAAGTCCTTTTGTGAGCCTCATGGTGAGATCTTATCTACTTGCTTGGCAGTGTTTGATGCCACATGCTCACAAAGGTGGTAGTGTGTTTCCAGGTGGCATGCCCAGCATCCAGCCTTACTTGATCACTGTATAAAATAGAGAAAATAATAACCCAGCATCTCCTAACTCTCCACTATCATTTCCAGGTCAGTTGCCCTTTGGGAATACAAATGCCCAACAGGGTCAGGTCAAGTTAAAGGAATAGTGGACTGTCATATTAATAGAAAGTGACAAGTTGAAATATTTAATATTTCACAGAAATTAATTTATTAATAAATACTTTTAATGAATGTGTGTGTGTTCTTTAGCACTGAAAGATGCTTCATTTTCTCTTTCAATCTTATAAAGTAAAATAAGAATCCCACCATCCCTGAATTCTGAAACAAACTCACAGCAGTTATCAACTCCTACTAATTTAAACCTGAGCTTCCTAATCTCCAAAGTTATCATTTTAATTTATTTTTGAATTTCTTCTTTACAATATTTTCATCCATCGAAACAAAAGTATGACTTAGAAAATTTGTTGTTTGCTCCTGCCTGAGCCTGCTTGACTCCTATAATTACCTTAATGATCAGGCTCAATAGTTTTATTCCCAAAGTCTCAGCCTGCCTCCTCCTTTGGTCTCTCAATATCACATAGGGACTTTTAACTGGGGTCACATTAGCAAGAGGTTGACACAATGGAACTCCAAAATTTTTCAAATGCCTATTGCAGTTTTTAGTCATAACTTTTGGCCAATGGTTCTGAGGCCTTATTACACTGAAATTTAAAACAAATATTGGAAAGAACGGGTACTTGTGTCCTTTACTTCTTCAATCTCTGAGATGTCACTACATTTAGTCTATGGTTTCAATTTTTCTTCTTTCTATTTAGCACCCAACGTGATGTTGTCTGGTTTTCAATGCTGATGCTGTGCCCCATGAAAGAGAAAGTGCAAAAAGTTGGAAATAACAACGTATATGCTGTAAATGCACAGGTACACATTTGCACACACACACACACACACACACACACACACACACACACACACACACACATAGGATCAATCTAAACTCACAGCACTAGTCTGTCAGTCAGATTATATTATCCACAATTTTAACATTCCTACAATTGTATACATAGAGTTATTGTGGTCTTAGGATTTTTAATACTATTTATGCTTATACACTAGTACTTATAATGCAGCATTTTTCTGTGTCAAGTTATGGCTGAGAATTTCTTCTCTAAGATTCTACTTTCATTAACAATGTATCAGGGCTTCAGAGAATCAACCTAATTTATTTTAGGATTTTTTTTTTTTTGGCTATTTTTTGACTCTAAATATTTGTTTGTGATTCTTGCCAACAGAGACTTCTGTTCTTCAATAATCTGTATAGATATGGCTAAAACTAATGGGAAATCTCATCAATTCCTTCTACTAACAATTTACACAACAAAAACAATTCACTCATTTTGACCACCACACATGTACACACATGAAGCTCAATGAACACTACAGATCATAATTACCAGTTTAACTTCCTGTAGTTTCTCTTTATAATTAACATACTTTATTTTTCTATCCTTTGAGTGACTTTTACTTTCTATATTTACTGTGCCCATTCTAGGATCACAAATCCTAAATCACACAAACATGTAGAGTCAGTATACAGAAGTCTTTTCTCACTGAAATTTATTACTTACTTTTCAAATCCAAAACTTCTATAAAGTTTTTAAGTTGCATTAACTCTTTCTGCACAATTAAAATTTTGAGCAAAGTTCATTGTTGTGGCAACCAGAATAAGTCTCTATATGCTGTAGCTACAGACAAGAGCTACAAATACACACGAATGAATTGTGACTCATTTTTACAGTTTTACACACAAAACCATTTGGTTAATGGAGGTGATGCCAATCACAGCCTACTGAATATGTGTTCATATATCTGGCAAATATTTAAATTCAAAAATCTTTCATTTCACATCAGGAGGCAAGACTCAGCAGATGCTACCATATGTTAACACCCCTTGTTAAGGCAGAAGGTGTTAATTAAACAAATAATTCATATTAAGAATGCATATGATTAAAAAATCACAATGAATTAATCTGTTGTATGCTTTTCCAATGGCTGCTAGCCAGGATAAAGCCTTTAGTCACAACATACACATTTACACATTTTATGTTATATGTAGAGATGTATACTAGCAGAATTATTAACATAATATAAAAACCATATTCTATGAGAAATTACACATTTTCCTCACAAATGTATATCATAGAAGATTGCCTGGGGGCTGTTTATGATAGAAATCACAATCACACACACACACACACACACTCACACATGCACACATTTCAAGAAAAGTAGAAAATTATATCCTTACACTATTAAAATCTGTTTGATGTTAGTTTATATTTTTGAGTAAAAAAAAAAAAAAACACTTCTAGTTAAAAACGCCTCATTTTCTTAAATTATCTAGGTCAACTACAAAATCAGTGCATGGTTTCAAACTAGGGATCCCAGGATGTGCATCTGTCACAGAAGTGGGAAAGAGGTATTATGAAAGAGGTATTACCGGAAATAAAATTCATATGTTAGTAAGGGCTATAGCATCAGAAAGAGTACAAAGATCCAAGAGGAATCATGGAACTCAAACTTAGATATGTGTGCATTACACAGCAAAGAGCCAGTGGCTTTCATTGGTAGCAAATATTGCATATTTAAAGAGATAAAGGATAAATAGAATACTTTTAAGGAATATCTCTGACTTCTTAATACCTGAGGAAGAATGTATGAGGTAGTGAACAAATAAATTGCATTATTTCTTATTATTATGATAACAATTTGATAAATATTATAAAAATTATATTTAAAAATCTCTTTCAGTGTTCTTTCCCTTTTCTATTTTTCAATCTGGATCTAAAAATTATATTTTTGTAAACACGTGATTATATTAGATATTTTTCTTCATTTAATACCCTACTTACTCTAGAGGAAGAAAGGCAATGTTTTGAACCAGGTCTTTCACAAAGTACTGAGGCCTTGACCTGAAAAAACATGTTGTATAAGGAAGAGTACTTCAAACAATCTCTTGTACAATAATCAATATTAAGATCAAGCTACGTACACACACACACACACACACACACACACACACACAGAGAGAGAGAGAGAGAGAGAGAGAGAGAGAGAGAGTTTGATAAATAGATAGATAATTGGATAGATAGATAGATAGATAGATAGATAGATAGATAGATAGATAGATAGATAGATAGATAACTATAACTTATGTACCTAGGGCACAGGCATCTCTACATTCTTACTACTGAAAGTTCTAGCAGCCAATGACTGTGAGACTTTTATTGTTCTTAACATACTAGAAATTGCAAGTTAAAAATATGACAGTTCACAGACTATTCTTTGAAGTTGTTTTGGATAAGAATCACAAATGTATCATTTCTATTTTTGATGTGTAGCCTGTTCCTTCTTTGACAGTCTAATTGTTTATAATTATTAAGAGACATGCATTAGCTGGGATTTGAAAAATAATCATATAGTTAAATACAATGTGACTAACTCAACTCTGGTAACTGTTGTAAGTCACTTAGGAAGATCTCTTATGATAAAATACAAGATACTCTATCTAGTCTGAATTCACTGAAATGGTTATCATTACCACTGGATGATAAAATTCACATGAAATTTTAATATAAAGTAGAATAACTGACACACAAAAATAAAATGGTAAATACAAATACTTGCATTTAAGAGAAGTTTTATTTTAAAAAATTCAGATGAGATTTAGTTAAAAATAAATAAGTGAAAATCATTGGTAGTTTAATTAGGCAAGAGCTGGATAGGTTTTGTTTAATCTCACCACAAATATATAATTTGACATACATGATGAAGCTCTTAAAGAAGGAGTAACTATGTATTCTATTAACTATTGACTTGTAGTGAATAGAATCATCATTAAGATAAATGACAAACTGAACGAATTTTCATATATATTTTTTCTCCTAAGAATTTGCAACATTTTCAAACAAACAGAATCTAAGCATGTTATTAGGATTTCTGGTTACTTCTTTTTCATTTTGATCAGGATTTATGTATTTCTATACTACTATTATTATTATTATCCTTTCCATTCATATGTAAATTTTAATGTAGTATTTGGGGTTATGAGTTTATTACCTTTATTTTAATATACACTGAAAATTTATGAACGCTTTTTACTTGTTGTAATACTTTGGAATAGGATTTCTAAAGCAACTGATCTCTGGGGTTAATCTTATCTATTTTCTTAGAAATAAGTAATACTAGGTAATTTTAACTTATTACACGTGTTACTTTTATGGAGTATCATTCTACATAAGAATTTGTAACCTTAGGTTTAAAAGTTTTTGAATGTTCCTGGACCAACCTTAAACTTAAGCTTTTTTAAAAAAATATATTTGAGCACATAGCAAAGTCTTAAACCTAATTACATATTCCAAATGAGCTACACAGATAATATTCGGTTATTCAATCAGTATTCTGAGTTTGTAAGAGCTTTTCACTCAACCATCTGTTGTAGAAATGAGAACAAAGAAGAACAATGCTTCAATTGTGATTCCTACAGCCACTCCTTGCTATGACCCTCCCCTCCTCCCCCTGTAACTCTAGAATATTCATTTATTGACCCCCCGGGGGGGGGACACTAGTGAGGTCCACTTGCTGTATTATAAATTAAAGTAGAAGTGCAAAATGCAGTGTGAATATTTATTAACAATGAGTGATAGTGAACATTTCTCTGACAGCACAGGACCTTTCTCGACCTGCTCTTGACCTAGTGCCCTCTGTCTTCAAGGTCAGCTGATAGAGCGTTGTATAGAGATGGAAGGAGAAAAGACATCAATATTTTTAGCCAATTATTGTCTTGGTTCCTTCTGGGAACGCCCCTCTGACTATTTGTGTCCTTAGTCTGTTCGGCTCAAGATGATGTGACTCATACAATTGTTACTCCTTGGTATACCATCTCTTTAGAATAGCAGTTAGCTGGTTTAGTTTGGAGCAGGCATTTTCATTAATTACCCCAAGTTCATTTTCAGTTTGACCTGTAGATGTGTAGAAACAGAACGCAACCTGAAGAGAATGACATAACTCTCATTTTAGAGAAAATAAAAATATCTTTCTACTTTGCTATATTCTATATAAATACAGCAGTCTGGAGTCCCTGGGAAAATATTTAATCTACATTGAACTTGTCAAAGTGAGATGATTTATGCTGGATTTCTCTTTGTGTGTGTTCCCCATAGAATTCAGGTGAGCTCTGGCAGGGGATAACTTCCCTAGGATTTTGGATCCTGCCCATCTTCTGTTCTCAGAAACATAACTAACATCTGGTGAAATTTGGCAGAAATGAAGTGCGTATATGCACAAAGGACAATTGATGCTGCTTGTTGGAGAGGAACAAGCTACCAAGGAAACCTCACACAGCACAGAGCAGATGCAGTTCCTCCGTGGACAAGCCCCTGTGGATAAAGAAAACTCCCATACAGAGACTCACTCTGCTTTCCTTCCTCCAGCTAGTGAGAAACCAAGAGTCGGAGAAAAATTACTTAAATACTTAGAGTGGAAAAATAATAAGTTGATCTAATAGGATACCAATAATAGTTACTGGTTTATACACGCTACTTTTTCTCAATTTAAATAGTGACTAACATGCATCTCATTTCCCTAAGCCATAGGTCATTCTATGTTTCCTTTGAAGAAATGAGTGAATATGTAATTTTGTGACCCAAGATACAAATTCTAGGATACTATGAAGGTATTTATATAGCGAGAGATAGCAACAAATATAAAATCTATGAATACAGATTATCAATATTATAATAGAGACATAATAATACATGTAATTGTTATAATGCAGGTTTACTACTGAGAAGGGTGAAATGCCTCATTGGGAGAGATCCTGTTTAATTGAGATTCAAAGTTAACATCTGACATTATGCTGAAAGTATGGTTTCATTCTTCCTCAAGCTCTTTCTTTACTTCTCTAGAACAAGAGACAAGTGACTCCTTAAAAATTCACCAAAATAGATTTTTTTTCTCTATCACTGTGTTGAGTAAATATTCATATATGAAATAAGTTTCTGCAGAAAGATTTCAAGAAATTTTTTTGTATGACCTACTCATTGGCTCTATGATCTTTTTCTAATTGCTTAACATATATAGAATTTTCCATTTCCTCGTGTACTTTGCAGAAAAACTATAAATCTTGTGCGAACTAACAAGTGGAAAGATTTATAGCTAAGTGTGACATTCTATAGGGCAGCTAATGTAAATGTTACTCCTCTTGTGATATTTTTCAATCTTGTAAATTGTTCTCAGATCATGATCCTTGCAAAAACAACTGTGGAAGAAGATTTAGCCTATTGGCATAGCTGACAGGCTTTATCACTAACAATAATATCACCCTGTCTCTACTCTCTGTGTTTAAACACAGAGACCTATATAATTGGCATACTTTCAATGCAAGACATTCAATAGCGGGAGATAAGTACTATCACCTAGTCATGTGGAGATCGTGGCCAAGTTTTCAACAGCGATTGATTGTGATCTAAATTCTCCACTGAGATGAAAAAAAAAAAATTCTTTCTCTTTGTCTCATCCATCATGTCCAGCAAATATTGCTAAATTTTCATTTGTTTCCCCTCTATTATAGAGCTTTCTTCCCTGCATGAGTCCACACATCTAGCTACTGGGTTTATTGTCTCTCTACAGAGAATCTCATATTCCAAAAGCCAATATCTGTTCCTCAGTCGACTAAATGTCCTTGTCATTGCTATCTTTAGGTCTTTGTGTCTTAATGCTTTTCAAAAAGTCTTCCTTACCATCCTTGTGAGCAGTCTATATCGTTCTCCACTGCTCTTCTGCACAGTCATAACTGATTTTGCTACATCGTTCACCCTGTTGTTCCCTCTTCAGTGCCTTTAATTTTTTTTTACATCAGTTGCAGGTAACAAACAAGCTCCACAAATCCTTAACTGCTAATTACATTTTTCTGCATTCAAATTTTATTCCTTCTCCTAGGACCATTCTTACTCTGAATTATTGTACTCTAATTTTACACAGTTCTATAGTCTTAAGAGTACTTATTTAGTGATACATCAACACAACCTAGAACATTTCATAAATAGATTACTGAAGACTGACTTGGCTCTACTGGGGTCATAAGTTTCCTAGGTGAAGTCATATCTATGCTGAGGTGAGAAGCATAAGCAAAATATAAAATTTGGTAAGAGCTGGGAGAAGAAATGAATAGTTTCAGAGGACTAAAAGGGACATGTCAAGTCATTGAAGTAAGAAATTGAGACCAGCATAATTAAATATAGCTCTGTACAGATAAACGAGGTTCAGAGTAATATAAAATTTGACCTGAGAAGATGAGAGGGAGCAAAACCCAGTGACCAAAATGAAAGACTTCCATTTCATAGAGCTATTTGTCTGAAAGAGCATTGGATGTCAGAGTTGGACAACAGAATGGAAGGAAGCCAGTAAAAAATTACTCCTCTCTATGCTGATGACACTGGGAATGAAGAGGAGTAAAGAGACTGTGGAAAATAAACATATGACAACTGAACAACATTTAAAAGTTGTGAGAGATAACAAGGGAGGGATGAAATTCAAGCCTGCAAAAGGTTTTTGACTCCAGATCTGTGTGTAAGATGCCACCAAACAAGATTCACTCCTAAAAGCCGGGAAGCCATTGTCTAATTATATTTAAAGCACAAAACAGAAACTTAGAAAAATAGATTGAGAATATTTATTTTCTTTGAGGTACAGATGATTACTAAAGCAAACACAAGGCTCAAGCCAGCTATGTCCCAATATATTATCCTTCCTTTATCCTAAAGTGATGTTCATATTTAATAAGTCCTTAACTGTTATGATCTGCATTCCCTATATCTCCAGTAGCTGTCTTCATATTTTTCTTGACTTGGGCTCCACTAGTTGAGACATTTGTAACCACTTTACTGAACTAACAGAGTCATATTCTATCCACTAATATAACATATTTAATTTACCCAAATAGGTTGTCACCCAAAAAATCAAATTCATTATTAAATTCTGTACTCCTAAGAACAGCTCAAATTTCATTTCCCATCATTTATGATAGCAGAAAATTGTAATCATTTTAACCACATCTACTGTCTCACATGCTCTAGACATAACTAACTTTTATCCTCCATCTATATTATTTAACTCTCCAACACTATGAGCTAGAATGACCAGCATCTTAAGCTCTTCCAGTGATGTGTCATTGTACATTTGCTATGCACATCTACATTCTAGTTCCTTCTACCTAGAAGATATCTAGATATCTTCTCATCTTAAGTGCTAAGAGAAAAAAAAAATGATCAGAGGTGTTCTTCCTGTGCTACCTCTGGCCCATGTATTCCTCCTTTGCATTTATGTAATTCTTGTAATTCTCTTTTAAAGACTTGTGGTCATTTTAACTATGTGTGTGCTCCGGCATGTGGGT
Organism: Mus musculus; assembly: GCF_000001635.26. Lineage (NCBI taxonomy): Eukaryota > Metazoa > Chordata > Mammalia > Rodentia > Muridae > Mus > Mus musculus. The sequence continues at coordinate 42,590,350 of NC_000069.6, read as the reverse complement.
ATTGTATTCTGTTGCTTATGAAGGCCAGACGTATCAGATTTCTTGGTGATGGAGTTCAGGGGATTGTAGGTTATATGACTCAGATGCTAGGAATTGAACTTGGATCCTCTGCTTGATCAGTATATACTCACAACTGCTGATTCATCTCTAAATCCTTCCTATATAATTATTTTGGAATCAAAATCCCCATCCTTACAATTCTGTATCTATAATACTTTTTCAGTAAACATTCAAATATTTGATTTTTTTATGAATGGAAATTTACATTTTAGAGTGGAGATCTTTTTATTGCATATCAATACCAGGAAGAAAATTATATTGCAAACTTTTCCATTTCAAGAAAACTATCATAATCTGGATGGGAGACTTGTTGACAAGAGTTAAAACACAAAGACTCAATCTATATTGCATCTGTAAGTTCCAAAATCCAAGATTGTGCTTATGAGTTGATTTTAGAAGACCTATTTTCTATCAAGCTAAACTATTGTATGACATCTCTCAATTGTTGATGAACATTGTGCCTAAAAGGGGGCATACAAAGAAATGTAGAGGGACATGACTCAGAGGGATTCCAAAAAAGAAACCGCAGCTGCTTGTGGATGAGATCACATATCTCACTACACCGAACAGATTTCACACTCTATACCCTAGTTAAATTGTGCACTTCACTAATGGCTCTTTCCCCAGAGGGCCCCCTGGGAATCAACTGGCAGATTTTATTGGGCCCTGTGTGAATTTTAATATGGTAGAAAGGTGGCTACTGTATTCTACTGCTCAGATATAAGAGAAAATGCAAAAATACATCACTACCCTCTAATGGGCACTAGGTACACTCCCGGCATACCATTCATTGGGTGGTGAGTTCAGTTTTTCAAGTGGCTATACTACCATTTACCATCAGCACTCCCACATTGAACTGGGTGAGAAATACATGATTTACCCAGTTTTCTGATTCAGGTGTCAGTGGTTCCTTTCCTTGAATCTTTAGGAGGAATGATTACAGGTAGATGCCTTCCTTCCTGATGAAGTATAGACATGATCAAGATACTTTGAAAAAAATCTGTTCAAGCTAAATCTTTCCAGAAAAAAATTTTAGGAGAAATATCATTAATGTTTATATCCTAACATCTAATAAAAAAAAGTTCATGGCTCATAGTATTAAAACATCATTCTAAAAATGTAAATAACTTAATGTCTTAGTTAGGGCTTTCATTGTTTGAAGAGACATCATGACCATAGCAATTCTGATAAAGGAAAACATTTAATTGTGGCTGGCTTACAGTTTCAGAAGTTTAGTCCATTATCATCATGGTGGGAAACATGATGGCATGCAGGCAGACATGGTGCTGGGGAAGGAGCTAAGATTTTTACATCCTGATCTACTGGCAGCAAATGGAGACTTTGTGTCACACTGGACCTAGCTTGAGCATGACATAGGAGACCTCAAAGCTCATTCCCACAGCAACACACTTTCTCCAGCAATGCCATACCTACTGCAACAAGGCTACACCTCCTACAAGTCCCACTACCTATAGGACCATGCATTCAAACACATGAGTCTATGAAAACCATACCTTTTCTAACCAACACACATCACAAGCAACTACTTTGGTATTTGAGACCCAGACACTCAAATATATTTAAAGGTAAATATCACTCATTGACTAGAAATGATTAATATGTTTTATATTAATATGTTATGTATTTCAATAAAAACCAATTAACGTGTATAAACCTAGAGTACAAATTTTCCTCCTTCAGTATTAGTATGCATAGCATTCATGAAAGTATAAGCCTTAATATTGACTTGTCTAAGCCTTATGCCTAAGATATGGTGGAATATAAAAATTGGTACCTTATATTTCTTCATTCACTTTCAATCATCCAGGTCAGAGGAGCTATTTGAGGTTGCAAATATCACAATGAGATTTTCCAAAGTCTGGCTCATTACCATCCTCTGTTAACATATTGTCATGCTTTGTCCATATCATTAGCTCTGAAGTTGTCTATTAAGTGCTGGAAATAGCAGTTCAGGGAAATCTTATTTTAACACATTTTCCAAGGAGAAAGAGTTAACAGTAACTTGGGTTTCCTTACACTTCTGTCATAGAAGATTTGACTTATTATCTCTATTAAATGACATAATTATGCATGTATTTTCTGGAGTAATAGCAGGATGGGTGGATTTTAAGCTAATTGTGGGGTAAGTAAATTTCATTTTCTTTTCAAATAAATGCTACAATCAAGAGTGCATGAATTCTATGTAGACATTCACTTTAGGTCTTCACTAACCCATCCCATAACTAGGAAACACTGACTCCTTGAAGTAGGACCCATTTCTGTCACCAGCAAACTTTCGTTCCAGTTGTGAACAAAGGCACAGCCCCAAATAATAACACAAGAGTGTACAAGAAGAAAAAAAAGCACTGTAAAAATAAATCTGAAAATCGAAGCCTCCTAGTGCTTCAGTTTCACTGATAAATGGGGATTTGGCAAGGGTGGTTTGGGGTTGTTTTTTTTTTTTTTTTTTTTTTTTTTTTTTCTCCCTGCCTTTACAGTTCCACAGTCACAATAGCCCTCTAGTGGGATGCTAAATTAAGAGGCATTTTGTTTGTATTGTTAACAGCTAGATCGAAACAGTCACACAGAAATGTTTTATTATAGCAAGGAAATAACTCTTTTAATAAGGTTCTTAGGAGACTGAGTTTTAATGACGCTTAACACAATGTTTTAAACCACACGCCACATCTACATGTTATTTCTTGTTAAATGCTGGTTATTAAACAGCAGGCTGGCTCCAGATTGCCTGCAGAGGGTAGTTAGGGTTGGCTGATACATCTCTGACAATTTGAATAGTTGATGGAGTGACAAGTGCTGTTTGCACTTAAAGGATTTTACGTTTTAACATCTGCACAGTGTAACAGTACACGGTATTACCCAGTGTAGTTCAGCACAATATGCTGAAGAGTTTAAGCCAATTAAGCACAATTGTAAGTTTCAATTTCTTCTACAATTCTGTGCCCTCATCCAAACTTAACATGGTTAAGCTGAAATGACTCCCCACACTACTTAACCCTAGGATCTCAACAATGAATTGTTCAAAACTGCAAACCAGAAAGAAAAAGTTAGAGGGACAATGAGCAGAATGTGCCCCAAAGAGTGGTGGGAGCTGAAAAGTCATATCTACCTATAATTAGCTTTTCTTTTAACCATGTAAATATGTAGCATCTTTTAATTAAAGAAGCAAAGAGAACTATTGATCTCACAGCTTTGTTGTTTCATTTTCTTCCATCCTGAAGGAGAACAGGTCCTATCTGGGCCAACAGGACCAGCTGGTAATCAAGGAACAAGATAGTTCAGGTTTTGTGTGTGTCTGTGTGTGTGTGTGTGTGTGTGTGTGTGTGTGTGTGTGTGTGTGTGTGTGTGTGTGTGGTGTGTGTGTGTGTGTGTGTGTGTGTGTGTGTGTGTGTTTTCTTCAAAATGTCACTTTATTTTTTATTGGTTATTTTATTTATTTACATTTCAAATGTTATGTCCCTTCCCAGTTTCCCTTCCTCAAGCCCCTTATCCCCTCCTCCCTTCCCTCCCTCTGCCTCTATGAGGGTGTTCGTCCACCTGCCCACCCATTCCTGCCTTAGCGCCCTAGTATTCCCCCCTATCTTGGGTTATCAAGCCATGACCAAGGGGCTCCTCTCCCAGTGATGCCAGATAAAGTAATCCTCTGCTATATATTCAGCTGGAGACATGGGTACCCACTGTGTACTCTTTGGTTGGTGGCTCAGTCCTTGGGAGCTCTAGGGGTTGGCGGGTAGTCTGGTTAGTTGATACTGTTGTTCTTCCTATGAGATTGCAAAACCCTTCAGCTCCTACAGTTCTTGCCCTAACTTCTCCATTGGGGCCCCTGCACTCAGTCCAATGTTTGGCTGTGTACATCTGCATCTATATTGGTCCAGCTCTGGCAGAGCCTCTCAGGGGACAGATACTGGAGATAATAGGAATTCAGGATGCATATCTAAATATAATTAAAGGAACATACAGCAAGCCAATAGCCAACATCACACTAAACAGAGAGAAACTTGAAGCAATCTCACTAAAATCAGGGACTAGACAAGGCTCCCACTTTCCACCTATCTATTCAATATATTACTTGAAGTTCTAGCCAGAGCAATTAGGCAACAAATGGAGATCAAAGGGATACAAGTTGGAAAGGAGGAAGTCAATATATCACTATTTACAGATATGATAGTATACTTAAGTCACCCAAAAGTTTAGGATTTATACAGAAAGTCTCAGCATCTAATGGACTTTCACCTGTATAGCCTACTTTCTGTTTCTACCATGTATTTTGTATTTTGGGATCCCATTCAAAATGATCTCTATTTAGAATGACCATGTGTTGAAGCTTGAATGCAAAGGAGTGGGGTTCCTCCACCTGGGAAAAAGATACCTTCGTTTTGGAAGCACTTCCTAGATCAGAGGAGATACCTTCATTCTAGAAGTGAGCTGTATCTGTCCTGTAGCTTTTATTGGAAAGACAATGTTTCTCTCCTTTCTCTGTGCCTCTTCTCACAGCTCTTATAAGACATCAGGGACAGTAATACATTTCAATCTGGTACAGAAATCTATGCAGGTCTGTGATTTTCTGTTGGAGATGTAATGATGGCCTATTTCATCACCTCTAGGAGTAGAAAGGATGGAGCCATGCTTTTTAGAAAGGTTCTAGTTAAACTTTCAACCAGAATCAGTAACTCACCTAAATGATGAAATGAAAAGGAAACCACACTTGGCTTATATTCTTTAAAAACAAACAAACAAACAAAAAACCATGGATTTCTTCTTTTGGCCACATGCATGTGGATTTCTGAGAAATAATGTAGTAGTACTGTAGACATGGAGGGAATAGGGATCTGGTTACAAAGGAAAGCCTGACAAGTATTATTATGAAAGCTTGGAGCAACTGCAAACTGGTGCCAGTACTGGCATTGTTCTGTTCAAGCAAGTTAAGGGGAAAGTTCAAGCCAAAAAATTAATATGTTTATTGAGTATAGTAAACACTCAAAGAGCCAAGATAGCTTCCTTAAAGGCATCAAAGAAAATAATTAGAAATAGAACAGAGCCAAAGAAAAACATACCTGGCCCCTAATGAAAGGACAGTCAGTTTTGCGTTAAAGAGCACATTTTGTGAGAGCCAATAGGGAGGAATGTGAAAGTTTGTTCCTTGGCAATAATAGGTAAATAAATTAAAAAAACTCTGAAGTATGATAAAAGCAAAATTAAATATGAATTCTTTATCAAATAGACTTAAACTTTTGTGCAACACTATCCTAGACCATAATGAGTAAACACACAATAGTGAACCTCAAAGACATTGTGTGAGCCTGACTCAAGTCCAATGCAAGGCAAAGGAAACTCAATGCTTGCCCATTAGTGCATATATCTTCCCCAAGGCAAAAGTCTCATGAAGCTCCTGAATAAGACCATGGTTTGAAACACTTCCCCAGTATTAAGCAGTCAACATTTCTTGGTTGATGATCAAGTCTGAGTTTCTCTGTCCTCTACATATTCTCAAAACAACCAAAAATGTAATCAATATAATCAGAAATATCCTTAATTTATGTAGAATTCCATGTTGCAATCCCGTAGAACATTTAAAGTAGATGAAGTCAAGGCACTGTCCAGCAGACATATGAAATTTCAACTCAAACTTAAAACTGAGAACTCTAAACTTTAACTTATGTCTATAGCTGCCCCAATGGGCAACAGTCTGAAGTAAAGAGACTCTGATGGATATCCGTCACTACTACAAATGTCTCAAACTCCCTCTACCTACATGAAGGCAAATACTTTCATTACTGAAAGCATAATGTCTGCCCTGTATTCATAGTAGAGCTATTTAAAGCAGAAAGAATAAATCGTCTGTATTGTTAATAAAATTGCTTCATTAAATCATGAAATGTGATTGCTGATATAATCAGTAAAGAGCAGTATGTTAGATATAGCTCCTATTAGATTACAAACATAGCTGGTTACTTCAAAATATTTCATGAACCACTTGTTAAAGAAATCACGTTGTACAAACTTTAAAAACAGATAAAAAGTATCAAAATGCTGATTTGTGAAATGTCAGAAATATAACTATCTATGACTCCAAAATTTGTGACTTTTAATGTACTGTTATTTATTTCATTTAAAGATATTAATCTTTATTGCACCTGTATGGATGAAATGCTTAGTTAATGTATGGTTCTATGTATATTCTTTTTAATAACAAAAAATTGGCATCTTTACTTTGACCATATTGGGAACAGATATGGCAAAGAAATTGGAAATTTATATAAATTATGTTGTGTGTCTGTGCATATATGGCTGTATATATATGTATATATATATATATATATATATATATATATATATATATATATGTGCCTATACAGGCAAACACACATACACACACACACACACACACACACACACACACACACACACACACACTGCAGATTACCTAAAGTTAAGAAAGTGAAAGAAAATAATGTTTAGAAACAGATTAAATTTAACTCTTTTCTTTGTCCCTAGCTGTTGCATAGTAATTAAACTTAAAACGATATGTGTTCTTTTTGCAATCCCTTTCGAATAACATAAAAAAATATGCCTAGAATTCAAAACCTCTTATCTAATTCAAAAAAGTAATTACTCTTGTCATTGACAAATGAATAGCATTCTCACCTAGCTCTTTGCTATTTCTCTTTCATCTTATTCATTAAAGTAAATCAACATGTCAACCATCATTTAGGTTGCTTCTGCATTCAGAGATCCAGTTGTAAAATATTTAGTAGCAGGCCCCTGGATATTCACTGTACTGATCACAAATTCTATAGCTCACATATAGTCAAAATAGTAGATGATCAAAAGGGAACACATAAAATAATAAAGAGTTGTCACTGTGAACATAGTTCATTGTGCTTCTGATGTCACAGTAAATGTTATAATGCTTACCACATGATAATTTATGCGTTGAGCACCTATTGTGACAAGATGTGGTTTCATTGATACCGATAGTCTTAAACACCAAGTGCATTTCACTTAAATTGAGAAAAAAAAAAGTTCTAGAAACCAGCACTACTCCATAAAATAGACATTTACATTGCATGTATAGCTTGGGACTAAAATTTGCTATCACTAAAAAGATTTGAGCATACTATCTATGAGTCTGGGAAGGAATGGACCTTATCACAAAACACTATGGTATTTTGATTTTTCTTGCTGGGTTGACTAGAAACATAAACATTTGTGAGTCTGAGAATTAAAGTATTCCCAAATAAGGCACTCCCATTTTTTTCTGTCATGTTATTTTTACCTATTTTGTAAAATATAGTATTGTAAGTATGTATTTGTGTATTTTATACCTTAGGTTTTAGATGAGGCTCTAAAAACAGATAAATGAATGGAAGATGATAGCTTTGGTTTCTAGCCCAATGAAACAAACAAACAAACAAGTATTCATATAATAAACATTCAGAAACATGAATACAAATATTTAAAATAATTTAAAACATTCAAAATAATTTTAAATAGTGAAAAACTTGACACAGGCTTCTATAAATGGATATGATTATATAGGATGAAAATGAGAATAGATACTTTGACTAAAACTGTAGGAAATGAGCACTTTGTACCACCTCTGTGAATGTATTTCAGTCAAGAACTGAATGTAAGGCATGAACTTTGATCAAGATCTAAGAACATCATGAGGAGTGAGAATAGTGATAGCAGAGGAACTGAAGAAGAAATGAACTTTGGACGTTTTAAATAAGTCCACTGAAGCATAAAAGAGACAGGAATGTGGCCAGGTTGGTTAGAGCATGGGTTAGAGACAGCTGCTTTATGATTGTGTAGGCTAAATTGAGTCACATGATTTTTATACAAGCTTCAGTGGAAAACCCTGGAAGTTATCAAGCAGGGATCTGATGCAATTTAAGTTAAAATTTTAGAACTAAAATCTGTATTCTAAAACAAATCACAAATAGACTTGAGGCCAGGTGCAGTGGCTCGCACCTATATTCCTAGTGCTCTGGAGGATTGCCACAAGTTTGAGGCCAACTTGGCTACATGGGGAGTTCCACTTAATCATAGTTACATAGCAAAAAATTTGTCTCAATAAAAAATCAAATTTGAGAGGCAAATATAGGTGAAAATTTTCAACTGGCACTTGCTGGGAAAATGAATGCTTTATTTCAAGCTGAATTTGTAAGCTTCTTACTTTACCTTCTTAAGCCCTGAAGTAGAAATGACTAGAGAATCCACCAACTTCAAATTACAGAAATGTGAACAATAAAAGAATACTATGTGAGTTTCTTCATGGTGTTATAGAATTCCTGAGATTGGCTAATTTGAAAACATTAGGAGTGTATGTTCTAAAGTACAAGATTAAGAGGCAGTGAGATCACCACAACAGAGGGGTGCATCTCACCACACACCCCCAGTTGGATATGCTGTCCTTCCTTGGTGGAAAGAAAGAAGCAGATAGAGGTGATGAGCACTGTGTGACACCTCTTTCAAGAAAGTCTTCATGCTATACATGACAAAGAAGCTGTCAGGACCCAAGCACTGCTTTGCATCTTACTTGTGACTGAAAATTATGGCTCTGTGTGCTATATTTTCTTGCAAGCGCCCAACTGGCCAGGAAGAACGACGCTGCTACAGGATCCTTCTGCACACGTTTATTCAGTCCTGTTTCTTCTTGTTTATATCTCCCTTGTATATATCTCTCTTGTTTATATCTCCCTTGTTTATATCTCCCTTGTATATATCTCTCTTGTTTATATCTCCCTTGTTTATATCTCCCCCGAACCCTGGACCTCTCACTCTTAAATACTCTCAGTTCCCATCCACGCACAGCAGGCCATGCTACTTCACCAGGCACGCAGCTTCAGCTAATCAGGGCAGCAGGGGCATATCTCCATCAAAATGGATTCACCAGTATTCTGGTACACCTGCGCACCTCTCAAGATGTTTGTGGCTTATATGAGGAAGTCAGGTGCAAGTCATACGACTTAGCTGCAGTCCCTGGCGCCTTTGGGACTGCCGCCACACCTGCTCCTCACAATATTTGAGAAAATTTCTTGCTGAAGCCCATCAGGTCTCAAACTCACACCCCTCCCACCCTAACCTTACATAGTGAGCATGCATACTGTACCACCATGTCTAGTTACACATGAATCTCATGGGTGCACACACATTCAAATTATAGCAAGCATTCAAGCTTTTGTAGTGGTAAATTAATGGATGAAATATTTACTATCTAATAATGATCAATAAACGCTGACCATTAATATACTTGCTTAAACTACACATCCTTCTCACTGAAGCTCCCAGAGTTTGTATTTCAACAATTCTTTCATAAGACCATACAGTCTCTTCCATAAAGGAAAATATTAGGCCCCTGATCAGAGATGGGGAGAGCCATTAGCCATGTGAGATCTAAGGTGGAATGGCCATTGGTTGCTTCTCCTACTGGGCCTGGTTAGCAGGCAGGAGATTAGAAATGAGCTGAGTTGAGATTGAGCTAGGAATAAAGGTAACTAAACAACTAAGCTGAGGGCAGAATTAGAGGTGTTGAACACGGAGTGATGATAAGGATACTTTAGCTGTGGAAGGCTTAAAAGTTTCTGGTTATGGAGCTAAAGAATATATAAAAATAATCTAGTGTGAGAGTGTGTCTTTCATCCATGGATTTGAGGAAACCTGTGTGAGGACTAGTAGTGCAATCCACCTGGAGCATAGAGCAGAGTAGTAGAAACTACACATTACATATTGGTAAAATTTAAACAGGGCATATCAGAAGAGAGTATTGCAATGTACAGTTCCTCCTGTCTCTGTGTGAATGAGTATTACATAGAAATAATGAGAATTTTTTTATTTTTTCTCTATTAGCCAAAACATATTTTTCATTGTTTATTTATACTATATATATATATGTGTGTGTGTGTGTGTGTGTGTGTGTGTGTGTATTCCACAAAGATGAAAATATTGTATTTGATATTCCCTACATAAGAATTCATTGCCAACATAAATTATATATTATTATCCTTAGGTCAATTAATTAATGAATTCTTTGTCTACAAGACACTGCTTTCTAGTAGCTATATACTTGATTAAGTACATTAAAGGACTTTCTAGGACTTAATTATAAGTATTTTTTTAATGGAAGGGGTAAGGCTTAATCATTGTCTACCATAAATAGAAAAGTTCAAGAGCCATAGTATCTGGAATGTTGTGCAGATATGCATATATTACTTGCTTTAATTAATGTAGAGTAAGATAAATTAATTAAAATATTAATGCCATTTTAAATAAAGCATTGTTATCAAGAACACCTTATCATTTCCCACAATAATTAGCATTATGCCCATTGCTAAATGGAGACCCAAAATAAGCGCTATTGGTAGTGTGTGAGTGTGGACTAAATAGGTTGTCTTGAAGCCTGTCATAGTTTTGATTTATAAATCTTTATTAAACTTTATTCTGATGTGAATAATGAATACTTCAAGCATTGGTAACTTCTCTACTATAAAGGAAAGGTAGAAACCTGATTGGCCAATAGCACAGTTTGCTTCGAACTAGATCATACCATACCATTACATTTTGTCCTAATAGTTAGGAAATTTTCATTAATTTAAATACAAAAGTCTGAACAGTAGAAGAGTTACATAGTTTTCTAGGGTCACATAATCAAATGCACAGTTTGGAACAGGATGGACACTGCACCTGTCTCTTCTTCTAGGCCATAGATGATCTTGTTATTTTACAGCATCCTTCTGGAGCATCTTTGTGTGTTCTCAGAACATCAACCTTCTCTTTGCTCCCAAATGAGACACAACATGTTTAGTAACACTGACATTTGAAAGTGATTTATTTTACCCCAACCTGTAATATTCTAGATCAGACATATGTAAATCTGGTCTGACATTTCTATATTATTTTGTCTTGATCATGTATTCCTTCTAACCAAATGAAGGTTATTTTTAATGCAAGAATATCTTGTGAGAATACTTTCTGAAGATATCTATGCCTTTCTTCTCCCTTCTTGCCTACTTTGAGATCTTCTCCACAGGAACATTTTATCTGTTAGCCTACATTGAAAGGGGGCCATAGCTGGTTGTACCTCTATGGTTGAAGCAGAATGGAAGAAAAACCAAATAACAAATAGGAGGAATCTAACCAAGGGAATACACTGAATTCAAGTGAGAGAAAATGTTCAAATAAGTTATTAGAATGCGCTATATCAGACTCAGCAGAAAATACTAAGGCTGACATTATACATCAATTCTTATAAACAAGAAATCAAAGCAGATGGGAAAAGGAACTTGTCTGTTTAACACCAGATATTAATCTAATAACTCATAGTACACTTAATCATTGTTAAAATTATTTGTTCCATTTGTTCCATTTTATTTTTGCATCACTGTGGCAAAACACTTGGAATATATAATTTAGTTATTAAAGTTTGAGAATTTCATGCATACATGTAATGGGTTCTGATCACCAAATTTTTCTTGTCAGATTCCTTTCCTAGCCCCCTCATCACTTTTCCCTTCTATCTCCACTCTCCCACAATCTCCAGCTCTCAAACCTTTCTTGCCCCTCTTCTGTGATGTTTCCTAGGCTTTGGGAGAGGAATATACAGATTTTTTTAAAATCATAATAAATAAAATGTTTTTCATAGCAAGAAAAAAAGAAGCAAAAGGATGTCATGTAAGTATCTGCCCACTCACATCTGGTAATAAATTTGAGTCTAGGATCTTTAGAACTCAAATCTCACATACCAACAACTCATCCAACAAAGAAATGGGTCATGAACTGAATCTGTGTATCCAGATGGGAGTAAATATGGGTCTAGAAACTAGAGAAGGACCTATGTGGTTAGAAAAAAACAGAGGCTTTTTCCCACCACAATCCCACCCCTCAAACACAACACTCACACACACACACGCACACACACACACACACACACACACACACACACACGCACTAATAAAATCAGGTCAATCAGGCCATCAAGCATCTTGGCCACCATGGGGGTCTAGAACTGCATATTTATACTTTTTGTATAAATCTATCAAGTCCACTCCAGGAAGAACATTGAGCTCTCCCCCAACAGCCATCACTTGCCAATAGTTCCTCAGATAGGTATGAAACTTTGTGATTCCTTCAAAAGGAGGAAAAAAATTATTTTGGCTCAGAGATTCAGAAGTTATGATATATTCTAACTGTCTTTGTTGATTCTAGGCAACAATGGGACGAACACAGTGTTGGTATTGTATAATCAAGTGGAAGTATTAACACACAGAACACAGCAAGAGAGAAAGTAGAACACCAATTTATGATAGCTCTCTTTTCCCCCTCTTTTGTTATGACTGGGTCTGATCCTGTGGGATGTTGCCAGTCAGATTCAATGTGGGATGTCCCTTCAGCTAACATGGAAACATCCTCACCACATACCTAGACCTCAACAATCTCCTCTGAGATTTTACGTTTAGTCTTAAGGTCAATTCAAAATCACCCATCTCAACTGGTATCATGTAAAATGAGGACAAGATAATTGGTGTTGAATAAATGTGTCATTTGAAAAAGGCAATAAGTCACTCATCATCTGACCTCCTCAGACTTTAGTCATAAAATGTACTCACTGTTTTTTCTCACTCCCTTTAAATAATGGAGATGTTCCATTTAACTGGCATCATCCCAGAATTGTATTTCCCTGCTCTTCAAATAGTTCTTGTCCCACCTCAATCAACTTTAATGGCTTCCAGTCAATATATTTCATCACTACTATGTTCTTTCTTGGCACTTTCATTGACCTACTACTACTACTACTACTACTACTACTACTACTACACACACACACACACACACACACACACACACACACACACGCACACGCACACGCACGCACACACACATACCCCTCTTTCTTTTACCTACAAGATTCTTTGTAACAGAAACACATGTACAACAGGAAACTAGAATGCATTATAATTTCCCTGTATTTTCATAATCATTTACAAACCTCAGAGACACCAATATATTATTCTCACAAAAAATAACAATGGTTATCTTATAGCAAAGTGATACAAAGAATATTTTACTTCTAAGTTTTTGAGTACTTTCTAACATTGAACATTAATCAAAAGGGAAAATGATAATGACTTTATTTCTGTGTCATATAGCTTTGTTTTTAATAATTTCCCGTTTTTCTATGCATTAATAATTTCCCCAATTTTCATAATTCACATCACATCTCTGTGATATCTGGTGCCATATAAATAACTTTGCATTGTTTTCTTATTTTGGTATCTATATCATGTTTCAATTTACAGAATTTATACTACATTATAGTTTTAAATAGCCCAAGGCTGATTCACTTATACTGCAAATTGCTTAGGAATGGGGCGGGGGTCAGTATAAAACACTTCAGATGACAGCCTGAAATGTTTGAGTCAGTTCCATAAAATGCCATTATCAGCCACTGTTTTTCCTCTTGTCTACTTTAGCATTAGATATTTATCCATCATCTAAGTATCTTGGTTGGATGACCCATACTTGCTTGCCTTCTGAATAACCCAACTACCTATCCAAAGGAAAGAAACACTTCTACTTCTCTTCATATCAAAAAACAAGATTCTACAACTCCACGTTTTGATGGATTGTGGTTGTCTGTAGTGGTGTCTATATATTGCTAACAGAAATTTTCTTAGTGAGGGTCAGAGACTACATTTATCTGTTGAATAAGGCCAAATTTTTATAGATTGTTGTTAGAGATTCTGCTGTTTAGGAGAAGCAGTAGTTGTAGGCTCTTCTCCAATTATCATGGCTTTACAAGCATGAAGTAATTAGCTAGGATTTCAGTACCAGGCATGCTTTATCTCTTGTGAGCAGCTGTTAAGTCCACGTAGAGTGCTGTTGGTATCTGCCAATATATGTGTGTGACTACTGCACCCTTAGGGTTATTGTACCACACTGGCTGTTGATATGGTTCATAGACATCATAGCTGAGTAGCACTTTTGGTTGCCTCCCTCCTTTGGAAGCTTGCATGGAGCCGTCTTATGAAAAGATAGTCCTCATGTCCTTAGGAGGAGGTTCTCAGGTCAGTTCCAGATAAGGTCTCTGGACTCAGTTTCTTAAGTGCATAATTTCTTCAATGGATAAATCTGTAAATATTTCCTGCACCTAAGGTTCAGGGAATATTGCAAAATATGGGGGACCAAAAAAATTTAAAGAGCCAGAGTATTAGGAACTCTACTAGGAGTTTCTATCTTTTAGTAATGTCGGAGATTATACTCATAAACTCTTACCAACATTACTGCCCACTGATGAGCTGAACAAAGAAGACATCAAGGATGTGGAAAAGCCTACAAGGCCACAATCCTCCACAAAGTATTAGAGTCAACTTAGTAAAGCTGGGAGCAGAAGAGGAAGACATCCTCATCAATTGTCCATATCAAACACTCATTCCTACAAACATACATATAGTTAACATTGACTCACCTGGTAATATTTGGCAGTATGTACATATATGAAAGTACTACATGTATGGAATAACAACTGATGAAGAAAAGAGGCTATGAATTTAAAGGAGAGAGGGAAGGAAAGGCTACATAGGAGGTTTTTGGAGGTGGGAAATGAAAGAGAGACATTTAATTACATTATAATTTCAAAAAAAAAGCTCACACATTGTTCTAAATATCTAACAACCACTCTGTTAATGCAAATTTGCATACAAATTAAAATCGTTGAAACATTATAGACATACATCTTCTAAACAAAATTGAAGTACAGTAATGAATTTTTCAAAGTGCTTTGTTACAACAGAAATTTTTGAATTATTCTAATGGTTTCTGTCACATTTTCTGAATTTTCAAAATTCTGAATAGTAGGGGTTTTTTAAACAGTCATACTTATGAATTGACCTTTTTGAAAAATTCTTTATTAAATTGATAGATGTTACAGGACTTACAGCTTTAAATTTCCTTCAGTTTATATAGAATCCCAAAGCTTCCTTTTCAGATAAACAATAGGATTGTACTAATACTTGCATAGCTCTTGTATTCAGTACATACTTTTTGAAGATATTTCCAAGTATTTTTACAACACTGTTTCAGGATAAAAGATTCTTAACCCCAGTGTCATATGAAAGCAGCCATTGATTATTTTGCTTGTCACTCTTCAGGTCCACTGATTGTATCTGATCTAGGGTGAACAGCTGTAAGCACCTCTGTTCCAGGCTACATATTTTGTAGGCGTGGACCCAAGCTCAGGGTTCAGTTAAAGTTTGTCACATATGTTTAAACTACCACTTATGCAGAAAATCTCATTACAGTGATGTAACACACACACAAAAAATAGCAAGTAAAAACTTTTGATGCATTTTAATACTTCTGTTGACATGCCATCTTCCCCCTTTTAATTCACTGTGGTCAAACCTCACATTAATTACACAGAGAAATACATATTGCAGACCCTCTGCTAGAATCTACTAAAATCACATATCAAAAAGCAAGAATATTTAGCTCTGTAGTAATGAAAAAAGGAAACTTGAAGATGGGTCCCTGATCAAACATTGCAATATCTTTACTGCTATATGAGTGTGGAAGATAACGTATTTCTGAAGAACAAGTGAGAAGAGGTTGCTTAACTTCCGGGAGATAAGCCCTTTCTCTTCTAATGAAGCTTCAGATGAAACCCCAGTGCCTCTGTTTCTTCTGTAAAACAGAAATGATGGACTTCATCAAGATATATATTGTTAGACCTCGCCTCAAATTAAGTACTTTATAATATAAATGAACTCTTTTAGCCATTAAGAAAAAGTACTAAAAATGAGTTTCATGTTATTGACCCCTATCACTAAATAGAAAGAAATTTCAACTTGATAGAAAGTGGAAGCCACACCTGACAAGGACCACCAGGTCCTCACACATATCTAAGACCTCACTATCCTCCCTAAGTGCTTTTAGAGGGATGCCAGCCATACAGTGGTGCTAAGAGCAGCACTCTGAATTGAGAGTGTTATTTTATGTGCATTCCTGTCTTTCTTCTCAGGTTTTTCTTTTGAATTCTGAACCCAAAACCTGAAAAAAAAAAGCTACAGTTTCTATTAGTGACCACACTAGGACTTTCAAAAGACAGAAAAGGGAAAGGGGGAAATTATCAACTAATGAGAAACAGGCACAGTATCAGCCTTTACATATTCAAGAGGAAACTACTGCTGATAGGCTTGTGGTTAAAGTTATTATAATAAGCAGCTTGTACCTAAGGGCTGTGGAAGGCTGGAAGAGAAACAGACAATAGCAACTCAATAATGTCTTAATAGGAGATTGGGGCAAGTATCTATTAACTTATAAGAAAAGCAGCTATTTTCAGGATGTATAGTTAATCTTAATCATCAATTTGATGGAATTTAAAATCACCATGGAAACAAACTTCTAAACATGTCTGAGATTTTCTAGATAAGTTTAATTGAGGAGGAAATGTACACCCTAAAGTTTGGTATCAATTCTTGGGCATAGTTCTTGGACCAAATAAAAAGACACTGGCAATCAATTATCTCTGCATGTCCTGATGTGATGGGGCCTGCCTACTCCTGCTCTTACCACCATGACTTTTCCATCATGAGTGTGGTGATCATAAAAAGAGAAAGTGCTATAAGAATATGTTCTGGCAGGGTATGGAGGAAGGGGGTGCCTCAGCGAGCTCATGCTGAGGCATTTCTTTCCCCTGAGGGACCAGACACACACTGGTATAATATAGAATAGAGTTTATTTAGGGGATGGGGAGGGGAGTTAAGAGGGTAGCAGAGGCAGAGACAGGCAGAGAGAAGGAGAGAGTAGGGAAGTAGGGGCCAGCCATGGCCACATGGAGAGAGAGGGGAGGGAGGGGAAGCAAAGGGACAAGAGGTAAGAGAGAGGCAAGAGCTAAGAGAAAGAGGAGGGACCAAGCAGCCCCTTTTATAGGGCCATGCCTGTCTAGCTGTTGCCAGGTAACTGTGGGGAGGAGCATGCCTGCCTGCTGTGAGGAACTGTGGGCATGGAGTTTAGACAGAATACCAACAATGACAGACTGCATCCTATTAAAACTCTAAACTGAAGTAAACTCTCCCTCCTTTAAGTGTCTTTGGTTAGTAATTTGCTTACAGGATTGAAAAAAAAAGAGCATTTTGATACTTTTTTAGCCTCTTCTGTAACAAACGATTAAAAGAGAACCCTTTGTAAAACAAGGCATTTATTGTTTATCTGCTTAAGTAATCTGCCAAGCTTAGGTAATACATGATACTTTAAAAAATTGTTCTCTTCTTAAACACCAAAGAAATCAACAAAAGCCAAGCATGTATGCTAGAGGAAAGTTGAGCGAGACCTCTATGATGAGTTTAGATTTGAACTTGCATCTGGAAGCAATGAGCTACATTATTGTGGTCAGGTAAAACTGCAAACTATAAGTTATGTTTATTTTTAATAGATATGTCATGTCTAATCTTTTAGTATTTGCAGTCAGACAAACAAATTCTGCTCATCATAACATCCTCTTAACTGTACATACACTTCTTCTTAGCCTGGAATTCCCTGCAGGTAATGCCCCATGCCTGTTGGTTCTGGTCTGACATACCCTTCCTGTGCTGGAATTTCACCTTACCTTTTATGCTTTTATAACAGATGCCTCAGACACTGCAGTCAGGAATTTGGTTAATTGCTTCTCTGATGGAGAGACTATCTATATTCAGTTGCAAGGGATTTCAAAAAGATCCAGGAAATCAACAACAGGTAAATTAGGAAAGGATCCAGACTGGCCCACCAGAGGGACAACTATAAATGTTACAGAGCTTGATGTGAGCCTCCAGTGCAGGCATATTTCTAAAATAGAATTTGTCACTGTAAATGTAAAGCAGCACTGAGTTGATATTAGTGACTTTGTCTGTTTTATATGCAGAAACCCTGAAGCAGCTGAAGTGACTGCCAAGCACTGATGTAAGAATATTGACAAAACAGAAGGTTTCACAGTGAGGACATCCTCTCACCAGACTCCACACAGAGGTTCTGTAATTACTGCTTCAGTCTTTGCTCGTCAGAACTCTGGTCTGCAGGCCCGTTGAACCTTCCTTCCCTTCCACCCCTCCTCCCAGCAATTTAAAAAACAAGACAGAAGGAGAAAGAGAGGCTAATTAGCTACTCTAGGTAGGAATAAATTACCTGAAACAAATACTGTTTGTGTGATGAGGGTGGAAGGAAAGAGTCATCACAAAGGCAGCACCCAGGCCGTGCAGAGAGTCAGGCACATCAAGCAGCTACTGTGTCAAAGATTTTAAGTCTCACTTTGTTGTGCTTACAGCTCTTAATTCTGTTTCTTAAAAAATAACAGATTGCTAAGACACCAGATAAAATTAAGTCATGTCCTTTAGTAAATGGTTGGTTGTTTCAAAAGAGATGATATGCTGATTGCCATAATAGATTCATGGATACTTGTAACCTAGAGTCTGAGGGAGGTAGTGGTATATGTATGTGTATGTATATGTGTATGTGTATGTATATGTGTATGTGTATGTGTATATGTGTGTGTATGCAATATACATTGTAAAAATGTATGTAACTTTCTAAGAATAAAAATATAATTTAAAAGAAGAATATCCCAGACTTTTGGGTACTATATTCCAACTTACAATTAAAATCTATCAGCTATCTTGGCTTTGTCTAATCAAAAGTACACATTAACTAACCAGCTTTGGAGACTGCCAAATAATTTTCTTTTTAAATGTCAGTCTAGTCCTTTTATTCTCCCTCTTCATTCATTTACTATATGTCTAAATGAATGGTTCTATAAATGAGGCACCTATGTACCTTAGATGCAAAGGAGATGAGAAACTTTAAGATGAATGGGTACAAGGGCAAGGATGAGCAGAACTAACAAACACCAGAATTGGGGGAAAACCAGAGAAGGAGCCAGTGAGGAACTATAATCATTCATCTGCAGAGCTAAAAACAGGTAAAGGAGTGAGGGGCTATGTCTCCCTCTGATGAGACTTTGTATGATATAAGATGGTGGCTTTTGGCAGCTGGAGATGATTTTCGCATTATCAGAAGGAATGGGGGAAGCAGAGTTACTATACACAGCAAAATAATTCAATATGGGAGGCACTGGAAATGGCTCCAAAAACACCACAATGTTTTGTAGAGAAAAGAAAACGTCACTGATGCAGAGCTGGGTCAAGGGAAGGTATTATATATACATCCGTTCTAAAGTCAATCATTGCCAGCCATTTTGTTTTGTTCACTTTCAAAACACTGTGTCTTGTGAGTATCTCACATATTGTAATTGTCCAAAGAAGCCATTGAATGGCTGGATAATTGAATCTATAGTAAGTGGTACAACTCAGCTATATAGTGACCAGACACATCCAGTGTTCAGGGATATCTATGGTAAGCCACCACAGGGAGGGCATCCCCTTTCACAGCCACCACCACATTAGTACATGGTACCCTCGCCCTGCCTGAGTGTCAGGCTGATCTGCTGGACCAGTATGCCTAGTTCCCTCCTAAGATAGCTAACCACTCATTACTTTCTGCCTCACCTCCTTTTACCCCTCAGGGAAACCTTTCCAGATGCCTGTTCAGGTTTGGAAGCCTCTTTGCTTCACACTGCTATAATTGTTATTTTTCCTTGGCTGTCTCTCTCACTAGCCGATAAGCTCTGTGATGGCAGAGACTATGCCCTATTTGATTTTTCATCCCACTGTCTGGCAAAATGTCTGGTATAAATCAGACATCAATACACATTTGATGAATAAATAATAAATGACATTCCTCCTGGGAACACAGCGTGCTTGTCAGGCTGCACAGGCATCCAGTCTTCTCTGTATTTCTCTTTTATTTCTCATTATACTGTCATTCATGACTGGAGATTCATATTCTCATTTATTAGCTTCTTGTGGATTGTTAAGCATGATCCCACTTTATGTAGCGTTTTAAGGGAACACATTCTTCTCTGAGGTTACATCAGTATAGAAGGTAGAACATGAATCCCCGGAGACAGAAACCTAGCCACCTCCAGCACACTAATATAACTAATACAAAGAGTAAAAGGGTAATAATGTGAGGTGTCATTTCTCAAATGTTGGATGAAATTATCTCTCTGTTGTCTTATGACTGACTTTAGCGCTTAGAATTAAATATTGAATTACATTTTATTACATTTCATATTGTCCTATAATCTTGCCTTCAACAATCATATAAAACCAAGCAAGAATACAAGAGATACTGTCAACAACACAGGATTTGATGATATTTTTATTTAATATCTAGATTGAATTTGCTCAAATGAAAGAAAAATAATAATAAAATCATTTAATTGTAAGTCCTAATCTATGTTTTTATTGTTATAGACATGATCTCTAACAGAGATATTTGTTAGTGTTTTCAATATTTTTTCTTATGTTTCATGATTTATGAAGTTATCCTTGAAGTTGGCAGAATGGTTTATTGGGTAAAGGTGTCTGCCACAAGACCCTTATGGTGGAATGAGAGAACCAACCTCTGAAAATTGTCCTCTACCTTCCTAATGAACACTGCTGCATGTGAACGCACGCACATGTGTGCACACATGCACACACACACACACAGACACACACACACAGACACACATAGGCACAAACACACACACACACACATACACATGTACACAATATAAATAAAAATGTAACAAAAATTTTTAAGGAAGTCATTTTACTTTTAAACACCAAGGTTTAGAATGTATATTCCTCTGGTCTTTTATCCTTTTTAATGTTCACCATGAAATATACTCCTTTAAATACCAATAACTCTTCAAGTTCATTCATTATTTATTATTTAAGTTCCCTTTTAAAAATGTAATTCATAGGTACTGGTATTGCCTACTGCCTCTGGAATTAAGGTGACATAGAGCTATGGCAACAGTGTGGGTAACTAGAGGTCAGTTTCTTCAGTCATAAAAATCAGCTGGTAGCTAAAGTTCATATTAGCACCCTGTCAGTGAGGAGAAGCTATTACAGATACCCTGTGGATTCACATTCCATTTTATTTATTTTATTTACATTTTAACAATGTTGAGGAGGTAAAGTGCTTAAGAAATACTGTGTCATTAGTAATAATGGTCTCTGCATCTTAAGAAGGAAATGTTCCTAACCATGACAAATTCCATCTTGAAAATGCCTTTTGAAAAATATTTATTGATGCCAGCCAAATGTTATTGCAATGATTTAGAAAGGAAAGAATATCCTAGGTAAACAATGTATAGTCAAGTACATTTCTTTTCTTAAATGAATTGATAGTTATAAATCAACTATAAAAGGTACATTTAAATTATATGATTTTTATAAAGCTTCAACCTAATAATGAGTAATACTTTATTACAACATAGACAAAGATGCTTCATTTCCTGAGCTGGCTCAGGTAATTTATTTAGACAAGTGTTTTCCAGATTATACATCATAGCATTATAGTATATCAAATACATGTTAAAATACTTTGTAAATTACAGCACGTTAAATGATGGGTCAGTACATTTCAGAGTCAAGTGGGAAAAATACATTCTCAGTTTGATAATATCACAAGAAACCCCATTGGATGTGTTCCTTTAATAATATTAATAGCAGGACTAAAGGTTCTCTGGGTGGTTGAATTGAATTACTTAATCCAACTCTTGTACATTAATCTGAATTTTCAGATTCACAAGTCTTAAAATGCTTAGCTGTATTAGAAAATAGCCATTGGAATAGTTAGGGAAAATCAATTCTCTCTTCCTAAGATAGGAAGAGAGAAACAAAATATAAAATATTATTCTTCTATGTTGACTGTTTGAGTCATCCAAATACATACCAAGATAGGAGCAAGGGAAGCCAAAATACTATGATTAATATCATTTAAGGTATGTTTTGAACACGTGTTTCCCAGCTAGTGGTGTTAATGTGGGAAGCTATGGACTTTATAAGAGGTCATTCCTAGCTGCTGTAAATATATAATTTTTTCCTCTCTTTTCTCAAATCCCTGTCTCTGGCTCTCTGTGTCTCTGTCTGCCTGTCTGTCTGCCTCTCTGTGTCTGTTTGTGTCTCTGTCTCTCTTTGTCAATCTGTCTATTTCCCATGTGCTTGGGCATGTGCGTGTGCCTGTGCTTGTATGTGTACACTCATGCATGTGTGTGTGTGTGTGTGTGTGTGTGTGTGTGTGTGTGTGTGTGTGTGTGTGTGTGTGTATGAGTGTGTGTACTTCCTGACTGCTATAAAGAACTGTCTTCTCTCACAAACTCCCACCATAATAATGTTTTGCCCATAAATATCTTCTTCTTCAGTTGTCTTTGCCAGACATTTTTTTGGTCATAAAACTGCAAATGTTCCACATAAGCAATTTACTCCACTTTAGGTAAATCTGAAATTCAGATTTATCCTTAAATAGGCAAAGGCCACCTCACATGGCACCTGTGTTCTGGTGGTTGTATCTGCTTGAAAGAACTTCTTAGCTCTCATGAATCTTTGTGAATTCAAACCAGTCTTGGCTAAAATATTGTCTCCTTGGCAAATTGTCAGACTGTTGTGTGACTTTTCCTGAAGAGACATAAAACATCTCCTTACCCCAATGAATGAACCAATGACTGACCACACTAACAATGCTACCAATGCATCCCTGGAGTTTTTTTGCATGACTTTCTAGAAGCCTAACATGCTAGAAATTCCCCCTCTCTAGCAGACCTTACTTTCAACATAAATTTATAACGATGCCTTGTGAATCTTATTAGTTTTAGGAACTTCCTTTTCAATTCATGCTTGTTACTTCTTGAGTCATAAAAAGTTTCCCTTCATGATGTAATGCACTGATCAAAAGAAAGTTTTGTCAAAACACAGGCCAATATACTGTATGAGACATACCCCGTAACATGTTATTCCTTTACTATTTGTGTTGTCACCTTTTGTTCTTAATTATATCACTTCATGAAATTGTAACAGTTATAATTACAATCTACCATGGTAAGCTTATTGGAAATCTTAGCTTATTTATCTTTTCCCCAATGTATTTCCATAGCCTAGAATAGCACTTGATCACTACAAGGCACTAAAAATGTTTCCTGAATAAGAGAGTGAATGGCTGGAACAGTAATAATAGTGATGAGAAAATTATAGGGGGGGCATATTTTAAAGCATGTTATAGTCAAATTTGTTAACTCAATAGACGATAGGAGACATAAAGGATGTATTAAGGATGATGTAGATTTTCCTTTGCTACAGGAGACAAGGTGACCCTTAATCTGATCCACATCTACTTCTCAGATTTGTGTCTTAGTATAACTGCCTTCTTTCTCTAACCTTCAGTAGGGAGAACAGAAATAACAGGTCTTAAAAGTGTAGTCTTGCTGCTTTGCATATCATTCTCTATGCATTGAGGAGTGTTAGTCATTGCTCACCATATAGTTACTATGCTTAATTTAAAAAACTGTTCTCTCCCAGAATTCTTGAAATAGAACCTCTAGATCTTTCTAATAAGGTAGTTGTAACATGGATAGTTCTGGAATTTGTTATTCCCTAGAAAGATTTCACTATGGATTCAGCTTTGGGACTTTCAGTACCAACCTCCACCCTTTGGAAAAGAAAAAGAACTGTAGAATGAGTTATTAAGCAATCTCTATGTGGTGATGACAGTTCAACTAAAATTCCCTGACAGATGAAGTGGGAGAAGTCGGTAAACTTGCTTACATACCCAGTAGCTGATAACCCACAAACCCATGAAGTTCAGATGTTTAGGGTCCTTGTAGAAGTAGTGCCCCTTCACTAGGCAATTCATTTGCAAATACTGAAATGGTGAATATGTAAGTGTCACCTCAGGCCCAGGAGTCATTCTTGCAAATTAATTTAATGAATTATTGTGAGATCTCTGGTGTATAGCCAGTAAGTAAAAAACATAGATAACAATATGGACTTGTAGCTGTCATTTGAAATTGGAAACCAGTCTGGTGACACTAAATATGGATTGGTAGGCTTTTGCTAACTCCAAGCTGATAGTATTATAATTGAAGTGTGTAATAGGTCATTTAACTGTTAATAAAGAATTAGCTGGTATGAGGGAAATTCCCATGGAATACATATGGAGGTGCTGATTATTATGAGTGAAATAAGCATAGAAGTATTATTTATATTTATATTGATTATGTATTTATTATGGCTACTTATGAACTATGCCTCAAATATTATACTTATCCTTCACACAGTGACAGCCATCCTGACATACAGGTAAACATGGCCAACCTTTAAATCTAAGCTCCCGCATCATCTCCTACTCAAAGGCATCCCCCTCTACAAAGTGCATCCCCTCCACCAGCTGAGCAGGCTTTCATTGTTGTGCTGCTGCACTCCATTTAAATCAGGATGATGTTGCTGCCTTATCTCATCGGAAACTCATTTATTTGTCTGTCTTTAGCAGCCATATGAGAATTCCTAAACTTCAAAAATGAATTCTATGTACTATAGAAGGGAAACAGGGAGATCACAAACTTTTAAGTTAAAGTGTGGACTTAGATTAAGTCTGAGAATAGAAAGAAGAGTCACAACAGAAATAAATGGGTCTTCAGTTCAGCTCAGTAAATGTGTTCATTTATTTTCTACATACTTTGCTAGATATGAAGTATACAATAATAGCTAATTCTAGAACTCTGTTCTCTAAAAGTACAAAATCTACAAAAATTATTGCATCAGAAAACAAAAGTCTCATTATTATTATTTGTAACATCTAAATGATCTTTAGATTACATAGACATATAGATTTATATTTTATTAATACAAAGCTCTGACTTAGAATCTACTCTCATTAGGATCATACTTAATAGGTACATCCCAAACTCACTCTAGGCTTTTATTAGTCCTTCAGGAATCCATTCTTCATTTAGATTGTGTCATCTATGTAACAATGATACATAATTCACCAATAAACTTATTTTAAGGTAAAGAATTTAAAACTCTATGATCTGAGAAAACAAACAAACAAAAACTGTAGAAAAAATATTAGACCCTAAACTCAACTAGTAGTCTACACTGTGTACTCTGTCCTTCTAAAAGAAATGCTCATGTGTTCTGCATAGTTTAGTGATGTTCTTGTCGTTACCTCCCTGTCACCCCTGCTATAATGCATATTCAGGTTAAATCAGATCATCAATACTGAAGTCCTTGAAGGTAATTGATAGAATAGCATTGAAGTAATGCCCATCAAGTAGAGAATTTCTGGTCCAGTAGAGGACAATGAAAGGATAATAAGAATGTTCCCATATCATGGAGGGGAGAAAGCCAAAATTAGGTCATTGAAAGGAGGAAGGAAAAATGAAATATGAAATTTGCCCTTAAGAAACATGGGACAAAGGTGAGGAGAAATTAGGCATGCTCACACTCTCTCTCTCTCTCTCTCTCTCTCTCTCTCTCTCTCTCTCTCTCTCTCTCTCTCTCTCTCTCTCTCTCACACACACACACACACTTAATATGAAAATGATATAATCCTGTGTGTTTTCCAAGTGCATAGGGCATGCATCTGTGCAATGTGTGTCTCCATATACATACATGCCTATGAATGTCAGAGTTTAACCCCAAATGCCATTCTTAATGCTTTTTCATGTTAATTTTTGAGATGAGGTCTCTCTGTAAACCTGGAGCTCATGAATTCAGCTAAGTTTGCTGATGGCTGAGCTACCTGATCGCTCCAGGGAGCTACCTGTCATATCCTTAACAATGTGGCCACTCATGACAGAAAGCCTCTGCCACCTCCCTCCAGGTGCTGGGGTCACAGATGCATGTGGCCACACATGACATTGCTTGTTTTTGTGTCAGTGTTCAGCATCTGAGCACAGGTCCTCAGGTTTTCATGACAAACATTTTACCCACCAAGTCACCTGCCCTGTTGTCAGAATACAGCTTTTAGAGATTTTATTTAAAAGCAAATTAATCAAAAGCCTCTGAAGGCTTCATCACTGAGAAACTTCATCATGAACAACTGTGGTCTTGAGCTTGGGTGAAGCAAGAGCTTTCTAGCACACTCTAATTGCTTTCTGTCTCTCGAGAGTTATGTGATTCCATGCCAGGCATTTAGAACAGCTCACCTCCATTGCTAGACTACCTAACTTGGATTTTCAGTGAACTTCTCAGGGAAGTATGTGTGGAAAAGAAAAGAACTGAAAGAAAGAAAGTCAGCTACACAATTCAAACGCTTAGGCATCTCATTCTCTAAGATGCTCCCGGATAATAGAAAACTAGAAAAACTCTGCTCATTAGTTAATGTTGGCTTTGTTTTCTTGTGTATCAAGATCTTTATGCAGCTTTGCTTTTCTTTATTTAATTCACTCGAACTTTACCTCTAACATGAGAGCCCGTGTACTTCCTCTCCTCCAGACTGACGTTCCTTGTTTCCAAGAGTTTAGAGAAATTCTGGAAGTGTAGCTCAATGGCTAACTTTCAACCTTTCATGTATGTAGTGAAGAAAAAATGAAAGGTTTAGGAGTGGAACTCATATCAAACATCATCACCTGGACAGTTCCTCCTATTTTATACCACACCATTCTTCAGTTCACACTGCTGATACATAGATGCCAATGAAAACTTTTTCCAATTGCTTTTGCAGCCTTTTGCAAACTTCCATGTTTCCTCTGCAAATGCTAAAGATGCTCAGAGAATATCTTTATGTGTGACATCGATCTGATTATTCTTCTATTTTGAAAATGTATTAAACTCACGAGAAGAAAAATAAATATTGAAATAAACCTACAGATGTTAGTAGTCTTCCTGTCACTAATCCTTTAGATAAAGATCATGAATAAAATCACTAATGATGTCTTCTACCTACAAAAATTATACTTTGTATAATAATCTGGATAAAGTAGGGTTTGAGTTTATTTTTTCCACAAAATTCAATTTTGTGATCTCTCAACTGTTGAAATAAATCAGCATGATGTTAACTTATCCCTCTCCCGATATCAACAGTGGATGCTTTCAGATCTGGAGAAGTTATACACCACACTGGCTTTTCACAGGCTTGCTGCTGAGAACAACCAGACAACATTTTACAATAAAAGTCCTATCTTAGTTTCTTTTCGGTTGCTGTAATAAAATACCCTCACAAAAGCAACTAAAGGGAGAAACAGTTTGTGCTGGTTCACTGGTCAAGGCAGCAAAGCAGATGAAGTAGGAGACTGAAGCAGCTGGTCACTTGGTGCCAGAGTCAGGAAACAGAGAAGGCATCAACCTCACACTCAGCTTGCTTTCCTCATTTTGTCCAGTCCAGGATCCCTTGCACATGAGATGATTCTACCCACATTTCTGTGATTCCTTCAGCATCAGTTAGCATAATCAGGATAACAGCCCCGAGATGTGCACACAGACTCCTCTCCAAGCTAATTCTGGGTTCTGTCCATTTAGCAGCACTGGCCATCGCAAGTCCTGAGTATAAGCACTCATTTGTGTAACTCCACCACTGCTCTGTGATTACTAAGTTATAAAACCAATATTCTTTATCTAGTTTGTATTTACCATTTACTTTAGAATTCTGTATTTCATTAGATCTTTACTATAAAGACAGTTTAGTACCCTGGTTTATAGGAGTAAACACATAGTCATAGAGACTAGGAATTTAAGCCATTTTTCAGAAATAGGAAGCAGATCCAAACTGAGAGAAACTGTAACCCAGGTAAATAGAGCTGAAATTGAGTTATATTCAGTAACATAATGTCATTTACTTTCCTTTGTCAGATAGGAAAATTGTAAAATCAGACCTTTTCAATTCATAATTCTCTCTCTCTCTCTCTCTCTCTCTCTCTCTCTCTCTCTCTCTCTCTCTCTCTCTCTCTCCTCTCTCTCATTCTTTCATGCACACACACACACACACACACACACACACACACATACACACACACATGCTCACACACACAAAACCCCACCATGTTGATATGTTGATTCTATATTTTCCTCTGTAAGTCTACTTCAAATGAACATTGTCTAAAGTAAATAATGCTATCTCTTCCCTTCCTATAATCAATCAGCCAGAAATGACCTCCATCTAGAATAGGGTTAAAGACAGATAACATCCAGACACCACAACTATGTTAGGAGACTGTTAACTGACAAGATTTCCAAAGTGGTAAAGAATGGAAACAAGGTCCACAACCCAATCCATGTGCTTTGCTGAGTTCTGTAGTTTTTAGAATGTCTAGGTTCATAGTGGAGCATACGCTTCATTGGAAGGACTGTTCATCCCTTCGGGACTTGCTGCTAGCATCAAAAGTGAATGTTGACCTTACATTCTTCACAAAGCTTCTGCAACTCTTGCTCAAAGCTCTCGTAGTGACTGCTTGTCAGAAGGAATAGAGGAAATGTTTCTTCAGTAGCTCTGCATTGATTTCCACGATGCAGTCACATACCTGGCCAAGTTGGCTGATGCACACGAGGAGCCCTCCAGCTTGCTGAGGCGAATCAGTGTCTAAATGACAGTAGCATCCAGCACTCTTCTCCACTTCAGATTCTTTTAGGATCACAACAGCAGAAACATAATTGATTTGCTTGTCATAGATTTGATGTGTTATATTCAAATTATACAGAAAAATAGTATCACATATTCTAGCACCATGGTGCCTGGTAGAGTGTGTGTCTTTGTAGTATGAGAATTCATATTTCCTGCTGTCCATTTGTTTCCTTGACTTAACTCATTGTGTATAGAATACATTTATACCATGTATGAAGCCAGAAAAAAAATCAATTCTATTTTCTGCACTTTCCATTTAATTGGATAAAAATAGATTTTTGCAAACCTGAAGCCAGATTCTGGTCACTCTACTTTGTGTGTGTGTGTGTGTGTGTGTGTGTGTGCGTGTGTGTGCATGTGTGTGTTTTATGAAATGAAGATTATCACTTCCAATCTCTAAAATCAAGCAACTTCATCCTCAAACTGGAGATAATCATATCAATTTCATAAGTTTACTAAAGGACACACTCTATATAAACCACTATATAGTGAGTTATAGTGTATCACTATCCAGTAAGTAACAAAACATGAGCTTTAATGGCATGCAACTTTATTATTAATAAACATTTCATGCATATTTTATTAATTGCGATTTCTCAAGAATCTTATCTACCATGAACTACTTTTATATTTCTATTTGAAGTTTCCCAATTTCTCCTGGTTTTCCAACATGCAGTTTTGGATAGATCTTGTCCACATATATTATTTATTCAATTATTTGTTCTGATTTTCTGGGTGCTATTGGCTTCCAAAAAGGGGTTCTGTATGAGTATCTCAGGCTGACTTCAGCTACATTAACCTTCTGCCTCAGCTTCTTGAATGTAGCAGTAAAAACATCACCTCTTCTGGCTCAACAGGTTTTGAAGGAAAAAATAATGAAATAATTGAATAATTAATAAAAATTATTTGAAATAATTAATAAAATTATTTTACAGTATAGACTTACCCTTTGCTATTGAAATGAATCCAGGAATCTCAAGGCTATTACTGTATTTGTAACAGGTTAAATAATTCATAATTATTTGTACAAACAAGCCTTAAATATCAAGAGACACTGAAACAAGAGCACTATCTCTCCTACTTCTAACCATACTTTTCATATGAAGCATTTGGTTCCCATACAGGTAATGATTATTGCTCATTTTGATGGCTAAAACATGCTACTCACAGGTTTGCATTAATTCAGAGGGAGACTGCTGGTTCTCTGGAGTTTTCTCAGCTGATTTATCACCCATCTAGGTGGAACTGAAAATGGAGTGTTGAACTCATGTCCTGAGCACCTCTCACCCTTGTTGCCTTCAGTGACAAGGGTGCAAAGTGTCTCTAGGACCAGCTTCATGTTGCTGTTCTGCATCTTAGACCTATAGTTTTGCACCTAATTAGCAAGCCATGTCTCTATGGAAAGATATCCTTGTGCATAACAGTTACTTAAACTTAAAAATCATTCTTTTACTTGCAATCATTATATTATATATGCTCAATAACTAGTGGTAGATATTGGCCAGCATTGTGTGCTAGACGGTATAGACAATTTTCTTTCCTTTTTTCTTTTCTTTTTTTTTTTTGTCATAGTTCTATGAATTAGCACTCTTCTTAACCTTGAGGAAACACAGGTGCAAACAAAACCTTAAGACAAGTTTTACATGATATGTGGGGATAGCATGAATGATAGTCAACAAAAATTTGAATGTTCCACTGTGGAAGGATGACAGGTACTCCTCATATCAATGTGGGGGACCCAGAGGGAAATTTGTGGTATTATTTTTTTGTTTTATGCCATGTAGGTAGTGAAAATGTGTCTTACCTTTGCTACATATGTATATATAATATGGCTCAAAACTTTCCTCACTAAATTTAACTCTGTTTAAAAGTGATATTGTTAAACAGCAATTTAAAATTTCAGAGTGTTTCAATGAAATGAACATATTCTAGGTTCATAAGATTTTAGAAACAATGCTTAGTATTAATACCCTGTCCTTTTCTGTCTTACCATTATCAGAGAATAAGCCCCTAGAGGAAACAAACCAACCAACTGTTCCTCCCCAAATCCTGATGATAAAAGGCATTCTAGAGGAAGGTCTGTATTAAATGTTCAGATGATAGTCTGCTGCCAAAGAGAGGCAGTTCTTTATACTTGGCGACATAAAGCAACAGAATTATCTCACGTGCAAATCTTGGGATGTGGAGATGCAGATAAAAGTTAGCACTATTAAATGTGGAATGAGTCACATTCTTGGTATTTGGAGGAAGACTTTGTATTTCATATTTGTGCATATGGAGCTTTAAAAACATATCCATAAACATGTCATCTGAGCAATATGGCACATAAGACATTTTTAATATAGCCAGAACGGCATTAAGATATTTCCTAGCATAATATTGCACAAACAAAATATTTTAAGATTCCACTTGCATAAAATGTAAATGAGAAAAATACTTAGCAGTGAAAACAAAGGTATGTCAAATTATTCCGACAAAAATATGCACATTTTTCACCAAACACACGTTGTGGATAAAGATGATTTTATATTCTGAGAAGAGAATATGCCAAGCCATAGAGAAAGACACATTATGCTTGCTGGTAAATGTACCCAGTCAGCCTTTGCACACTTTATCCCATGGAGTCCAGCACATAGTAGGTAAACATATTCATGGCTTATTTGCTCATGAGTCTAGATGCAAATCAGTCAAGTACTCAAAAATAATTTGATAATAATAAATTTCAAGTATATAATATTGTCTTTCAGCCCAAGCAACTGCTAAAATTGAAGAAGAAAAGTCTTCTTTCACAGCATGCATGCTTGTGTGTGTGTGTGTGTGTGTGTGTGTGTGTGTGTGTGTGTGTGTATGTGTGTGTGTATGTGTGTGTGTGCATGTGTGTGTCTGTGTGTGTGAATTTGTGTATGTGTTCATATATTTCATATATTTATGTATATATTCCTGAACGTTTACTTGAATGGAAAGAAATTTTCCCCTCCATACTAAAGGGTAAGCAAAGAAAATCTATTCCTTTCTTCTCATGTACAGTGAATTCAGTGTAGCCTTGCCAATCAATCCAATCTCTTCACTATGGGCATAATGGTTCTATAAAGTTTCCAAAAGTTAAATGCGATCACATAGTATTTCTAGTTAAAACAATGATTTTCATTGTCCTGGCAAAAGCATGCAACTTTTCAGCCTTTAACATGAACTACATCATGCTAATTGATTGATCTTGCCTGCCTTTCAACTTATCAAAATACAACCCTAAGTTCTCAGATTCCCTAATACATAAAGGCACTAAGTAGATGTTGAATGGATCAATATATAAACATTAAAACTTTTTTCATATACAATAATCAACCAGAGGAATATAACACACACACACACACACACACACACACACACACACACACACACACACACACATATTAATCTGTACATATGAAGCCAATAATATTAGATATGTCTGTTTTTCCACTCCTAATATCATGATTAGGTGCATTATCTATTTTCATTCAATTAATGTACAAAATATTTCAAAGGAAAAACTACTCCTTAACAACTCAAATGGTCCATTGGTTAAATAGCAAAAAGCATCTGTGATGACTATTTTTCCATGACTATATTATTTCTCATCTTGTTCTCATCTTGTACCCAAAGTTCCTGGTCCCAGGTCTCACTCAAGTGAGACTCAATTCATTGAACTGCCAAGTTTCTCTCCTTTTTTCCTCTCTCTCTCATGGTAAAAAAAAAAAAGAAACCTTATTAAAATCCCTGATTTTAGGATAAATTTCAAATGCTTGGCATAGGTGCATAGTTGAACCTCATTGAAGTCTACAATGCTAACTGAATCATTCACACTCACTCCCTGGTACAATCATACTAACCATTTTTCAGTTTGTGAGTGCTCTATGCTGTCTTCTAAACTGGTTCCTCTGGATGGGACGCTTCCTTTTTTATGTTTGTTTGTTTTTTTATCAGAAAAATAACCTTTTTTTATTTGATTTTTATATTTTACTTTTGAAACAAAGTCTCAGGGAGCTAATCCTAGCCCGACACTGATTATGGAAATAGTCAAAGCTATCTAGATCTCCTGATCCTCCTGGCTCAACCTCCAGGGTACTGTGATTTCAGAGGCCCACAGCACAGCTCAGTTTCGAGATCAGTCAACTAAAATTGACTTAACAAGATCATTTTTTTATTGTCCCTGAGTCATACTCAATTCTGTGACAAATTTTACTTAAGTTCTATATAACTTTTCCTTAACCTGAAAAAAAAATTAGAAAAACTAAACAAACCAACAAAATCTGCTATTACAAAATCTGCAGAGAAATCCAGAAAAATAATGCATAAAGTTGTGTGGTACTAATTTATTGGTAAGCTTCAATTTTCTAGATACTATCATCATTGAGATAAGCACCTAGATTTAATCAGAAATCCTATTACATTGACATATAAAATGTTTCCTATGGCAGTAGCATAGAATTCAGAGTGGGTCATGTTGACAGTTTGATGTATCAGAATCAAGCACCACAAGGCAAGGCTCAATTTTCTATCTTTTCTTCAGATTTATTTGAACAACCAAAGAACAATTGTTTTGGGAAGAACTGTACACACATTTCTGCCATGGTTACAAAGGGAAAGTCTGGCTCCTCTAACCTGGAAAGCATTTTGTTACTTCTGTTCCAGATGGATGTATAAGCAGACAACATGAAGTCTACAAAAATCCTTTTAACATAGCTTCCAATTACACTAAGGCATATGACCTTGAGTGATAGAGGCATGGAATGGCCATTGCCAACACAATGTTATACACAAGCTTGAAGTTAGGTCATGGAAGACAGAAAGAATACAAGATTGTGATCTGGAACCTCTGTTGACAGTCACTGTTGGGAAAGCTTATTCCCATAGGCAACTTGGACCCAATAGTAAGAGATAAGTTGATGACATTATCTGGGTCAGTCATTTTAATATACACAGAAGTTGAGAAGAGAATCTTAGAAATAGACATCAAGCAAGTACATGTTTAAAGCAAACCAGTGCTTATAAAAATATGTGGGAACATAGAAGATAAGAAGTAACAACTATAATTAACATCATTATGAATCAAGACTTGCCTTCCTCTTTGGAGCCAGACTGATCCAAGACTTTCTAAGAGGTCTTGATAGAAGGATAAAGGCATTTCTTCAGTGTCCTTGTCAAGGAGGCCAGTCTGAAACTGGAGTCAGTGTCTTGTAGGCATCAAGGTTACATTTTTTATGGACCAGACTCTACCCTGGGCTATCAGCCCTAAGGTTCCCTATTCTAAGCTACCTGTATCTGTGGTATTTCTTTGCCAACACTGTCTGGTTTAACTATCTGCTGACCTTGGTCATTTCTTCCTTTACCTTCTAACAGTATATAAAATGTTGTATTTTTTAATAAGCTTACTTAGAATAAGTCCTGTAGATAGTATTCCTAGTCTATCTGCCTAGAATAGCATGGAAGATTATTTATATATATATATATAATATATATATATATATTATATATATATATATTAATTATAAGTATATGTTCTAGGGAGGGGAGAGAAGGAATTGTGAAGGGCCCAGAATGACTCTTGTAATTAAGATGTTTCCCTGACAAATGTCCTGAAAAGAAAATGTCTCTCTGTAAGCAAGCATTATGTTGGTAAAGGACATCTTTTAGACACCAAACTTATCAAGGATGCGACTAATAAACAAATGTTTTTGTAGGTAAGCAGTAGGTAAAATTGTTGTGGTAGCCAGTTCCAAAGTGGTTCTTCAATGATTCATGCTTCCTGGTCCCCTCTTCTTCCAATTCTTCCCCTCTCCTTTACTGAGTTGACTATGAAGTACTCTTGAACACAGAATGTGATAGAGGTGACACTGTGTTTAGAAGAGACTATATAGCTTCAGGCTGGGCCTCTTAGCATGTGGTTATTGAAACCAGGTCTGTGTTATGGAAGCCTAAGGCACGCAGAAAGGCCAAGGCAGGCATCACTGTGGAAAGGCACAGATGAGTTTTAAGCTAATAGACAGCATCTAGTGCCAACTTATGAATGAACAATCTTGGAAATTCAGCTCAATCTAGCCTTAATTTGACTGTAGCTCCAGCCAACATTTGACTGAAACCATAGAACAGGTCCCAAGCTTAAATGGAAATTGCACAGCTGAACCCAATCAATACACAGAACAAAGTAAAATAATAAATTATTGTTTTAAAGTCCTTAATTTGGAGGTAGAGTTTTTATTTTTAATTCAACTAAAGATAATAAGAGCAGATGCCTATTAAAATTCTTGGCCCCAAGTATTGGATATAAATAAAATGAGATTAGTTACTTGAATCATTTACTAGATTTAATTTTTAATCTGCTATCCAGATGATGTCAAAACTTGATAGTGGTTCATAATAAAAATATTTCAGTATTCCTAAAATGGATAATTTTAACTTCTCTAAAGTTACCATTTATCTTATGATCAATACATGATTGTACGTCTGGCATGGTTTTCTTTCTTAGGAGTATTAAGAAACCTGTCTCAAATTTGATGACATATTAGCCTGTGAAATAAAATATGTTTATTGCAAAAATGGTCTATGCAATCCAATATTGGTCAATTTGCTTAGAAGTATGTTTTTTGTTTCTCACAGACTCAAAACATTTTAAAGAATCTTTGCATTTGTAGCTAAGCAACCTTCCAGCAAATTCTTAAGATCAATGTCTAAGACATATCAATTGAGGTGGCTAAATCTCTATGCTAGGATTAGAAATTTGGCAGACAAACTCAACTTCAGCTCCACATTGGCATACATTCTTTACATTGTGATTCCCATTATGCCCTTAGCATCTAGATTGTCTTGACTGAGTTATTGAGTAGAGGGACATCTGTTTAATTAATCAATGGCAATTTCACTATAGAGATTACAACTAGAAACTCTTCTTTGCTACTTATCTTTTGAAATATTAGTTTCCTGATCCAATTGTCCACATCATCTATTCTGAACCACCTTGAGTATGTGGGCTTTATTCAATTCCAACAGTGTCTTTAGTGTGAAAATACTTAGACAAAATAATGATGAAAGTTGTATATTAATTATACTTCCTGGCAGGAAACATGAAGATAATTTTTAAATTTATGTGTAAAGTTAGCATAAATCTGAACAGAACAAAGTTTCTAAATATTAATTTTTCCTTGCAGTGTTTGAGTTGTGCTGAGATGCAAACTTGTTTTGCAACATGAAAAAGATCACCTAAGACATAAGAAAATTGCCTACTGCTTAGCTTTAAAAGTCTTCCTAGAAATTCTGAAATTGTTGAGTGAAATATGAAATTAAATTTGGCATATCAAAGTCAGGTAGACATAGTTTTATTTATGTGTGTCTTCTACTTGTTCTGTAATGAGCAGCTTTGAGGAAAACATATCATGAGGGTGCCACAGCAGTTAGCAACCATAGTAGCCAAGCCTTTGCCTTTTGGTGAATAATTTAAGCTATTGTAACAAAACTGTTGCCATGTCCTCCTAAAACATTACTTAAACATTTTACAGGACTTTTGGAAGGTCATTTGTTTCAATTTTAACTTTGAAGACATATGGACCAAATATATACTAATAAACTTATAGAAAGTAACTCCTGCTATATGTGGTGAAAGGAATAAAGAACAGATTGTATAAGAATCATCTTTACCTTCTGTCAATGCTCAAAGTAATTCTCACCAATATTCAAAGTTAAAAATGATTCAGTGGATGCATATTGAGTAGATTTTGTAGGGCTATGTTGGCATGAGTATACTCACAATAGAGAGAATCAGTGTGAAGTTGTAATTTGGGGAGGTAAACAACACAATATTACATTTACTTACGAACAGTTTCAGCAGCAAACAAGATGGGAAGGACTTTACATCAGAAAACTGATAAATCCTGGTGATTAAAATCCATCGTGGTTGATACCCTAAACACACATTGGATAGTTGCGATCTTTGTAAAACAAATCATATTTATTTCAAATATTCACCGTGGCTCTGTCTTGTAATTTCAATTTCACTGTTCTTATAGGTACTAGTTTTAATCAACATTAGATTGAATTTTCTTTTTTTTTTTTTTTTGCTTTGGGGTTGCTTCATTTCATATAATTTGTTATTAATCATTCCATTTGTTTACATCTGAAATGATATCCCACTTCCCTCTTACCTCTCCACAAACCCCGATCCCACATCTTCCCTCTCCCCCCTCCACTTAACTTTTATGAGGGTGATCCCCACCCATCCAACCTTTTCTGCCCCTCTGTGCCAGCATCTCTCTACACTGGAGCATCAAATTTCCACAGGACCAAGGGCCTCTCCTCCCACTGATGTCAGACAAAGACATTCTCTGCTACATATGTAGCTGAAGTCATGGATCCCTCCATGTACACTCGTTGGTTAGTGGTCTAGTGCCTGGGAGCCCTGGGTGGTCCAGCCAGCCAACATGACATTGTTCTTTCTATGGGGTTGCAATCCCCTTCACCTCCTCCAGCCCTTTCGCCAGGTCCCCCTGTTCCAGGGTCCTCAAGCTCACTCTCTTGGTTGGCTCTAAACATCCACTTCTGCATAGTTCATCATTTTAATTGACATTAGCTTCAATGAAATTTTCCATACTATTTCACATATTCCAGTGGAAAAGTTCTATTAAATTAAAATTTCTCTAAGTAAAAGAAATGTCTTTGATATCTGGCAAAATGGATATTATTTGCATTTTCATGTCGATAAAAGTAAAAAAAAAATACCCATTAATTTCTAAATAGGACAGGATATACGATTAGCAATATCTGACAAATAACATTTTAATCTTGATTTATAATGTTTCAACATGACCCGAGGCATAAATAAATAATGCCTCTTATCATAAAGTCACCAATGTTCAACAATTATTGTTTATATCCTTACCTGCAATCTTTATTCTAGTCTAGAGATAGTGGGTAGAGTACCAGCAAAAGGAAGATATTGCTTTAGCCAAAAGTTATAATAATAGCCGTTAAGACCTGCTATTTGCTGTTCATGCCTTATATTGCCTTAGTGAGTTACTGTCTAAGTTATAAAGAAATTGCTTGCAATTCTACAGCTATTAAAAAAAGAGACAGAGAACTGGCCTGTGAAACTTCAGTCTGTCTTATTCTATTTTCTTTTAATTAAATATTAATGTATTATACTTTCATTTTAAAATTGTACTTTCTATTATTTTACTTTTTGTTATTATAATATAATTACAAAATTTCCCCATTTCTTTTTGTCCCTCCAAGTCATTGATACAAATTTATGGCCTATTATTGTCATTGATTGTTATTGTATACATACATAAACATACATATATAAATATAACCTGCTTATGTTGAAACATCATATATATATATGATGTTTTCTTATGATGATTTCTTATATATATATAAGAAATCACTCATATATATATATATATATATATATATATATATATATATATATATATATGAGTGATTTCTTAGCATAATCTATACAAACAATAAAAAATTTTTTCTTATACCCACAGATAAATGTAGCCCTCACCTCTCATCATGGAAACTTATTTTTGCAACAGACGGGACAACTTGAGAAAACTACAACCAACCAAAATGCACAGTTCTGAATCTTAACCACAGTGGACACATGGACTATACCCATACCTAAAGCGCAGAGAACTTTCAGAAGAGGGCTGGGACTATAGTAAGGGCCAGAGAGAGGATCAGGGACTTTGCTGAGATATTCTGTCTCTTAAGAGGGTCAGAAGCTGTACCCATAAGGTCTCACCAACATGAGTTCCCAAACATGGGCTGAGAGCATTAGGCATGCTAAAGTGGACTATGAAAATCCCACAAATTCTCAACATTTGACAAAGGACAATAGGCAACTAAAGAATGTTAAAAGCAGGAGAAACAGTCTTCCTCAGTGAAGATCAAATATTTGTTTCTACAATTTTTTGAAATTATAATATAATTACATCTTACTGTTTCCCTCTGATCAGGTTGTATTCCTAACTACAAGATTGTATATTTGCAAAGTATGTCTTTTATGAAAATTAGCACTAGCAGTTTAATTTTGTCTATAGGCTTTGTTTTAAGAACTTCATCAAAATAGAATTTATTAAAATGTGGTAAACATGATACATTTTAATTATACAGAACATATATTAAACCTATGGATTTTATTTTATCTGTGACATAAGAGTATATGAGAAAATTCATTATGACATCTTGCACATTATTTTATATTTTTAGTTCTCAGTAGTATTAAGTAACATGATTCATAGAACTAAACAAATTAATGCATGCCTAGAGTATAAAGTAATGGACAGAGACCAGTGAACTAGAAAGAATAAGAAATTGTGTGATCCAGTCAGGTGGAGCAGAATGACAGGAGTCAGGGTCAGGGCTCCACTAAACAGCTTAGGCTATTGTGGAAATATATTGCCACATTAGGCTTCAAACTTTGAAGACTTGAGATTCTTAAACACCTAACTAGACAGATGTTGCTTTAATTAATTAAAGAAATAGTAGAAGCACATTTCTGCAAATAGCATTTCTTACTAAAGATCTACATCTGAACAGGAACAGAGAGGCCAAACAAAATGAAAGGGTCACATCAAACAAAGAACCAAACCTATGACTTTCTACAAATGCTTGAATGGCTCTCATGACAAGGTAAGGGTCAAATCAGAAAGTATGATTCAGTAAGATATTGTCCAAACAAGCTGAATTATTGAAGAGAACTGCAAAGTCTGCATATGAAAAATAGCGCTGAACCTTGAAAATGCTTTTGTTGCATTATTTAGAACAGTTATAAATGTCAGGTTATTGCTAATGGTACTTCTCTTAACAGTGAAATTTGCAAAATAATATTTATGAAAGTTCATGTGATTATTTCTATGACACCATAGGCACACTTCCTCTTACTAAAAATTATGTGCCCTCTAGAAAACATGGTGTAACTGAGATATATTTTGTTCTTGTGTTTTAGGCTTGAATTAATAGAACCCTAGGAGATCTTAAAGGCAAATCTCAGACTTTAATGAGTAACATGATTGCCCCATAAGGAAATTACTTTAATAAAAAGTATTTGATAAACTACCAAAATCACTGCAAATGTTCATGGACTCCCCCATAAATGTTCAAAAATACTGTTTGTTCAAAGTATTTTAATATTGTTTTCATATGAAAACTACTCACAACATACTTCACATATTAAATTTTATTTATATCAAGATTTTATTTAAATTTTATTTATTCCATGGACAGGATAATTTTAATAACTTCATAGATCATCATAGATTCTATTATGTGACTTTTACTGAAATTTGAGGATCCTATGTGATATTCAAGTAGCTGCTCAACAAAATCTTAGTTTGGGGTCATAATATTGTAAAACAAATATTGCACATATTAAACTTTTTAGAAGATTCTTGAATAGTGTCATAAAGTTTAAAGAACACATAAGTGAGTTGAATGGGTAGATGATAGTAGTTCTGGATTAAGCCATCTATTATTGAAGTATACATTGAAGTAGGGCCTAACTGGATAAATCCATTTGCAGTATTCATGAAAACTTTGAATTTTGAACACGTTAACTCCCATTGATTCCCTCATTCCTTTCATCCATGCCCTCCACTCTTCCATGCCTTCACACCAAGTACAAAATTTCTTCTATTTTTTTTTCATTTCTTCATAAGTGTTTTTTTATGTTCCTAGTATTGAGAGTGGGGCCTGCCCTCACAAGAGATCAACCCACCAAGTATATATCATTAAAGGAAACTGAATCTCCCGCTCCCAGGAGCTATAAACTACATCAACTAGTGGTGGGATTTTTGTGCCTACCATCCCTCTCTACACTGGGAATAAGTCTAGTGGGGATTTGTCTTCATTTTGAGTGAGTTCATGTGTAAAACTTCAGTGTTGTATTCTGAAAACTCTATTTCATGGGTGTCATTTCAATTCTGGCTCTTAAAATCTTTCCATACAAAATGCTGCCATGGTTTCTGCACCTTTGGGGGAAAAAGCAAGATATATGTGTCCCATTTAGACCTGAGTATTCCATTGTCTTCTATTCTCTGCATGTTGACAAGTTGGTGGTTCCGATGTTAACTGTTCTATACTGAAAAAAGAAGCTAGTATCCCTCATGAGAGTTTAGCGATACTCTGATCTATGGACTTAGCAATAAGTCATCAGAAATAGTTTAAATGCTGTGTTTCTTGAAGAGAATAATATAACAGGTTATTCCCTTAGACCTGGCATTGGTCTACCCACAGTTTCTTGACTCCCTTAATAATGCCAGGTATGAGTTCCATCTCTTGGAAAGTGCTTTAGACCCAGTCAGAAAGTAGTTGGTTATTCCTATAACATTATGTCACTATTGTACCAGTGGACATATTGAGTCAGGTCAATTGTCATTGTAGTTTGAAGGGTTCACAGCTTTCTGAAACAGAGACTTATTTTTCTCCTCTGGAACATTCAGCATCTTTCAACCAAAAAGTTACCCAGTAACTTTCAGGTGATTTGAACTTAATTTCCTATAATCCATTACTCATTTATTTGATGTTTTCAGCACTGAGATCTTACAGTCAACTTCTGGAGGATAGACAAGAGTATTAGCAATACTCTGTAGTACATCAAAGGTCTATGTATCTCACCTGGCCAACAACTCAAGAAGAGGTAACATGTTCTTGATACTAGGGTTTTTATGTGCTACCATAAACTCCTGATGTAGAATTACTCCAGTAAACCTCTAAAAGGCTTGCAAGCAGAGACTGAGACACCTTTTAGGAATAATACATTATATTTGTGGATTGTATTAATCAGTACCTACTCTTATCTAAATCTTCTTCTATCTCTAGAGATGTTATCAATAGGCTATATTAATAAAAGTGTCTGTTTACATGATGTTTACCTTCTGATATTGGAAATAAATTATATTCTGTGGACAGACTGTGATAGAGCAGTTGATGCTAGCAAGAGAAATTTTAGAAACAGGAATTTTTGATGCAATTCTAAAGACAGCTTTTAAAGGGGGTTTTATTGAGAATGAGTTATTTGAGGGCACATATGAGACATGTAAGGCTGTTCACTTTTACCAGTGGAGATAGGTAAAGTGGTCAGTCTTGCATTCTAGCTGGTAGAGACCACAACTTCTAGGTGTTAACCACACAGGTTTCAGCACTGAACTGAAGAACAATGACATTTCAATGTCTTAATTGTATCAGAGATACCTATTTATTGTTCCATACTAGAGCCTAAGAAGGCCCAAAGCTGGAGTATATAAATAAAACCATTCAGTAATTTGAAAAGATCATTTTTATTAAAAATTTATTGTTTTATTCACATAGCATATTAGAAGCAATATCACAAGAAAATAGCCTTAGTCTTTGATTATTCCATTACATGGCTTTTCTACATTGTACATTTTTAAAGACTGGGTACATTCCTTTTCAGAATCCCCCTAAGGTAGCTGTTTTCAAACATTTGCAAAGATACTCATACAATAATGCCTATTAATTCATTATAAAGTTTGAACAGTAAATAACCTAAAGGCTTACTGGTAGAGGACAGATTAAAGAAAACAGTAAATACCCATATTATACTCTGCAAGAAGTGAAAGAGGTGAAGTTATGAGTAAATATTTCTGAGTAGAAACATAAAGATAAAAAAGGCAATATTTATTAGCCTCCTGTATTGACGTTGATAAAAATGCCTATTAAAATATAATCACATGCCAATAAAGAATT
The DNA here is from genome assembly GCF_000001635.26 of Mus musculus. Classification (NCBI taxonomy): domain Eukaryota; kingdom Metazoa; phylum Chordata; class Mammalia; order Rodentia; family Muridae; genus Mus; species Mus musculus. Next base: position 42,548,050 of record NC_000069.6, on the reverse strand, counting down.
GTGAAAAGAATGTTTTAAAATATGTTAATAATGCCTATTTCTGAGGTGATATGTGAGTTGTAGCATATCTTGCTATACTTTCTTCTTGAATATTCATTGTTTCCAAAGTGCATTTATTATATTATGATTAAAAACTGGGTTACAGTAAATAAATAAAATATGCATATATTTTGACACAGCAATTTTTTTAGTAATTTATCCTAAAAAATGATTAAGGGTGTGCATTAAGATTTATGCATATAATGTTCATCCCAGCATTGTTTACTACAACAGAAATGGAAAATAGCCAATCCGGCAATATAAAAGCCTGCTTAAATAAACCACAGTACTTATATTTTATGAACACCACATACTCATTAAAACGACAATGGAGACACTTTTGCCAAGTGATATATTGTTCTTTATTAACAATTAACAAATCTATTAAATAGGTTTAAGTATATGCACATTTCTTACTGACATCTGTGTGCCATACTCTCAACTGCTTCTCTGCTTAGCTGGTTTATGTTTGCTCTCTGGTTTTTGTTTTTTCTAGTAAAAGACTGCAAAATTTCAACAATGATACTCAATACTTCTTTTAAATTATTTTAAATAATTAAATAATTTGAATCATTGGAAGTTGCAATATAATTCCTCTCCCCTTTCTTCCCTTCAAGTCTTCTCATATACCCTTCCTGCCTCTCTTTAAATCTCATGACCTATTGCTATGAATTGATGTTACATGCATATATGTATTAGTAAGTATAACCTACTCTATCTGTATAATGTTGCTTGTATGTATGTTTTCAGGGCACAACAGTCAGTATTGAATAACCAATGTGGGTGCCATTCCCTGGAGAAGGATATTTCTTCCACTCTCCAATTCTTTATTTTCTTTGTGTAGGGTTGAGGCCTCATGGGCTTTCTCTTTCTTGCTCCCAAGGCTGCATGAACATTAGAGAAGAGGGGGTGGAAAGATTTTATGAGCCAGAGGATCAGGAATTTGCTGTGAGACTGTGTATGCTAGTAATATTGGAAGCCACACCCATGAAATCTCAACAACATAACTACATAAATCTGAACTGGACAAGGATAGCAAGAGACATACTCAATACTTTAAAAGGAAAATAAGTTTCAAGAATTTATATCGCATCAAAAAGCATGAGGACATTTTCGTGTGTTGAGTTATAAGGTTGAGAAGTTTTAATATGAAGTTTTCAAGTTTTATTCTCCTGTCTGTGACTTTTATTGGTGCCACCAGAAAGAATACCTAATCTAACATCTAACAACATGAAGTCAGATAAAATGGAGATCACTACATGAAGGCCAAGTGTCAATGTCTGGACAAAGAGAAGTATCTAATTTGGAATAAAATATCAATGCTTTAATAACAACTTAGTAAAGTGAGTTTAATTCACTTTTATCATTGTTAGGAAGTTGATATCTAATGGTAGTAGCAATCATAGTAATTATAATTTGCCAACAAAAACTATATGCTTTTTCATATTAATATGACATATTACTCTAAATTTAATCTTAAAATATATTTTAAGGTGATTTTCTCAATACTGAATATGACAAAACCTGAAACTTTGTTAAGATATGTGCAGCTAATAAGGAGTGCATTTGGTATTACCATATTTTCAACACGAAGGAATTACCAATTATCTTCACAGACACAGTCTCCCAAAATACTGTTAAATTACCTGCTGTTTAGATGAATTGAGGGCCTGGGTAAGACTACAAGGTGATAACATGCTGAGGATGAAGAAAACGTCAACCTGGGGAGTTCATATCTGGAGAAATCCGGTGCGAGTTTAAGTGACACCTGACAAAGGCAACAGAATATAGACTGTGGTTCTTGCACTTGGGCAGCATTGGGACTAGTGTGGAAGTATTGACAGCATCCAGCCTGGTGATGATAGGTACAGCCCTCGCAGAGTTCAGAGGACTCAGGAAGGTGTCTGCAACTGTTCAGAGTTCATACACTTGGCTTTAGAAGCCCAGAAAGGCAGCTAAAGGAGACATCTACAGGATAGGCTATTGAACTAACTGCATTGTGAAGAGTCCCCTTGCTTCTAAAGAGATCTAAGCCATCAGACTTTTAATATAACAGTACAAAAGGCACAATGTGAGGTGTGTAAAATGTGAGACTGTTGATTAATATAATTTTCCTCAGGAACATGAAATATCATACATTTTTATTCGTTTGTAACATTAATTAACAGTGTGGAAAGTGACTATAATCTGATGATCTCTAGAACTCTATATCTAAGAATATGCTTAGTTAAGTTGAAACTTCACAACTTTGTTCACTTTGTGACCCTTAGAATTCTCATAGAATGCAGATCCCCCGTGACTGTGACTATGAATTACTGGGAAAACAAATACTAAACTTCTCTCCTTTTCTATCAGTATCATTATTCACTCCCAGACCTCAGCTATGAGATTAATTTTTCTTCTTCTGCTTCTGCTGGAATCCCCAACCACTGTCTTCCATTCCTTAAATCAGAATTTCTACAAAAAATAAATGTTATCTATCCATGTCCCAAAGTTGGGAGAAAGAAAAATAAACAAACAAATAAATAAATAAATAAATAAATAAATAAATGCATTATGTTTGCAATCATGATATAGGTCGGAGGAAGCAGGTGAAAACCAATTCTGCTTTCTTTATTTTTTAAATATTTTTGTTATTTTTTTATTGTTTAATCTTTGCAATCCATTCTTTATCACCCTCCTTGTCCATCTTCTGACTGTTCCACACCTCATGCCTCTTCCCTCCCACCCCCTGTCTCCAAGAGGATGGCCCCACCCCCTATTGCCACCCCACCAGACCTTCCCACTCCCTTTGTTTTCATAAAACACAAATACCTAATCATAAAAAAAAGGAGATTACCTCTTGAGAATAATAGTACCAACAGTGTAGATTTTGGAATCATGGCGATGACAGGACACCTAGCACCATAGAGCAAGTGCAGATAAAGAAGAGTCTGTCGTTATCAGATAAACAAAGCTCTGCTGTCTTAGCTAAAAAGACTAGAAAATGAGCAGTCAGTCCAGAAGCAGAAAAATTAAGAGAAATGAGCATGAATTGCTTAAAGAAGTAAACAGTGATTATGCCAAAGGATGATACATTCAAGAAGATAAAGAGTATTACCTGAGGCTGGGGAGATGGCTCTGGTTTAAAGCCATCAAAGGCTTGTTATCCTGAATTTGATCCTAAGGTCTGTCTAAAGGTGGCACAAGAGGACAGACTCTACAAGTTTATCCACTGAACTTCTCACATGCACGTATGCACCCATACACACATGCACACCACACACACACACACACACACACACACACACACACACACACACACACACACACACACACACACACATTCATGCACACATGTACACACAGGCACAAAATCACACTCACACATATACATGCACATACTTGAGCACACACGCGCACGCACACACACACACACACATAATAATGAAATGATTATAATTTTTTTAAGAGACAGAATTGATTGTTGGATTTGACGTTTTAAATGGTAGAAGTAAGCTCAAGCGTTTTGAGTAGTCATGTGGGAGGACAAAAAATAGATTGGAATATTTGAGAGAGAATAGAAGAAAAAAATTAGAAGTTGCTTTTTAAAGGATTTGTTGTTGCTATGAGAAATTATTAGGACATCAACTGGAAATAAAATTATTATCAAAATTTCTTTTCAAATGGAAAATGACCCAGAATATTTGTACATTGATGTCAATGATACAATAAGAAAGAAAAGCTAAGGAGGAAATAAAAAGAAGCTTGAGCTTGAATAGACCAGAAACCAATGAACAATGCAGAAGAGCAGTAGTCCTACTCATAGCCCAGGCAAGCCACCTATAATATCTGAAGAAATGAAGGACAAAGCTAGGGAATGGGGCATGGATCACAGCGGAAGATTTCTCTGAGAACTTTCATTTCTCAATGAATCACAAGAAAAGCTTTGAGGATAATGACAATGACTTGGAAAGGATTGAGAGAGGATATGAAATAGTCATTTGGGAGATGAGAAACAGAGGGAAACAGTGTGATTCTGAGAAGTGCTGTGGGAATTTAAGTAGAAACATAGGTAGATGTGCACAAGCCAAGCATAGAGAAAGCAAAGTATCATTTAACTGTGCTGCAGTGTATCCAGGAGGCTAAGACCAAGTAAGAAAGACAAGGAAATGGTGCGCAAAGCAGTGATGTTATTATAGACCCTGATGAGATTAAATGTGGATGAGGAGGAAGAGGGACCAAGGTAATGGACAGTAAAATTTGAGGAATAATATATCCAATGTTTTTGTAATGGACTTGAATTTCCAGAAATTTCATATTTTAGAGAGAACGATGAGAAAACAATGGTTACAAAAGGGAATAAAAACCACATTGGATTCATTAACAATGAGAAACAATAGCTACAACAACAGCAACAATAACAAAAATACAGACCTTGCATTTCTGTCAACAGATATACCTAACCTGAAAAAAAAAAAAAAGCTTCCATAGTGCTTGTTTAAGAGGTATCCATAGATTGGTCAGTCTAGAAACACTTAGACTGAAGAGCTGTCAGAAAGTGACCTAATAGAATCAAAGGTCTAAATCACACTGTTCTATGCTTACAACTCTGCAACTAAACACACTAACCAAAATCCCAAAGGATCTTTTCTTATCTGTCCCTATTCATGTGTATGTCTTGTGCTAATATGACATTTGAGAAAATTGATTTTTTCTTCATAATTATCATTTATTCAAGCCAAATCAGTTATTTAGAAATTGCTATACCTTAATTGTATATGATGGCATTGAAATTAATCAATAGGTAAATAAATTCTCTGTAATAAACCTTCTCTGTAAAGTGAATCTAAAGAGAACAGGTGGTGGTGACAATCACTTGTAAAAATCTGAGAATGTGCAAGTTTGTTGCCTTTAAGTGTGACAAACATTTAAATTTGACTAGATTTAATGACGTTCCAGTTTTAATTACTAGTTTATCTTAGAAGAACAGGTAGAAAACAGAAAAAAATGGATCTTCTAACTATGTTACTATACTTGTAGTTAAGGTTGTAAGATGTGTGCATGAAAAAATAAAGAAATAATCTCATACATAAGAATAACTAAATGATTATGAGTTGTCAATCTGTAAATTTAAAAAAAATGACCTTTGAAGTATCAAAAACAAAAGCTTGGAAATCTATGTTGCTAGGTTGTCCTATTACTCATTTGAGGAAGACTACAGTGTGAAAACCACAGTATCTACCATATTACACTAACATCAGATTTATGGGAAGAATGAAACATATAGTCATGAACTGCAGATTCTACATGATACCTTTTACCACATTCACAGGCTCTCCTTTCCTGTTGTTACCCCTCATGAAACAAAATTGTCTGGACCAACTTTCACACAAATAGTTGGGAGGGTCCACAAATAAACCAGATGTACAATGATAGAATCATATTTATAGAATCCAGCATACACCTGAGTTTTTCTTATAGGTTTATCAAGCCTAAGTTTATAAAGGTAAGTTAATTTCTATTTAATATTTGAGTGATAAAAACAAACTCTTAAGGCAAAGGGCAGAGGAAAAGGTAATAGTATATTTTCAGAATGCCTTTATTTGCTAAGCTACTAGGCATAGAAAGGCAATGACTACAAAGTAAAAGGTTTTAGAGTTATAAAGTGATAAAAAAAGAGAATATCAATTATGCAAGAAGAAAATGGTGCTCACTAAACAAGCATGAGTAAGAGAGCTGGGTAAAGATTCCTCAAAGTATAGATGATTTAAGAAAGAACCAAACATTCAAGAGAACTCTGGAGAACAGAGAAGAGCCCCAGATGTTAGGAATCGAGAAGCTGTACTGGGAAAACAATAGAAGATCACATTGGCAGGAGCATTATGACATTTCAGGACATAAGAAATGAAAGACCTAATGGTGGCTAGACCTAAAGCAAGCAGTTCTCAAAATATCATCCGGAAACATCTTAGAGTGTTTGAAACTCTCCTACAAAGACAAAAAGACGTCATGGTAAGTTCAAGATACCACTTGGTATTTCTCCTCCATTGTCCAATGGGCAGACAATGGAGTTTGCTAGAACCTGTATTCTGTGTAACATCTCAGCAAAGTTAATAAAACACAGATACAGAGTAATGTCTCCCCTTTATAAATGAAGATACTGGTATTCATAGAACCACCTTTTATCACTATCTTTAGTTCTAAAAAATAAAGTTATATTTAATGAAAGATTAGTGCTAACATGCAATGTGATTAATTTTGTGCTAAAATATACTAGAAAAAATTTGAACTTTTATCTTAATCCTTAATATGATAAATAAGACATACATATTAGTAAGAGCATTTTGGGATTATCAGCATTTCTTAAAGAGACATCCTAACACCGTTTGAGAAGTAATATATACTAAAAGACTTGGGATTCTTCCGTTAGGAAACAAGCAGAAGAGGCAAAAGTCACTAGAGTTTATAGAAAATGAAGACAAGGCAAAGTTTGGAGTCTGGCTGTACTAATTTGCTATGTTTCAGTCATTAATATTCAACACCAACGAATTTGGGAATTTATCTCTCATAGTGTTTCCCTACATTAAGGAATACACAGTATTTAGATGAACACTTCTTGAACTGATGCCCTGTTCCTTTTCTGCATCTACTGAACTACAGTCACTGGTGTCATTGGCCCTACACAGGTTTCACCCATTCTGACTACTAACCTCAGCCTTAGCATGTGCCCACATCACCTGCATTGCTCTTTCACCATCGCTGTACATCTTCTCTGAAACACAGCATGGGATGTCCATGTGGAACAGTCCTTGCTACAAGCTATCACATATATAACATCAATACTGAACAATAAATAATTAGGGCCAAACTGTAAGAATTTTAACAGTGTTACATTCTGAGAAGTCTCAAGTTTCTAAGGAAACCTGTGACATTCTCCATGAAAATTAGCTATTTCATATATATGTAACATTGGATTCCTCTCCTTATAAGATTTTCTTCCCTATTCTCTCAGCTCTGCTTTCTGAGATGAGACCTACAAATAAAGAATATACAAATGACACTACCTTCTATGTCTACATTGGGGAAAATCCAAGCTGAGATTATATCTAAACAAAACATTTGCTTAAAAATCTAAATTTCACTATTTGCATAAATCAGGAATCTATTTGAAGAGAAGGGGAAACCAACCTGAAAGGAATCTTTTGACAAAGGCACTTTCTCACATAAGCCAATTGTGTTCTCAGTCTGAAATGTCCCAATAAGCTTGTGGTTGAAGTGTTGGTCTCCAGCTGGTCACTGTTTAGAAGAAGCTATAAAATCCTTAAAAGTGCTGCCATCCCACAGTCAAGACTCATCCATATTTGTTCCTAGCTGAAGAAACTGAAGGGATAGAAATGGAGAGTAGTCTGAGAAAAAGCAAGTCCAGTGACAGGCTTAATGTGGGATCCAGCTCAAGGTGAGGGCCCAAGGCCTGACATTATTATTGAGGCTATGGAACACTCACAAAAAGGGGCCTATTATGACTGCCCTCCTAAAGACCCAACAAGCAGCTGAAAGAGTCAGATGCAGATATTTGCACCCAACCAAGGGACAGAAGGTGCTGACCCCTGTGGTTGAATTTAGGGAAAGGCTGGAAGAAGCTGAAGAGGAGGGCGATCCTGTAGGAGAACCAGCAGCCTCAATCAACCTGGACCCCCTTGATCTCTAAAACACTGGACTAATAATTCTTATAGCACTTCTCACTCAACCAGGCAGCATACACCAGCTGATATGAGGCCCCCCAACACATATACAGCAGAGGAATGCCAGTCCTGGGTTCAGTCAGAGAAGATTCACCTAGCCCTCAAGAAGCTGGCATCCCCAGGGAGTTTAGCAGTCTGGTTGGGTGGGGGTGGTTGGGGAGGACATCCTTGTGGAGACAGGGGTTGGGGAGGAGGTATGGGATGTGGAACAATCAGAGGGTGGACAGGAGCAGGGGGAATAAAATTTGGAGTGTAAGTAAATAAATAACAAAAATAGTGGTACCCAGAAGGAAAAAAAAGAACTTTCTCAAAGGCAGGCCTCATAAGTTGCAACAACCCCAAATCTCCACCCTGTTCTTGGAGTTTTCTGGTTCCTAATCACTCAATTTGTAACAAGTTCCAAGACAAGCTCCTCCTTTTAGGATAGAGCCTTACTCACCATAACTTCTGTGCTTTGATGATCCTTACATAATGGATCAAAATAAATGTTCTTACTCTTAAGTATCTTTTGTTACAGTGACAAAAACAAACAAAGGAACAAACCCTAAAGCAATACTTCTGATTTTGCTTTTGTTTTTATAAGTTAGTAATAGACTATTTTATCAATAAAGTGAACCCACTGGGCCACTTTAAGTCTCCACTGAATGCTGGTAGCAGTAAAAATATTTTCAATGAGTGAAAGTCCTCAGTAAATCATAAAAGTCAAACAGTAGAGCTTTCATGATATTTTCCTATATTCCAGGAACAGAGAGACAACAGCATAATCTTATTCAGCTGTAGAATCTACAAGCCGACCTCATAGGAATGGAGAATGAAATGATGAATATGGAGAGCCTCAGAGACTGTCCTGCCAAGTAGTACTTCTGAATGATAATGGTCAAGAATCTAAGTTCACATATTTTTAGAGCCTTAGAGTTCTACAAATACTTTCTTCTCTCTGCACTGGGTTCTCAGGTCATTTCTAGTATTGTAAATCTCCTCTGGAAGAAAGCCCCTTCTTCTGTATCCTGGTTGTTACTAATTAGTGAGAAACTATGACCCCCTCATTTAACACATTCTGCTTGGTAATTATTAAGTAACTACAGAGAGAGTTCAATGCTTTTTAAGTAGCTTACTTCACTTGTATTTTTGGCCTTAGAATCAAGACTGCCATAATTTTAAAATATATTCACTCTTTCTATAAGAAATATTACTCCATTTACTGATCTGCTCATTCATTTCATATAAATCTGATTACCTATTGCCTGGAATATGCAATTATGTGAAGCAGAATAGAAAATTAGACTCAAATTTTTCATTTCTAATTACCTGAAAATGTCATTGTTTCTTGAAATAGTCTTTCTGTTTAAGTATAGATTCTGTAGTTTCTCTGAGAAGTTTCAACTCATCATGGGAAACAGATCAAATAACATGCCCTCTTTGAAAGATGTCTTGACCATCTTCAACACTGGCACAACTAAATTTAAACACTTCTGGGATCCTCTTGAACATATTAAATTGTAATATATTTACTATAATCTTGATTTAGGTACTTGTCAATCAGCTTAAGTACTTCAAAGGCAGGCACTGCCACGTACTCTTCTAAGTGTTCTAGGACCTAAGAAATGGCAAAAAAAATCTTATTTAAATAAATAGACAGAAGAACATATCTATCAACAAATGAACTATTGCATTAATGAAAACACAAATGAATGAGTAACCAGAACAACCAAATCCAATAGTACTGTAGAGTCAGGATCCAGGAAACTCAATAGAAAGGGCCAGCATCATTAAGGAAGGACCCTTCACATTTCTATTTCCATGTCTAAATTGATTCTGATTTAGTAGAAATTAAAAGAATTTTTTCACGGAGCTAATTTTTATGGTAAGGTTATTTCTGACTTTAATTAATTATTCCCCATAAGCTTGTCTCTTTGCCTTCTCTGTCTCCAAGCAAAGTACAGAATGTTCAGTTCGCAGACTTTGTAAAGATTTCACAGTTCTGTTCGTACTGCCTACACAAGAGTTGAGACACACATTGAGGAATTTTTTAAGTTGTATTATTACTAATTCAAACAGACTGTTACAGAGAAAGAATTGTTTTATTAGAATGTTGCTAATTAATTTTATCTGATCATTAGTCTGCCCTCAACTCAACTTTCTATGCTCTCAAGGCTTGTCTTTTTATAGGATGCCCAATCTGTTTCTTTGTGTGCCACACATTCAGTATTTTACCCTGGTATGTCTAGAATGTAAAGTTTTAGCAGTATGGATACACAGATAATGGTAGAGTCCAGCTACTTGGTTACAACAATTTCCAGTAAAGAGTATCACAGGATTTGTTTTCCCATCTTTATCTTGTCCTCTGGTTGAGCCAGTTGCTATGTATGTTTTTGTCATGGTATGAGACAAGTCACTCCCATGACAGCTTTGGTTAAGGTTATTCTTTTGTTCTTGGGATCAAGAATTTGCTTTGGGCCATTTTCCTAGAAGTACTTTACTTCACTGAGCTTTTGAAATCATCAATCTTAAATATATATTACTTGGAGAACTAGCTTGACAGTTGTGATGGACCATTATTGTAGCTTAAACTCCATTTTTAGGAGATTTCACTTGACATTTCAGGCTTATTATGCTACCTTGAAAGATGGCATTCCATAGGGCTCTGCGTTTGATCTCAGGTCTTCATTAGTTAATGCAGAGACCCACAGCTTCCCCATGGAGTGAATGCTAAACCTTGTGAAGTACCATTCACTGTGGCTCTTTCTTCATTAGTAATCACACTGGACAAGTTGAGAACATTCTGTACATATAGAAATTCTTACAATGTAATTTCATTAATTATTAAGATGAATAGCAATTATAAATTGCTGTTTTGCTTCATTAAGTATAAATTTAAAAGTTAGGATTGCAGCAATGTCTCCTTTTGGGTGGAGGAAAAGGAATGCTAACTAAGAAGTGTTCCTTTTTTTTTTTCATTTAATTTTCCTTCTTTTGCAGTGAGTAAAATGAATTTCTATGCTGCATGAAGTCATGACAGAGTGAAGCTGCAATTAATACCGCTATAGAAAAATTCAACTATAGATATACTTTACTTTCAACAGAGCTCATATTAAAAATATTTTAAGAAGAAAAAAGTGTTCATCTTTTTAAACAATTCATCAATCCTAAAATATTCTGCTGTAAAGCTTTGAAAATATAAGGTTGTCTACAAAACTATGCTCTTTAGCAATGGTAAAAGGCATCAGATATATTATATAATATGATATATGTTCTATTTAATAATACAAGTCATGATTATTTAAAATAATTGCTCACAGATTAAATAAGAAAGATCCTGAATTATAGTTTTACAGTCTAACATCAAATAGTCATCTTGGGCTGGAGAGATGATTCAGCAGGTAAAGTGCTGGCCATGCAAACACGAGGGTCAGAGTTCTAACCTGAAGACCCCATGTAAACCCTGGCCAGGTAGCACATGTCTGTAATCACAGTGCTTGTATGCGTAGATGGGAAGCAGAGTCAGGGACTCCCCCAAAAGCTCAAGAGAGAACAAAGAAGTCTCTGTCTCATGGGGAAGATCGTGAAGTTTTCTTCTGGCCTCTATGCACATATCTTTCTACACACACCAAAAATAAATAAATAAATAAATAAATAAATTACTTTTTAAAAAATTTCCTGAGCATTATTTTTTTTTCATTTGCAAAACTCTGAAGTAATACTCAGAATGAGTGTGTTGAAGTGAATAGGAAAAAAAAAACTGGCTTAATCTGATGTAGTTATTTTCAGTATTAATCACCAATGCATCTGGGTGGGAGTACATTTCCACTTCAAATAAAAACTGTGGATTCTATCATCTATTTGGCTTTGGATAAAAAGCTGCAGATAGACTTACACATGTCAGAGATCACATGTTTGTTTTTCTGTTTGTTTGGATTTTTCTGTTTTGGAGTTTATTTTTATTTTATTTTTTTCTACATTTCCATGGATTCCAAAAAAGGCAATGAATGGTTAACCTAAAGTTAGCATCCTTGGAGGACTCCAAGCTCCATAGACTTATGAATTGGGTTTCCCCAGTCTTGAGCTTATACCTTTGAGCTATAAGCCTTGAATACCAGAGACTTTAGCTCTCCATTCTCAAACCAGAGGCTTAGAGATATTATAGACCTTGAGTGCAAGCAACCCAGAATGCCTCTAGATGTAAAGGTTTGAGCTTCCAGTGTTGGAGTCCTCAGCCTTTAGACATCCTGAGCTCTCTAGAATTATTCTGATGGCTGACACCTATAGTTCTCACACCATCACAGCTCCTTGTCTCCTCTTGCCTCCACAGTCTTTGTGATCATATAGCCTTGCTTCTTGTGTTATCACTCGCTCTTCTCCTTTCCACAGCCCCTTCCTTCTTAGCACTTCACCATCCACTTCTATCTTCAATTTCAATTTCTAACATTTTTTCTGAAATTCTTCAGCTACCCTCTCATTGATTCAGCTATGTGTACCTAGAGCTGGCAGCTATAGGGATCAAAAGATATTTTGTGCAAACAACTCAACCTACCTTACCTGTGATTAAAAAAAAAACAACAACAAACATACAAACAAAGCCAAACAAAATAAGCAGATGCTTCTTGGAGAGGTTTTACTAAAACTTTCCAGGACAATACAAGGAGGTTATAAAATGGAAGACCTTCTGCATGATTCATGGAGCCTGAGCTAAGTTTTGCCTATATAGCCAGTTCTCATTCTGTTAGAACTCCAGCTCTCAGAAATGGTAAAGTGATGGGCAGCTCTTTCCTGAACAGAAAATAATATCCAAAACATCTATGAACAAGGCCATTTGGACCAATACAGACAATGCCATTTAATGATTATGTGAAACTATTAGGGATGCACTGAAATTTCTCTGACATGTTATTGGGTACCAGGAGCCACACTAAATAGAGCCATTGTAGGACATGACAGCTTTGACAAATCCAATGTTACGGTGAAGTATACTCAAAGCATCTGTAGCTGACTTTACATCTTGCCACACAGTCATTGCATGTTGCCATGATGAGTGTTCAAATAAATAGTAAAGATTTGCACATAGGCAGCCAACAATCTCCCTACAACAGTAATAGCATCGGAAATTGTTTCTTCTGCCATATCTTCAGGACCTACGTCAGAAATGGCTGAAGTTCCAGCAGACTTGGAACTGATAAGTCTGACTCCAATCCAGGCTCTATATTCCCACTGGACATGGCCAGTCAAACAGCAAAGCAATTCAGCTACGATAGCATCAATAATTTGGAATAATAAAGATATTGAACAATGGTTTCAACATAGATCTTCTCTGACAAATGTCATCCAATACTAAATGCCTTTGGGGAGAGCTTGGTCTTTCTGTTCTTTTTCTTTCAGATCATCCTCAGCAAACTTTTCTCATTATAGTTTTAAATTATCAACCATGAGGAGATTCTTTCTACCATACTTGAACATGCTTGTGTCACAATCTCCAAATGAACATGTTCAGAAATGGTCTTGTTTTTCCATGTGGTAAGTCATTTTTATGTGATGTACACCATGCCAATAAAAGACCTTTTGTTTTTCTTTGTCAGGGGATACATGCTGCTCTGAGAATTATCTCCAAGATTTTCCTTACTTGGACAAGCACTAGTCCTTCATTCCCATTCTGCCTCCTGGTTGTAATTTTTAACTTTGCGATGGCTGCATAATATTCTCGAGAGATGCACACAAGTGCCTATTAACAATAGATACAGAAAGAAGCAACAGAACAAAGTAGAAGTTCCAACTAAGTCCATCTTGATGAACCAGTGAGCTTACTCTGTTTCTGAAGAGACCATGATTGACTCACAGGCAGGTCCATTATCAAAATCCCACCACATGATGTATGAAACTCATGGAAGCTGCATCCCTAAAGTCTCCTGTGAAACTTTCAGGTTGCTCTATCTATAGCTAAACTCCTTTTCCTAACAAGGATTTATTGTTTATACAACCTCTGGGAAGAATATCTTGCATCATGTGATTTTGCTGAGCTATGTGAGTTTCTAAACATTGTGAGCTCTTTGAGCATCCTGTCTATCAGGAAGACTAAGTTATGCAGTAACCTTTAGCAACCAGTTTATTCACCATGTTGGGGTGCAGCTTATTTCTCTTCTGGCACTAAAAGGATACTTTCTTCATGGCATTCAATTCATTTCCAAAGGATCAATGGTTTACATATGATAGTATACAGAGATACCAGAAATTGCCTTTATATTTCCTTCAAATACACAGAAGTCACAGTATAGCATTAAAATTCATTCTGCTTACTAATCCAAATAACTTTTATTCAATTTTCCAGTGTGTAATGACTCTTACAATTACTGCTATGGTATGAAAGTGATTTTAGCCAACAACTGCAAGGCTAAACTCTAAACTGTTTGGATTTAACTTGTGTCTCAATCAAGACTTTCCTTTGAATTTTGTGTATTTTTAACAATAGATTTTTCATTTTATTTTCCTTTATGTATTTCCACTTGGGATGAGAGATATTTTCCAGGGAACAAAATAAACTGTAGTGAGATGCAGTGGAAAAATAATGCATTTGAGAATTGACTTTGACTAGTGTCCAAAAAGTGTGAATTTTGCTGAGAGCATCCATAGAATCATGCACCAAGACTCCCTGGCCAACAGAATGCAGTTGGCCTCTGTACCAGCTTGCCTTGGCTGAAAATGTGTGATAACATTCAATATATGCATTGGAAATATGTGTATATAAACACACATGCAGGTATTAATGGTGTATGATAATAGGAATATGTAAAGACACGAAAATGATTTATTAATACAATGAGCAAAAACATTCATATATATGTAACATATATATCATATATATGTATATATATGATAATCTAGCTTTGTGTAATAACTAACACATCTGCAGAACTCGAAGGAATTGAAAGAGTAAGAAAATGGCATATCTCTTTCTCTCCTTCTGTTCTCAAATAGAATTTTTATGTGCTAATTAAGTACTCAGGGACTTATTTCTCTTCTATTTCCTTTTGATCATGTGAACTGAGAAGATTTTCAGAAATGTATTGATATTAACAGAATCCCATTACAGCAAAACAATATGTGTGACCACATGAGATTCCTTTGAAAGGATTTTATTTGTTGTCAGAGTCTTCTTTGTACTCAGCATTAAAGTATGAAATCAGCTTTAGAGAATTTAGTCAATATGTACACATTAGAAACTACCCATATGTGTCACAGTGATGATGAGCTTTCCATGCTCAAGTCACTTCAAGGAAATTACATGAGGTTTGATCATGTGTCAAAGCTAATGACATGAGAATATCTCAACAAGGGTACAAAGTGATATTCTGAAGATGTAAGTGAGTACTCCTTCTCTTTGCTTGCCTTAAACGCTGATAAAAACATATCCTTGTATTTGAGTTCCCAGTTCTGATTCAAATATTTATCACTCACACATACCCTCTAATCTTCCAAACAAGATAAACTTTCTGGCTTCTTATTAAACTTCCCTTTCAACTTCCTTGAGGTAATGGAGCAGTTATTCTCTGTGGAAAGAACTATCCTTACCAAGATGGGGTAGCAAGTGTGCCTGTCTTCAGTACTCAGTCACAGCATCTCTCTGGACATATTGATGTCCATAGGACCTACAGAGATGACAAAACCCTTCCTAAATTTTACTTGCACAGTTAGGAAGCAGGCTGTTGTATTCTTTTTACTAACAGACCTGGCAAAAGGATAATAAGTGGCTGAAACAGCACCTGCCCACCTACTTGTCTGATGTCTT
The DNA here is from genome assembly GCF_000001635.26 of Mus musculus. Classification (NCBI taxonomy): domain Eukaryota; kingdom Metazoa; phylum Chordata; class Mammalia; order Rodentia; family Muridae; genus Mus; species Mus musculus. The sequence goes on along the minus strand of NC_000069.6, from coordinate 42,532,513 downwards.
GGACACATCTTGGGAAGTTGTATCCTGAAAGAAAGATTTTTCTTTTTCCACCCCTACTTTTTAAGAAGAGGTGTAAATATTCATTAGTGAGAGAAATCAGTGAGGTTTACTCCTTGGGTTTTATTCTGCAAAAATAGCAGGTTTCTTTAAGAGAGAGGTAATAGCATGACCCATTGTTACTTAGAGTGTTTATCAAAGAAGCCTTAAAAAACTCTCCCCTTTTACAAGCCAACCCATTATGCTGATCAGAGCTCCAAGCCAGATCTGATTTCTACTTTTTCATTGCTTTGCAGCACATTCTTATCCCCTGAAGGTGGGTCACTTCCTCTCAATTCTGCAACTGACATAAAACTACTTTGTAAATTGCTGTTTAGCATCTACATCATTGTAAATAGAACATCTGAAAGCCACATTGAATGCAGTGTACCAACACACACTCCTCTCATTTGAGCATTATTGGAGGTTAGTCAGGAGACCCTAGTTGGAGAGCACAGAAGGCAGGGTGGCTTTCTTTCCTTTACACTCACCTTTGGCTAAGCATTTCCTAGTGACAAAACACCTTTTGGGGGAAAGACAATAAATCTCTTAAGTAAAAGATGCTTATAGTAATCTTTCAGAAAGTCCAAAATGGCAGAGGTGGGTGGGTAAGAGCAGCTCAGAGACTTCGCAAGAGATGCATCCCTTTGGAGCTAAGGCACAAACAGAAACTGAAGACGAGAACTTGGCAGCCTTAAAAACAAAGCCAAAACCCATCCCTTGGTATAATTTTGTTCCAGAACTCAAGTCACATTCTCTAGCCCTTAACATTTTCATGCCTGCTTAAAACACTTCCAAACTCCGGCATCTATAATTCTTTGCTGAAGGCTTTCGCTGGCCAGTGGAGCCTGCTCTGTGTGTTCAGGGCAGGCAGCCAGAAGTTCCGCGGAATTAATGTTTCCAACCCCAGCACCCTCCAGCACTGACTGACAGAAGCTGCTGTATAAATATTCTAACTCTCTTAGATACCAGGTTTCTAAAAAAATGATCCTGCCTTTTCTATACAATGTTTCTCATGGATTCCCCAGAAATGAACCTCTTCTTTCCCATGAAGGCACTTTGATTCTCAATCCAATTGGTTTGTTTGTTTGTCACTGCTAACTGTAAAGTTAGCCACTGATTTGTTGTTGCTCATAGAATTATCTCCTTTCCAAGGAGCTGATACTAAATTCTGGGGCAAAAGCTTATCTCTGTGGAACTCTAAGGAAAGATACCCACTGACATTAATTATCATCTTAGCTCTAGTTCCAACTAAAACACACTAAAGTTTACTACAAAATACATGCTGTTTATGTCATAGATCACTCAAACCCTAGTCAAATTATCATCATTATCATCATCATCATCATCAACAACAACAATAACATTATAGGCAAATCCTATTGGTTCATTTAAGCTATAATTCCTTGCTTCTTTGTAACTAATTTCTATTGACCACTTAGTTTTTCTATTTGATCCTAGATTTCTTTCTTAATATAAGAGCATTTAAAATAGAACTAGGAAGTTGATTCCTTGAATAAAGGTACGCACTGTTGAATCTGACCACAAGTTAAATGCCCGGAATACATGGTCGAAGGAAAGACCTGACTACTGCAGTTATCCTCTGACCTTCAAACTGGTGGTTTATCAGGCACACACACACTAACACACAACACACACACACACACACACACACAATGTACATGCTTTAAGAAATACAATAACACTTTTGTGATTAAAGATAAAACTTAGCATGCTAAAGCTTTGATGGCTGCATTTTGTTTTCCTCTCTTGTTTGAAATTAATTAATTTCATATAAAAATGGTGATTTTTCATCCTGCTTCAGTAAAATTCAGGTCTATTACCATAAAGGTCATTGTTTAAATAATGTTCAAAACCGCTTCATTTATATTAGCACCTAAACTCTGATGTCTGGATGCCAAGCATTCACAGCTGTGTCGGCATTGAGACTGACAGGCTCATTTAGCAAATCTAATTCAAGATCACCTTCTTTGCAATTATTCTTTGCTATTTTATCTTCTTGCTGCCTTCATTAAATTATTGCATACTCTAAAACAAAATTCTCAGAAGGGCTGTGGAGATTACTCAGAAGTAGGAACACTGGGTTCTCTTTGCAGGACCTAGGTTTGGTTCCCAGCACCCACCTAACCTGGATATAACTCCAGTTCCGAGAGATCTAATGACCTCATCTGGTCTCCTGCACGCATAGGGTGCATATATACACATATATTTAATACTCAGGCACACATACATATGCATTTAATAAATAAATGATTTTTTCTAAGAGCAAATTCACATTCTTTCTTTTGTAAGATTTATTTGTGTGTGTGTGTGTGTGTGTGTGTGTGTGTGTGTCCATGTGTGTACATGTGTATGATTGTTGTATCCCTTGGAATAGGACTCATAGGCAGTTTTTAAGCTGCCCTTTGTTAGTATAAGAAGATGATCTCAGATTCTAAGCAACAGCAGTATGAGTCCTTAACTGCTGAGGCATCTCTCTAACTTCCACACAAACCCTAATCACTGTTTGTGTGTATCTCTGTTTCTTTCCACTGCTTGTGACCAATTTTTTTTTAAATCTTCATGAGTGAGTCACTTTTAAGTTATTAATTCTTCTCTACAACTTTAGGATATTACAAATAAAACCTTAGTTACAATAAAAATGTAAATTTAACAAATTAAACTAATAAAATGGTAATTTATATGAAAATATATTTGTTCAGACAACTTGGTCCCCTGTCCAGTGAATGTTAGCTTAGACTAATAACTCATCACAGAACTTGGAGGCCATTATGTAAAATTTCATAATCATTATGGGTATAATAGAATTTCTGTGAAAATAATAAGCTCATCTCAAATTTCACATGTACAAAATACATAGGGACTAAAGGATTCATAACTTTACATTAATAGAGAACTATAAAATCTCAACTGCTCAGTTGGTGGTCTAATAAGGACCACATTTTAAAAAGATAGCTAAGACAACAAGAGGCATTCTGTAGAGGAGACATCTCTATAAGCAGAAAGTACCCCAGACATTGTTTGAAGATCCAGATGCTAACAGCAGGATCTGAATTAGGCCATAACTGACAAGGAAGAAAGAACTGATGCAGAATAAGGTGCATAGGAACTTGATGCAGAGAGCCTTTGGAGCAAAAACCCACAGCTTCTATTTCCTAACTCTTTTACCCATTCTAATTAGGCAGCTGTGGTTATTATGAGCCTAATGAAAAGCACGAAAATAACACAAACCTTCTAGATCACATATTAAAAACATTAGGGATCTGCTCTCTTTGGTTTAGTCGTCTGAATGAAAGCATTGGATTCACATGCAATCCCAATACCACTTTGGATTTCATAACATCCTATGTGCATCCTTTCTATGCCAAATTCCATGTCCTAGAATAAGGTAGCATCTCTGAATAAGGACCAGCATTGTCTGAGTACCGTTCTATCCCATTAGTGCGCATGATCTCACAGTGAGCCTAGTAGAAAGGGTGCTGAGATGGCGGCATAATAATTCAACTAAGAGAGCTTGTGAGAATTTAATTAAAGGTAATATCACCAAGTGGTGAGACTTGATCTCAGTAAAGCAAATACTGTGCCATGTGAAGGTATGTTTGAGGGAATAAGTCAAATGATTGTGGTATGTTTAGGAGAGAGGTGAAGCCACTGGAGACTCTATTGGAGGCTGAGAATAAGAAGACAAGGGTGGAATTCAAGATCAACACATTTAGTGATTCAGAGTTCAGATAGAAGCCTTGGTTAGAAAAGGGGGTGTAACTCACTTTGTGGGTTCCAGGACAGCCAAGGCTACACAGAGAAACCCTGACTTGAAAAAAAAAAGAAAGAAAGAAAGAAAAGGGGGTGTAAATGTTGAGACTATTTTCAAAAAGCTAGAATAAACACTGAACTTGGGAAGAATGGCCATCCTTGTGAGAACTGGGGCGACAATTTCAACACCGAGGAAAAGTTTGCAGACATTAAAAGGCACAGGAAAAATATTCATAAAGTATTCACACAGAAGGCATTGTATGTAAAAATAATAGCTTCTCTCCTTCATCTCATTTTGTTTATGTGTTTATTAATTTGCTTCCCATTGTGGATCTCTGACACTTTCAATAGCTAAATCACAGGAGGTTTTTCTGGTTTTTTGTTTTTTTGGTTTTTGTTTGTTTTTCTTTTTGTTTTGTTTTGTTTTGTTTTGTTTTTTTATATTTTCTGGTCCTTTCCTATATTTCCTTTAATTATAAGTAATAATAAGCATGTTGCTCACATAAAATTTATACATTTTAAAACAATTTCATAATTTACTGCAGAAACAGGGAGTTGCATGGGAATTAACTCATTCATTTTTAAGACACTATCCCAAGCTTCTCTACTCTCAGGTCACATCTCCAAGCTGTGTAATTGTTGGCATACATGTCCAGAATTTCAAATGGAATATGTCAGAAGTAAAGATGTGGTCATCTTTAGACTGAAGGAGCTGAAGGGGTTTGCAACTCCATAGGAAGAACAACAATATCAACCAGCCAGAACCCCCAGAGCTCCCAGGGACTAAACCACCAACCAATGAGTCCACATGGAAAGACCCATGGCTTCCACTGGATAAGTAGTAGAGGATGGCTTTGTTGGACATCAGTGAAAGGGGAGGCCCTTAGTTCTGTGGAAGCTCAATGCTTCAGTGTAAGGAAATACCAGGGCAGTAAGGTAGGAGTTTGGTGTATGTTGTGGTGGGGGGGGGGGTACCCTCATCAAAGTAGGGGTTATGGAGATGCACTATGGTGACTGCAGACCGGAAACTGAGGAGGATAATATTTGAAATGTAAGTAAATAAAATAACCAATTTTTTTAAATGTGGTAATCTTCTCTTAAGCATGAAAATTGGTAAACCTAAGAAAAGTTTCACACTGTAACTAAGTACTATTTATTGATTACAAAACAAACTGTTCCCATTTTAAAATTACAAAGTCAAAAAAAAATGTCAGAGTGCTCACTGATCCAAAAAGCTATGATGTCATTGAGATAAATGTTTGCAGTCAAATATTAAACAACCAAGTAAAATATAAAATTCGTACTTGACACATACCATGATAGACTTTGAGATAAAAGAAAACCGAAACAGCAAGTTTTTGATTAAATAATTGACAGATGTTTTCCTTTGAACATTTTTTTTTTATCAAACAGAAAATGTAGATGTGGGACCAACTCAGAAGGGGAGTCAGATAAAATATAAATGGTGTTTTCATTGAGGAAACAAGAGGGAAAAGTGTCATTTATATTAAAGTTATACACAAATGTATATGCACCCATCAATTTATGCACACAGTGATACTATATTTTTTACTTTAGTACCAAGTATTAAAGAGAAAAATCTAGAAATGTAAAATTACTTGTTAAACAAGTGTACCTTTTCTTGATGATACGAAATAGCTACCAATGTACTCAGAATAATCTTCTCTAATTACCAGTCCAAATGTTAAAAATAATTGAAAGTCATCATCAATAAAAATTATATTCATGCATTCACAACTCAAAATGTATTTCTCATAGTGGCTTTTACACCTCAGAATCTATATGATACTTGAAAGAAAAGCATGAATCTCCTGTGACCTAATTATGCAATGAGGAAGAATTTGCTGGGCTTTTATTCCAAAAGCTGTCTATTGGTTTCAGATGTCTCTCCATGGGAATGGATTTCCTGACTTAAAAGGGAAACTCAGTTAATCAACTGATATTGTTCATCTTTCTGTTTGTTCCAATAATTGCTACATTTTGAACACCAAAGGAAAAATTATGGAGCCTGTCCTTAGAAGCCTTTTCTTTCTCTCTTATTAAAACAAGAAAGATTATATTTACACATAAATTGAAACAACTTTAAGTTAGAAGCAAAACAGTGATAAACCCATAGCACCAATTATGTAGCAGTCTCACAGGGACACAATGAATGAGAACATGGTTCAAAGTATCTTTGGCCATGAGCTTTGTACATTTCACAAACACATATAGGATACACCATTGCCTTTAAAAAGGGAATGATCATAGGTGAAAAAATCACTTACTTTGCCAACCTTTTAAATTAAACTATTCAGTCTATTAGATTAATTTCTTTTATCTTTACAATTTTAAAGACCATTTTGATGTGTTTCAATAACCACATAGCCTAATTCTTAGACCTTAGGCTACTGATAAAACAACAACAAAAAAAGTGGTTTAAGAAAGATCTGAAATTAAACAGAATATACTAGAAGCTGAGTGATAAAATTCAGTAAAGAACATTGAGTAAACTTCTCCATTTCCCTACTCCTCCTGTCTTTAAATGTTTCTGTTTCTACCAGGGGGGAAATTTCCTAATTTGCATGGATGCTTTCTTCTGGACTGGTTTACAAAAGGCTGTCAGCTTCCCATAGTTTGGAGGACACCCACAAATACTAGAGACATTTTTTTAACTTTACTTGAAGTTTCAAGATTGCTTTTTGGACAATTCTAAAATACCTATCACATTTCATACTGAAAGCTATTTACAAAACAGTAGTACATTTACCCAACATCCCTGAGAGGTCACTAAATGAATTTTCAAGTGAAAAACGCTCCTAAAATGATGTTTTTCCTAAATTGTAGTGAAAGCTTTCTTCAGAGGATTTTCCTGCCCAATTTTAGTGTTAGAGATATTTAATTTGTTTCTGGAAATATTAGTTCTACTTAACCTGTAGGTGGTTAATCTTAAGACTTCATCAAAAAAACCAGGGAGCCTGGCTCATGGTTGTCTATTTTATTCAATCAGTAGGATCGTTATGTCACTCAATAGCACTAAACAATTTCTAAGTCTACAAAGGGAAATGTTTAAAAATCAGTGGAAATATAGTCTGCTCAACATTAAATACTAATTACTTTCTTCCAATCTGCTTGTTTTTAGATCCCTCTCTGCCAACGTGAGCATATGTATTACAATATGTGCATTAATACAGAAACAACCATAATAAGGCTCATTTTCCGAGATCTTTTAGTATCTCAGCATAATCAAGGCAGTCATCAGTATGACTCAGTAGAAGTACCTGACACCCGATAGCTACAAGGAAGCACCAGAAGAAGGGGAAAGCCGTGCCTTAAGAAAAGTGGTTGACAGAGAACTCTGGACATCTGTGAGGGATTCACAGGAACACAGAGCAGCACAGAGAGTCAAAAAGGCAACATGGAGACCATACCAGAGCAACTGTACCTTCAGCCCATTTTCCATGGCAGTTTCTGTGGGAACAGTACACTGCTGAGAAAAATGACATATGGGAGGAAGAGAAATGCCAGGAGCCCAATATCATCAGCAGACCTACTATAGGAGAATTCGAGTCTTCATGGGTCTGAACTATAGCAGGTTTTATAGGAACTGTCTGGCCCCATCCTACCTTAGATGAAGCAGTGGATTGCCTGGTACAATAGAGAGGTTTGACCTGGTATATGTTTCAGAAAATGGAAGGCTCCAGTCCTCAGAGCAGTGGCTGCTTCTATGGACACAAACCGAAGTCCTACAATTGCTTCAGGAGAGCAATGAATATGTTCTCCCCAGTTATAGACTTGAGATTATAGCTACTGTCATAAAATCCTCTAACTGCCTGTACCTGTCCACTGGAATCTGGGATAAGACTGAGCTACAAACCCCAGCATCACTACCCTTTAGCTACATGACCTAGAAAATGTCTAGCTTCATGTCCTACACAGCTAGGATCATGGATATCAGTGCACATCACAACTCACAAGGTTCCTGTGTTTGCCCTGGGGAGCCTAGAGAAGAATTTCTCCACAGTCCAAGAGTTTGTAACCACAGCTCTTATGACTAGAGGCTTGGTACCATTTGTTCTTACATCTTGGAACCTGGAATTGTCTGGGTCCCACAACAAATTAGTTGTCATTCTAGAAGCCCAGAACCGAATGTGATTGCCTCATATATGCCAGGAAAAGTCCAATTGTGTTCAAGAAACCTAGATCTTTATAGATTTTAGCACCAACATACAGAACCATATGTCCTGATTATATGTGGCCTAGAAAAGCACTATCTCCTGAAGTGGAAATTTCTGGTTTCTTAGGAGACTCAGTTGTGTCATATGATGGATGTTTTTCTGGAAACTGTCTTATGAGAGGGCATTTTTGATGAAGCATATACATTGGAGCATGTTTTGCTGAGAACAGATAAATGGTATTTTTTCTTGAAGTGCTGTGTACTGGCCTCAGTCAGCCCATCAACCCAAAGGAGAATAAGGGTCCTGGTACAGGTGGGCAAGGAGTCTGCAAAAAGTGACAGATGCGAACACAATGGAGTGTTGAACTGAATGTAATTTCTGGAAGCGAGCTCCAGACTTATAATACAGAAGAAAAACAAGAAAGCTAGGCTATATATCAGCCAAGGTAGATGCATAATGCTTCTTTATACAAAACAAAGAAAATGCATACATAAAGAGCTGGTGGGAACCAGGCAGTGTTTACAACTGAGATAGGAACAGCCCTATCTAAAACCAGCTATTCACAGGAGCCAGGTGAAAGGTCTGATGCAATGCTAGTCTATTGTCAAACCCACCACCAGGAGTCCCCTAGTAAATACCTAATTATGCTATTCCTCTGGGCCTAGTGAAAAACATGCACCATGGAAATTCTTTTGTACTAACCCTTTCATGAATAATACAATACTTCAGTTCCTCCTAAAATCACAACCCACCTTCTTACTACTATTATGTAATGTAGTCTTCCATTCATGTCTGTAATGAGAATTCTGAGTTTACTATTTTGAACTAGCCCTGAGAATAGTAGCTCCTATCTGGCAAACTGAGATGCCTGATTACTAACTGTCAACACTGGGGCATTTTGATTGAATGAATAACATTCTTATGAAATTCCAAGCTCAGGGTCAGCTCAAGTACTGCCTAGGACATTGGTAAAGACCAGAAAGCAAAGTTCAATTTGATTTAGGTATTAGAATCATTTCTTGGAGGCACCTATAATAAAACAATACTGAAAGAAAGCACACAGATCCATACACCAACTAGCACAGGGACAGGTTTGGAGCATTCATGCCAAGGTTCCAGGAGACTGAGTTTCAGTGAAACTCTTTGCCTTGGGACTGTGTCCAAGCCTTTAGGACTGTCACACAGTCTTCACTGGAATGGTTGTGTCATGGAAGTAGCCTAAAAAAGGGGCATGTAATATTTCACTAGAGTGGACACTTAAGAAAACACATAATATTTTTTATTTTATTTTTTTAAATTAGGTATTTATTTCAATTACATTTCTAATGCTATCCCCAAAATCTCCACACCCTTCCTCACCCACTCCCCCACCCTCCCACTCCTACTTCTTGGCCCAGACTACCATATCCAGGGATCCATTCCATAATCAGCTTCCAAATGCTGACACCATTGCATACACTAGCAAGATTTTGCTGAAATGATCCAGATATAGCTGTCTCTTATGAGACTATGCTGGGGCCTAGCAAACAAAGAAAAAAGATAATATTTTAAAAGGGAATAAATGTAACCCAAAAGACAGGGGAGGACTCTATTATATTAGTACAGCTTATCATTTTTTGCTGATTATCATTTGTCATGACTTCATAGAGAGAAACACACAAACGAACTTATGGTGGTGTTCTGGTGGCTTCTTGCTGCTTCCAAGAACTCAGGCCAATAGGCAGACCATCTAGTTTCTTCTAGACCCAACTGCCATTTCTGATTCATAAATGGTGTTTGAGAGTGGATCAAGCTGTAGCTGCTGATTCATGTGAACTAAACTTCTGATATCTCATCAATGCAAACTTGATTCGCTCCAAAGCTATTTCTAAACAGCTCTGCATGCTCTTTTATCTTAATAACCTTTCCTTTCCACTATGTCTGGTGGGTGGTTGACTAGAAAGACAGTTAAAACACTTAAAAAAAACTTAGTAAAAGTAGATTTCAAAAAATATAAGCCTACAATCTCCCATCCTGTGGCTCCTGGTTCCCAAGGCTTAGGTACATCCACATTCATCCTAAGCATCTTAAGGAAGGTCATTTAGTCTCCTTTGTCATGAAGACTGCATCTATGTAGACTTTGGCATAATTATTGGCATAGCCTTTAGAACCCTTCAAAACTGGCTGGCTGGCTATTCTACATACTAGACTGAAAATTTATCAGCCTCACCTTTAGTAGATCTGTGTGTACCATAAGACCCTGATGATATGTGTTATTGGAAGCTTACATCTATTGCAAATCATATATCTGTTTTTATGAACAGTGAGCATTTTAGATATTTGTACATGTTCCTGGCATCAATCAGAGATGAAGAAATCACATAGACATTGCATCTTTTAGCTCCCTTATAACCAACACCAAAGCATCTATACAAAAAATATATTTTCCTAGAAGAGCTACTCCATGACATTAGAAGAAATGAACATCACAGCAGAAATGCACACCTCAGCCTGGAGACTCCGGCAATATAACTCTTGCAAAGGAAAATGACAATTTTACAGAAAGGGACCTCAAGTTCATGAACACATATTCATATTAGTCCTACCATCAAGTACATCAAGTCATTAAGGAGTCTTATCTGTCTTCTACATAATAATTGCCATCCTGTTAGCATTAATTGGTATTCTAGTTATACTAATTAGATTCAGTCCAAAGCAAGACTAACTGTTCTTCTAAAGCATGTTGCACAGTTGTTCTGAATGTGAGCTTTGGAGTCAAGTTTTCTTAAGTACATGTCTTTTAATAGCTAACTTAACCCTTATGCTTTAATGTAATTTGGCTTGCATAATAATGGCAATAAAGCCTACTTAATGAGATTAAATGAGATAATATGTACATTTCTTAGTAAGTTTCACAGTTTCCCCCACAAACTTAGAATTAAGGCTTAATAAATATCACATGGTTTGGTGCTGACTTGAAAAGGTATCCTGCATACCTCAGTTCACCCTAGCTAACTTAAAAGTTTGTGTGTGTGTGTGTGTGTGTGTGTACACATAAGTGCATCACAGTTTACATATGAAGGTCAGAAGACAGCTTGCAGGATTCAGTTCTCACCTTCCATCATGTGTGTCCTTAAAATCAAACTCAGGTTGCTAGGCACCAGGTACCTTATTCAGTGAATCATCTTACCAGCTCTCCTATGGTTAGCTTAAATGATAGCCTTACAAAAGTCTAATAGTTAAACTAAACTTAGAATTAGATGGAATCTTTAGAAAACAGTAAAATGAGAAACTACTAACATAGATTTATTTTTCCTTTTGTCATTTCAAACATCAATTTCCAACTCAATCCTCAGTGACTCATAATGTCTTGATAATATCTTTGTAAGTTCAAGAACCTGTAACAGATTGCCATAGACAGAGTGAGTCCCACTATAAGCAGTTATTTTTCACAGTTAGAGATGTTTAAAGTCAAGATGCAGATACATTCAGTTTCTGCTGAGCCCATTGCTATCAGCAGTGGTTCTTCATTGTATACTCACATCTCAGACAACAAAGAGAGGCTATTTCTCTTTACTCAACTCATAATTCCTCTAGTAGTCATTTTGCTCTCACAACCTTATCCAATCTTCTTTACCCCAAAAGATCTCATCCATCAACATCATATCATAATGAGATAAGGAGGCTGAACACATATATTAGAGGGGTAAAATTGATCTATAACAACAGGCACTCTAAGATACTTTTTTAAAAATTTTGTCTCAAAATATAAAACATTTCACCTTATGACCTAAACAAATGTCAATGAGGAACTAGAAGAGTGGTGCAGGAAATGGAGAAACTGGAGTGTTAGTGGTGTCCCACAGGGCACAGGCCACTCAAGGAGGAGGAGATGGGAAGTTCTGACTGTGCTTACCCCATGAGCTAGCCTGGCAGGTGTCAGGCTATGGGGAAGCCACAGGACACCTCTCTGGGGGTGTGGAAGTGCAGTCTGAGGCACAGGACAGCTGGAGCTGGCCCTGGGTGTCCAGGCCTGCAAGGAGGCTGGCATCTTCTGGTTCTCAGGCTCTTGGGCACCCAGGCGCTGCTGGGAGCCATAGAAGACCTGAGAACAGAGTCGGGGCCCCCGAGGGCTGGATCTAGCCCAGGGCCAAGGGGAAAAAGTGGAGAGCTTCCTTCCACTGGTCCTGCTGGGGGAGAAAGTCTTTGCCTTGTTGGTGGTGGTAGGTTTGAGCTTGGCGTGGTCTTGGTGGCTGCTATGGCTGGGAGCTCAGAGAGGCCGTCACGGGAGACTAGACAGCAGCTCTAGAAGTGAACCCCAATGAAAAGAGGCAGTCCATGTTTTTTTGTTTGTTTTGTTTTGTTTGTTTGCTAAGATATTTTCTTTATTTACATTTCAAATGTTATCCCCTTTCCTAGTTTCCTCTCAGAAAATTCCCTATCCCTATTCCCATCACCTTGCTCCCCAACTCACCCACTCCTGCTTCCTGGCCCTGGCATTCCCCTGTACTGGGGCATAGAGTCTTCATAGGACAAAGGCCTCTCCTCCCATTGATGCCCGACTAGGCCATCCTCTGATACATATGCAGCTAGAGACAGGAATCCCACCATGTGTTTTCTTTGATTGGTGGTTTAGTCCCAGGCAGCTCCATCCCATACAGAGCCACCAAACCCAGTCCATGGTTTTAAGGCCTTTATTGTCATGGTGGAAAGTGGAAGAGTAAAACCATACCCCAATTCTCTGGGTAGGCCTGAGGTTAAGTACCTTTTGTAAAGAGGAATGTCTGGGAAGGTAAGGTTATTGGCTAAGTCCTCCAGGCCTTTAGGTACCTCATGAAAGTGAAGAGCTGTCTTGTGCCTATGTGACCACAGGTCACATCCTCTACTTGTGGAGGGGCTTGGGGTGTTGCCTTTGGTGGGCACAAATCTTTGGAGGGCTGTGGGGCGGGGGGGTTGTAGATATGACAGGACCTGGGGACCCAGGAGCAGGGCAAAACTCCTTCCATCCCTTCAGGATCATGGGGATTTCTAGTCTTTGCTCAACTAGGAACTAGGCTGCCTTTCACTGACCTACAGGAAACTACTACATTTTCAGAGGCCTGGATGGAGTTTAGTTCCTAGTCGCTGTATTGGGTGGTTCACAAATTCCTGTAAGTACAGATTCAAGGAACCAATGCCCCCATTCTGGACTCTATTAGGTACATGTATATATATTCATTCATTCATTCATTCATTCATTCATTCATCCATACTAACAAATATTTATAAATTTATTTAAAAAGGAGCTTCATTAAGTATCAACTTAATATCAACATAAATACAATTGTTTGGGCAGGTGGATGAATCTTAATGAAACAGAACAAACCAATGCAACAACAGAGGTAAGCATTCAGAAGCTTTAAGGATAGTTTTGCAGGTTAGTTTTATACTGTTTTTGCAGATAGAAACATCTCTACTTATAAAATATCATCATGCCTGAAAACATTCAACAGTACTATTCTACCTGCCTTACTGAAACAGGTCTCCATTAACTAATACCATAATTTTTATCAATATATGTGGTTAATGTCAAGAAAGTCTAAAATAGCACAAAAAATTCCCCCCTCATGATTCATCATCATCATCTTGACTGGATTTAGAATTTCCTAAGTTATATGTCTCTGAGCATGTTTGTAAAGACATTTCTAGAGAGGTTTAGCTGAAGAGGAAGGACCCAGATTAAATGTGGGTGGTACCATTCCTTGATTGTGTTCTTGAAATAATCAGATGAGATTGTGAGCTGAGTCCCAGGATTGATGATTCTTTACATCCTAACTGTGGACACATCATGATCAGCTAGCTCACACTTCTGTTGCCATGCCTTTCCCCACCATAGCAAACAATATCCCTCAGGCTGTGAACTAAAATACCCTCATTTCTCAAGCTACTTTTAGACCTCGGTGTCATAGAATTGTGTTTAAGGTTGTTTTCTCAATAATGTCAATTGGGTCACTAATTGATACACAAATGTCATTAAGCACTTAAAATTATAAGATACTCAATATCATCTCTAGTCCCAAGGGTTAAATATTAAACAATTCCGATCCTTGAACGTGAATAGGACTAGTGACAGTGACTTCTTTCTAACTGCAGCCTAACAATAGACTGCATCATAGGTCCCATGAAAAGTTGCGGAGAAATTAATGAGGTTCTTGTGATCTACATGAGTGAAAAACACTCATGAATGCTGGAATGAAATAAACTGTGCTCTGACAGTCAATAGCAACACCCTCCAGGAGGTCGTCAGTGGAAACCAGCAAAAAGCCACTTCCCCCAGTTTCAGAATTATAAAAATAAACATTTTCCAATGATGTGAATTATCTTAGGACTGGTTTTTCCCTGTCAAGACTCTAGAGGAGAGCAAAATTTTGGCCAACATCCTAAGGGCTATTTCCAGAACCTGTACCTAAAATTCTGTAGGACAATGAATATTTATTTGATAGGGGCAGGGGGTGAGACAGGGTTTGTCTGTGTAGCCCTGGCTGTCCTGGAACTCACTCTGTACACCAGGCTGGCCTTGAACTCAGAAATCCGTCAGCCTCTGCCTCCCAAGTGCTGGGATTAGGCATGTGCCACCACTGCCTGGCTGAATATGTATTTTTTAAGCCACTAAGTTTATTTGTTTTATCTAACATTGAAAGAAAATGTATGTGTTTACTTGCCCAACTTACCTCTTTTAAAACTAGAAAATAGAGTTATCCTATTTATTCAGTTACCTCAAACCTACATATTGCTTTCTCCTCACTGCTAGCTGTACACCTATCAATTATGGCACTTTGTAATCTTCTCTCTTTATTTCTGACTATGCTGAAAGAGAAGAGAATGCTTCATTCCATGCCCCAGGTTCATTTTGACCATCTCAGCTGTATTCGATTCTTCGGATAGCAATTAAAATTCATTTAATTCACTCAAAATATTTTAAACAGAACAAGGAATGAGGATGACAAATGAAAGGTTATCAGTAAGAATGACTGGGCTCTGCAAATTAAAGCTACAATGCAGCTTTTCTGGAATTCTTTTAGCTCCTTCTATTTAAGGTGTTTCCATCTTGCAGGACCAATAGGAACCATATCTAGGCATGATGAAGCTGGCTTCAAGCAGGGCTGCTCTTCCTACGCATGTGAGCTGGGTCCCATTTCTCACTCCTCTTTCCTCCAACTGACCTTGCTCCAAAGAGGCTCCAAAGGGACCTCCTCTAGAAAGTCAGACTCTGTATATGTGTGTTGGGGGGAAGGGAAGAGTGCCGCTCAGGAAATGTATCTTTCCTTTCTGAGATAAGATCTGTCATCTGCCACGAGCTTGTCAATTCATCTAGGCTAACTGACCAGATATATCCAAAAATTTGCTTGTCTCCACCTCGTTAACACTGGGAACACAACACTCACACCAAGCCTGGAATTATTTTATGTGGACTGCAGGGAATAGAACTCAGGTCCTTGCACTTGCACTGCAAGCATTTTACCCACAGAATCATCATCCCAGCTCTAAGCAGACTTTTCTTTGTTCTACTAACCACAACTTGCTACCTAATGTGGTGACTGACAAAACTTAACTACCTCCTTCAACTTCCATTTTGAATATGGCATCAAAACAGAACTTCATCTGTAGGAACACAAAAAAATGAGACGGCTGTTTAGGAAGAAATGATAGAGCAGGCAAAACTTGTTTGGATAGCAACAATCAGACATAACTGAATTGAAATACTAAGACAAAATCATGAGAAAGATGATTCAGGGCCTGAACTTGGAGAGGTGGATTCTGGGTGGAGGGAGAGGAGGGAAATCATTTATAAAATATTTAGATAGAAAAATTAGGAAGACTTTTTAATGTGCTATAAAATATTCATCTTCCCCCAAACACTGAACAGCCCAACTTTCTGCAACCAGTTGGCTTATAAAATTGAATTACTTTCAACGTTAATCTGAAATCTTGGGAAAGCACATTATTCATGCTAAAGGTCACAAATGAGTTAATTTCTTCTACCTAATCTGAACATTTCAAACTTGAGTGCAGCTAAAAAGTGACCAGCACGCTAATTGCAAATACCAGAGATAATTGATTCAAAATATGAGAGCCACTTAGGCATGAACAGCCTTCATTTCAAGATCTAAAACCCAGAGCAATGACTGTTAAAGCAAATTGTGCTCCTATAAAAATGTCTCTCAAAGCATTTTCAACAGCCATTCCTTGAGAAAAATGTGGAAAACTTCATGTCTTTTAAATACCTAGCATACGGCTGTAAGCTCTTGTACAGGTGAGTAGTTTTCTGATGTCCCAAATACTTATATATGGCTCCACATGATTGAAATAAAACTGTTAAATTTTTAAAAGACAATTAACACTGGAGTAAAATGGTCTGTGTTAAAAATCATAAAATCATCATTGTTCTAATTATCAGCAGTATCCATTTTTAATCTATGACATTTATAAAGCAAGGGATCCTACTTATCCAGACTTATTAGCATAATAATCATTGCACTTTACGTGGCTTTAACAATAAATTGCTTCCCCTATATTTAAGTTTTGCTCAGACAAACAGAATTAAATATGTGTTGCACTTAAAGGTTAAAGCTCCTTCATTAATTCTGTTATTGTTTTTCATAAGCCAGCCTCTCCATTTGGATGACTCCTGACACTGTAGCATTGATTCTAATCATTTGCTAGTAATGAACCCCAATCTGGCATAAGATAATGCCTGTGGACATTTTTACTTGTAGCAAACCTCAACCTTTATCCTCTTTCTGCTCATTTGCATAATCACTTGCACAGATCTTCCCACACTGGGGATGTGACTACATTTCTCTGCATTGAACTTACATTTTGCAATTTGGATCTATCTCTTCCTTGATTTTTCACTCCTTCTATCTTATTTTCTCTCACTCTCATTGCTGCTCCAGGCCTGTATTCAGGGTCCCTGGGGTTTGTTCTCTGTGGTTGGTCTTCTTGCTTTGACTTCTTTTGGCACCACTTAGAAGAGACTATTAATGAGTGTGATGAGATTTCTGATGTACAAGAGCAAATTCCCCCCTTCAAACCTCATTTTCAGGTCACTGCCCCCTGACAAACACTCAAGAAATGTCTTTAGACAGAGCGTCCCTTAGTTTCCTGTGCATAATCTTTTCAGGGTCTAGACAGCAACTCTGATGATGGGATATGAGCGCTCCCTTTTCTTTTCCTCACTCTCCCCTTTTCTTTCCAATTAGTATACACAGTTTAATTGAATGCACTATTGTGTGATCTGGGAGATGGCTTAGTTGGTAAATTGCTTGCCATCAAGCATGAGAATCTTTGTTTTCTCCTCATGTAGGCATGGTGGCATGTACTTATAGTTCTAACACCAGAACAGCATCAACAAGAAGACCCTTGAGGCTCACTGGCCAGACAGCATAGTCAAATCAGCAAGCCCCAGGTGCCTGTAATTGATGCTGTCTCATAAAATAGAGTGATTGAGAGAAACAATTGGCCTCTGGATGCACACATTAACAGAAACACTGATTCATACAAAGAGCTACTGCAAAAGAACATGTGCACGAATTGTGAAATGCAAATTGTATGCAGATAGATACCATAGAGTCATTTTATATTTTCATTAGATATTTTCTTCATTTACATTTCAAATGCTATCTTAAAGTCCCCTATGCCCTACCCCTGTCCTGCTCCCCAACTCACCCACTCCTGCTTCCTGGCCCTGGCATTCCCCTGTATTGGGGCATATGATCTTCGCAAGACCAAGGGACTCTCCTCCCATTGATGGTCGACTAGGCCATATTCTGATACATATGCAACTAGAAACACAGCTCTGGGTGGATACTGGTTAGTTCCAATTGTTGTTCCTCCTATGGGATTGCAGACCTCTTTAACTCCTTGGGTACTTCCTCTAGCTCTTTCATTAGGGGCCCTGTGTTCTATCCAATAGATGACTACTGTATTTGCAAGGCACTGGCATCGCCTCACAAGAGATAGCTATATCAGGGTTGTGTCAGCAAAATCTTTCTGGCATATTCAATAGTGTCTGGGATTTGTGGTTGTATATGGGATGGATCCCTGGGTAGGGCAGTCTCTGGATGGTCCTTCCTTCTGTCTCACCTCTGAACTTTGTCTCTATAACTACTTCCATGGGTATTTTGTTCCCCGTTCTAAGGGGGGACAAAGTATCTACACTTTGGTCTTCCTTCTTCTTGAGTTTCATGTGTTTTGCAAATTGTATTTTGGGTATTCCAAGTTTCTGGGCTAATATCTGCTTATTAGTGAGTACATATAATGTGTGTTCTTTTGTGATTGGGATCCCTTACTCGGGATGATATCCTCTAAATCCATCAATTTGCCAAAGAATTTCATTAATTCATTTTTTTTAAGAGCTAAGGAGTACTCCATTGTGTAAATGTACCACATGTTCTGGATTCATTCCTCTGTTGAAGGACATCTGGGTTCTTTCCAGCTTCTGACTATTATTAATAAGGCTGCTATGAACAGAGTGGAGCATGTGTCCTCATTTCATGGTGGAGCATCTTCTGAGTATATGCCCAGGAGAGGTATTGCAGGATCTTCCTGTAGAACTATGTCCAATTTTCTGAGGAACTGCCAGACTGATTTCCAGAGTGGCTGTACCAGCATGCAATCCGACCAACAATGGAGGATCCTCTTTCAACACATCCTTGCCAGCATCAGCAGTCACGTGAATTTTTTATCTTAGCCATTCTAACTGGTGTGAGGTAGACTCTCAGGCTTGTTTTCATTTGCATTTCCCTAATGATTAAGGATGTTGAACATTTTTTCAGGGGCTTCTCAGCCATTTGGTATTTCTCAGTTGAGAATTCTTTGTTTAGCTCTGTACTTTATTTTTTAATAGGGTTATTTGATTTTCTGGAGTCCATCTTCTTGAGTTTGTTATATATATTGGATATTAGTCTCCCCTATCAGATTTAAGATTGGTAAAGACCCCATCCTGATCTGTTGGTGGCCTTTTTGTCTTATTGACAGTGTCTTTTGCCTTACAGAAGCTTTGCAATTTTATAAGGTTCTATTTGTCGATTCTTGATCTTACAGCACAAGCAATTGCTTTTCTGTTCAGGTATTTTCCCCTTGTGCCCATATCTTTGAAGATTTTCCCCACTTTCTCCTCTATAAAATTCAGTGTCTCTGGTTTTATGTGGAGTTCCTTGATCCACTTAGACTTGAGCTTTCTACAAGGAGATAAGAATGGATCAATTTGCATTCTACTACATGATAACCTCTAGTTGTGCCAGTACCACCTGTTGAAAAGGCTATCTTTTTTCCACTGGATAGTTTTAGCTCCCTTGTCAAAGATCAAGTGACCAGAGGTGTATGGTTTCATTGTTTGGTCTTCAATTCTATTCCATTCATCTACTTGTCTGTTGCTATACAAGTGCCATGCAGTTTTTAATCACAATTGCTCTGTAGTCCAGGTTGAGGTCAGGCAAGGTGATTCCCCCAGAGGTTCTTTTATTGTTGAGAATTGTTTTTGCTATCCTAGGTTTTTTGTTATTCCAGATGATTTTGCAAATTGCCATTTCTTCAGTGAAGAATTGAGTTGGAATTTTGATGGGGATTGCATTGAATCTGTAGATTGCTTTTGGCAGGGTAGCCATTTTTACTATATTAATCATGCCAATCCATGAGCATGGGAGATCTTTGCATCTTCTGAGATATTCTTCAATTTATTTCTTCAGAGATTTAAGTTCTTGTCATACAGATCTTTCACTTGCTTAGTTAGAGTCACACCAATGTATTTTATATTATTGAGACTATTGTGAATGGTGTTGTTCCCGTAATTTCTTTCTCAGCCTTTTTATCCTTTGTGTAGAGAAAGGCTATTGATTTGTTTGAGTTAATTTTATATCCATCTACATCACTGAAGCTGTTTGTCAGGTTTAGGAGTTCTCTGGTGGAACTTTTAGGGCCACTTATATATACTATCATATCTTCTGCAAATAGTGACATTTTGACTTCTTCCTTTCCAATTTGTATCCCCTAGATCTCCTTTTGTTGTCTAATTGCTCTGGCTAGGACTTTGAGTACTATATTGACTAGGTAGGGAGAAAGTAGGCAGTCTTGTCTAGTCATTGATTTTATTGGGATTGCTTCAAACTTCTCTCCATTTAATTTAATGTTGGCTACTGGTTTGCTGTATATTGCTTTTATTATGTTTATGTATGGGCCTTGAATTCCTGACCTTTCTAAGACTTTTATCATGAAGGGGAGTTGGATTTGGTCAAATGTTTTTTCAGCATCTAAGGAGATGATCATGTGGTTTTTTTTGTCTTTGAGTTTGTTTATATATAATGGATTAATAGATGGATTTCCGTACATTAAACCATCCCTGCATCCCTGGCATGAAGCCTACTTTATCATGATGGATGATCGTTTTAATGTGTTCTTGGATTCAGTTTGAGAGAATTTTATTGAGTATTTTTGCATGGATATTCATTTAGGAAATAGGTATGAAGTTCTCTTTCTTTGTTTGGTTTTTATGTGGTTTAGGTATCAGAGTAATTGTGGCTTCATAGAATGAATTGGGTAGAGTACCTTCTGTTTATATTTTGTGGAATAGTTTGAGGAGAATTGGAATTAGTTCTTCTTTTTAGGTCTGGTAGAACTCTGCACTAAACCAATCTGGTCCTGTCTTTTGTTGGTTGGGAGACTATTATTGCCTACTTCTATTTCTTTAGCTGTTATAGTACTGTTTAGATGGTTATTGATCCTTTTTTAACTTTGGTACCTGTTATCTGTCTAGAAAATTGTCCATTCATCTAGGTTTTCCAGTTTTGTTGAGTATAGTTTTTGTAGTAGGATCTGATGATGTTTTAGATTTCCTCAGGTCCTGTTGTTATGTCTCCATTTCATTTCTGGTTTTGTTAAGTAGGATACAGTACCTGAGCCCTCTAGATAGTCTGGCTAAGGGTTTATCTATCTTTTTGATTTTCTCAAAAAAACCAAAAAACAAAAAACAGCTGCTGGTTTGGTTGATACTTTGTATAGTTCTTTTTCTTTCCACTCAGTTGATTTCAGCCTTGAGTTCTTTTATTTGCTGCTATCTACTCCACTTGAGTGAATTTGTTTCCTTTTGTTCTAGAGCTTTTAGGTGTGCTATCAAGCTGCTAGTGGATACTCTAGTTTCTTTTGGAGGCAGTCAGAGCTATGTGTTTTCCTCTTAGGACTACTTTCATTGTGTCCTATAAGTTTGGGTATGTTGTGGCTTCATTTTCATTAACCTCTAAAAAGTCTTTATTTTCTTTCTTTATTTCTTCCTTCACCAAGTTCTCATTGAGTAGAGTGTTGTTTGGCTTCTACATGAATGCTGGCTTTCTATCATTTATGTTGTAATTGAAGATCAGCCTTAGTCAGTAGTGATCTGATAGGATGCATGGTATAATTTCAATATTTTTGTATCTGTTGAGGCCTGTTTTGTGACCAATTATATGGTCAGTTTTGGAGAAGGTACCATGAGGTGCTGAGAAGAATGTATATCCTTTTGTTTTAGGATAAAATGTTCTGTAGATATCTGTTAAATTCATTTGTTTTATAACTTCTGTTAGTTTTCACTGTGTCCCTGTTTAGTTTCTGTTTCCAGGATCTGTCCATTGATTCATTGTGGTGATGAAGTCTCCCACCATTATTGTGTGAGGTGAATATGTGCTTTGAGCTTTACTAATGTTTCCTTTATGAATGTGGCTGCCCTTATTTTTGGAGCATAGATATTCAGAAGTGAGAGTCCATCTTGGAAGATTTTAACTTTGATGAGTAGTAAAGTGCCCCTCCTTGTCTTTTTTGATAACTTTGGGTTGGAAGTCGATTTTATTCAATGTTAGAATGGCTACTCCAACTTCTTTCTTCAGACCATTTGCTTGGAAAATTTTTTTCCAGCCTTTTACTCTGAGGCAGTATCTGCCTTTGTCCCTGAGTTGGATTTCCTGTATGCAGCAAAATGTTGTATCCTATTTACACAGCCAGTCTGTTAGTCTATGTCTATTTATTGGGAATTCAGTCCATTGATATTAAGAGATATTAAGGAAAAGTAATTGTTGCTTTCTGTTTTTTGTTTGTTTGTATGTATGTGTGTTTGTTTTTGCTGCTGTTGTTGTTGTTAGAGTTGGGATTCTGTTCTTGCGAATATCTTCTTTAGGTTTGTTTAAGTATTACATTCTTGCTTTTTCTAGGGTATAATTTCCCTCCTTGTGTTGGAATTTTCCCTTTATTATCCTTTGATGGGCTATATTTATGGAAAGATATTGTGTGAATTTGTTTTTGTCATGGAATCCCTTGGCTTTCATATTCTCTGTTGAGAAGTCTGGTGTAATTCTATTAGGTCTGCCATTATATGTCTCTTGACCTTTTTTACTTACTGATTTTAACATTCTGCCTTTATTTAGTGCATTTGTTCTTCTGATTATTATGTGTTGGGAAGAATTTCTTCTCTGGCCCAGTCTATTTGTAGTTCTATAGGCTTCCTGTATGTTCATGGGCATCTCTTTCTTTAGGTTAGGGAAGTTTTCTTCTATAATCTTGTTGAAGATATTTACTGGCTGTTTAATTTGAAGTTCTTCATTCTCATCTATACCTATTATCCGTAGGTTTGGTCTTCTCATTGTGTCCTGGATTTTTCTGGATGTTTTGAGTTAGGATCTTTTTGCATTTTGCATTTTGTTTATTGTTGTGTCCATTTTTTCTATGGAATCTTCTGCACCTGAGAATCTCTCTTCCATCTCTTGTATTCTGTTGCTGATGCTTGCATCTATGGTTCCAGATTTCTTTTCAAGGATTTCTATCTCCAGAGTTGTCTCTCTTTGAGTTTTCTTCATTGTTTCTTCTTCCATTTTTAGGTCTTGAATTGTTTTGTTCAATTACATCACCTGTTTGGTTGTGTTTTCTTGTAATTCTTTAAGGGATTTTTGTGCTTCCTCTTTAAGGCCTTCTACCTGTTTAGCTGTGTTCTCTTATATTTCTTTAAGTGAGTTACTAATGTCCTTCTTAAAATCCTTTACCAGCATCATGAGATATGATTTTAAATCTAAATCTTGCTTTTCAGGTGTGTTGGGGTATCCAGGACTTGCTGTGTTGGGTGTAGTGGGTTCTGATGATGCCCAGTGGTCTTGGTTTCTGTTAGTAAGATTCTTTTCTTTGCCTTTCGCCATCTGATAATCTCTGGTGTTAAATGTTCTACCTGTCTCTGGCTGGAGCTTGTTCCTCCTGAGATTTGTTAGCCTCTGTCAGCACTCCTGGCAGACAAACTGTCTCCTGAATCCCAGTGGTCAGAGCACACTATAAAATAACTATATGGATCCTGGGTCACTCAGAGACCAGTCTGTGCAGGAGAGCACACAGGTTGCAGAAGCAACATAGCTTCTTGGACAGGGTACCATTGGTCTTTCATCTTCATCCAGGAGGCAGAGCTGAGCTCCAGACCTCTGTGTACCTTCCCTGCAAGAGAAGAGCTTGCCTGCAGAGAGAGTTCTGACCACTGAGACTCAGGAGAGAGTTGGACTTCCAGGAGTCATCCTTCCTTGTTCTCTCACACACTACTCTTCCTATTATTATTTTTAAAGGAATGTATAGCTGGTTTTACCTCCTTTCCTCAGTGGTATATTTAATTCATTTCAGACACAGATTGTTAAATATGTTTCCATTCTGATCTAAACTGAATTCCTGCAATTACTCCTTAAATTGTGGTCAATGGCAGAAATGCCTTCAATGTTTGATAAATAAGCAAATAGGTTCTTGTGTACAAACAAACTGTATCAACCCAAGGAACTCCTTTATACTTGAGAGCCAGTTACCTTAGCTTTTCTTTTAGCAATCTGAACAAAAGTCTGTTCATTTTGAACATAAGTTCAACATGATTGGCCTGAGCTCCTGGGGTTTGCTTCCAGAGTGAAGGGTTGTTCATGGGAACCTAGGCAACTATAGAACATCTCTACATAAGTGTAAGTCTTCAGCCCAGTATAGATGACAGCACCCTCATGAATGCTGCATCACGGAGTCCACTTTCAATTAACCTTTCACTTCCCATATACTCCATGAGCAAGGTCATTTGTAACTGGATGGTGGGAATCAGAAAAAAAAACTAATGGCTGGAATCCCATGAGCATCTGTGAATCGGTGATCCTCTCTCTCTCTCTTTCTCTCTCTCTCTCTCTCTCTCTCTCTCTCTCTCTCTCTCTCTCTCTTTCTCTCTCTCCTTCTAATATGGAATGTATGTTGCTCCTTTTTATTACCATGGACTTTATAGCCATGCTTGTATTCTGCTCAGTGAGTTGCCTGACTATTAAGCCTGAGCAGTTTCTAGTCTGAGGTGGTAATGCAATGATCTGGTCATGCCTGGAGGAAAAGGCCATGCTTAAACTCAGCTGATCTTTTAGATATTGCACCCTCAAAAGTGAGTAGCAGGGAAGAATTTCCAGGAACAGTGGGAAGTGTACCAAAATCTACTACATCCAAATGATACTTTTAAATGGCTAGTCTTTTATAGGCTACAATTTCTAAACAACCAAATTCTCTCAAATATCTTCTTTTTCTTCTTCTGAATGCCTTTCTGGTTTAAGCGTAATAGGGCCTTTAGAAATCAAGGTACCTGAGGTTTCCAGGCAATTGACAAACGTAATTTTATAGGCTATAAACTTCTAGAGACTACGGGCTCCTTGAGGGCATGTCTGACTAAAGCTCTAACTCTACCTGTGCCTATGGAAATGACACCTTACACAGGAAGAGCTATATACTCGGTGATGACAGGGATGATAAACGCATGCATGAGTTTACTTTGGGATCTAAACTCTTTCCAAAGGCTAGAATTAACAGTATAACTTTGAATATTTTATTTTATCTTTAAAACCAAAATCTGTATTAAGTACACATTTACTCGGGATTTTCAGAGGAGTGAGTGGTAGACACTCTCATGTAAGAGCTTTGTGAGGCAAACTAAGGTTGGTGATCCCTAAGAAACAGTTTAAGCAGTAATGTTCAACGGTTTCAATTTCAATGGCCTGATTATGTCCTAAGAAACACTTCGTCTAGGGGGCTCTCTCTCTCTGTGTCTCTGACTCTGTCTCTGACTCTGTCTCTCTATCTTCTCTCTCTCTCTCTCTCTCTCTCTCTCTCTCTCTCTCTCTCTCTCTCTCTCGTTGGATAGAAGGGAAGAAAATAAATGTTCCAACTTAGCAAGCCTAGGTGGTGGATAGGATTTTACATGTCCATCCAAGAGTACATGTTTTAGTTTATTGTCAACAAACTCAATTTCCCTTTAGAAAGGTTCAGATGCATGAAGGGCCTTTGCCTTGAACGTTGAAAGCAATCCAGGGAGACTTTTGAGTTAGAATGTTGCATGCTTCTCTGCTTTATGGATCTTTAGGTGTTCAGACACTTAGGGGACTCCTACCTTGAAAAAAAGGGGATTCTAGAATAATGTTCTTTGAGAATTGGTTTTCCATTATGCAGAAATAAAACTATCTCTCAAAATTACTTTGATAAAAGCAGATTGAGAGCATATACAAAGTCATATGGATACAACAAGGAGTTAGAGGGGAAATCAGAAAATTCTGCAGAAGACCATTTCCAACATGTAAAAAGTATATAAGTCATGTTGCTGCCTGGGAGATTTTTACCAAAAAGGAAGAGCACCCTCACAGGCAAGAGCAAGGATGTTTCTTTTTTTAATGATCCATATCCCAAAGTGTTATTTCTCCAGACTGGAAGATTTACACCTATAGACAATGAGTCTTCATGGACTTAGCAGTTTCCAAACAGACCTGTGAGATCAATGGTATCTTTTACATATGTGATAGATGGAAACAGGAGAAACTATAGCATCATAGAAGGATGTAGCCAAAGCACTTTCTATGCAAGTGATAAGCTGTATCAAATACTGTTATTCTGCTAAATACTTTTAAACATAAATATTAAAATCAATGTTTTATGTATATATAACAATATCTTTCTTAAATAATTTGTTTTTGGTGATTGCACTATAATTACATCATTTCAGTCTTCAATTTCCTTTCTCTAAAACCTTCATACACCCTGTTTATTCTCCTTGACAACCATGGTCTACTTTTTCATTAATTATTGTCACATGCATATATGCGTATATTTTTTTTTAAAGATATCCTGCTCAGTCTGTAATTGTTACTGATTGTTTATTTTTAAGGTTGGCCATTTGATATCAGATCATCAATTATGTGCTTTTTCCTGGGGAGGGGGGGACAACCAATCAAAATGCAGGGTTGTGGAGCCCAGTTCCAACAAATACATTTACAAACAATATCTTTTAAAGGCTGGCTTTGTTGTTAACTTAGAATATTGCCCATCTATAACTTTTCAAATCATGTAATAAATGCACTCCTCAGTAGAGGCCATAAAATGTGCTAGATGTCATAAAATAGAGTTTGAAAGTTTTGTGCATGGTTGTAGAGGATTTGAGTGCATAGTTCCACTTTTGAAAAAAACATTTAACTAGGGAAATAAAGCAAAAAAGTTTAGGAGTTACAAGAAAAATTACTCTACATTTCATTTTTTAAATTATTATTTCATTTATTTACATTCTAGTCATTGCCTCCCTCCAGTTCACTACACCACAGTTCCTCATCCCATTCTTCCTCCCATTGTCTCCAAGAGTATTCTCCACCCCCCACCAGATATCTTTTTTCCCTGGGTCCTCAAGTGTCTCAAGGATTAGGCACATCTTCTCTCAGTGGGGTCAGATCAGGCAGTCCTGTGCTGAATATGTGCCAGGCTCTTTGGATCAGCCTGTGGATGCTGCCTGGTTGGTGGCTCAGTCTCTGGATGCTCCCTGGGGTCCAGGTTAGTTAAGATGTGGGGAGCGGGTGTGGCGGCAGTCCCAAAGGTGCCAGGGACTGCAGCTAAGTCATATGACTTGCACCTGACTTCCTCACACAAGACACAAACATCTTGAGTGCTGCGCAGGTGTACCAGGATACAGGTGAATCCAATTTGGTGGAGATTTGCCCCTGCTGCCCTGATTAGCTGAAGCTGCGTGCCTGGTGAGGTGGCGTGGCCTGCTGTGCGTGGATGGGAACTGAGAGTATATAAGAGTGAGAGGCCCGGGTTAGAGGGAGGATTATTATTCGAGAGAGGATTACTATTAGGGGGGAGATATAAAAACAAGGGAGATATAAACAAGGGAGATATATGGAGAAAGAAGAAACAGGACTGAATAAACGTGTGCAGAAGGATTTTGTTGCAGCGTCGTTCTTCCTGGCCAGTTGAGCGCGCGCAAGAAGTGGTGCTGAAACCCGGGAAAAGAAACATCTTCAGGCATGAGTGAAGACCCCCTGCTACAGGGAGGATTCAGAACTGCATAACGGGGAAGAAGGGGTTAATAAAGGTTCCTGTGAAACAGACTGTTGAGAAGGATCCGGCGTGGATTCAGAACTCTTCAGCTGGGGAACGGTACTGATGAAGAGAAAGAAGAGAGATGAAGACTGAAGTTTGCTGAATAAACTGCTGTTAGAAGGACTGGTGGTTGCGTCGTTCTTGCTGGTTGAGAGTGGGCGCGACAATTGGTGGCCCGTACGGGGAACCGACTCCCCCACCGAGTTCAGAACTTTCAGCAGTCAGTGGTTGCCGGCAGGGTAAGTTCACGGTGAGTGAAATTTGCGACCCCAGGAGTTTGGGAAGGACCTCGGATAAAGTAGAGGTGAGCATAAAGTTGCCAGGAAGCAGGCACAAGGTAACGAAAGGTTCCCGGCTTTGGGACAAGTTAAGGTTCCTGGTTTGGGGACAAGTTAAGGAACTATGATAACCTCAGTGTAGTGATCAATAGATCCTCGCTGTGTAGTTATGCTTTTTTCTCCCATTGACCCTTTGTGGGTAGGTCTGATAGTTTTGGTCTTGTTTGTTCTGATATATGGACTCTGTTACTGTTTGAAACTGTGTGTAGAGGCAGTCAAGACAGGTCAGAAAATCCTTACAGAGCAACAAGAAAGTATGTCGGAAGAGGAGAAGGGCTTAAAAAGAAAAAGGAAAAAGAAAGGAGACACAGTGTTATCAGGTGGACAGAAAGGACAAAATAAAAGAGCTGAGGCGGAGGAGGAAGGCGAATTAGCTTTTGCTCCCCCTCCCTATGCCTCCTCGTCAGCCATCTATGGGCAGACCTTCTGTCCAGAGGTCTGGAAAGAGGATAGATTCTCCTTGCTGGGATGTCCTATTTTCACTGATCAAGCTAAATTTGCATGGGATAGAGATATGCTGCTTGATCAAGGTCGATTTGCACAACAACAGACAGGATATCCAGTGCAGGTGTTTGAGCAGGTGAATCAGATTCCTATAAGGGCGTGGAAATCATTGCCTAACAGAGGGGAAGTTAGTGAAAACTTGACTCTCATATTGACTCCCCAGATGGACACACAGGTGATTGAGGTTATGGTCTCATCACCACGAGGTATTGTGTCCATCTCCCCTGGGATCGACCAGATCAGGTGTTGATGTGGGCGAGAGGGTCTGTTTGTGTGTTTCCACAGGACCAGATGGAACCTCTTTGGGTGCCGGAGAGATTGGTGAGACGCTGCAAGAATGAGGCTCCTGATCCAGTTGCCCCTGTGGATGTGGTGGATGATCCCACAAGCACAAAGGATGGAGCCAAGATGAGAGATCCTTTCCTTATTCCAGAAGCCGATACCAGCTCGGCACGACGTTCAAATTTTTCTATGCCTTTTTGATCCCTGAATTCCCCTTAAAGAGATAGCCTCTCTGGCTATCTATCCCTTGCTTCAGGGAAGATGAGCGGGGATGAGAGCCCTGGGATGTATGCTTGTTATAGTGTGTGTGTGTTTTGTGTTTGGCACATGTGTTAGGTGCAGAGTGTGCGGTCCGCACTTTCGCCATGGTAGCGTAGGCTTTTGCTGCAGTGGAGGCGGGACAATCTCCTCAGATTCGGTTTGCCGCTCTAAAAGAAATTATGCTGCGTTATGCCGTGGGGTGCGAGGCTAAGCACTGCACAGAGGATAGCTTGCTGTTGGCATCCTGTGGAAGGCATGTCTGATTGCATGAAGGTTCAGTGTCCTAGTTCCCTTCCCTCAGGAAAAACGACACGGGAGCTGGCCAAGACCTCTCTGGGTGATGAGCCTAAGAGATGGTTTTGTGTAGGGCCCCTATGCTTGCACACTGGGGATCAGACCTCTACCTTCACCCATGAGGCTTGCTTGCAGCAATTAAGATTTGGCCATAGATTAATCAACATCCTGGCCTTTTGATGCACCTGCCACAAGCAAAACACAATCTCCCCAGGAGTGGCTTGGCATGATTGAGAGGTAGTCAGTGATAAGACTCCCTGGGCATGTCACCAACCTAAGACAGGGATCAAACCAATGCTGTTTGTCACCCAAGGACGGGTAAGGGGCATGGCTGCGGGGGGCTATCTACAGACATTCTCTCTGCCAAAAAAGAAAAAAGGGGGAATTGTGGGGAGCGGGTGTGGCGGCAGTCCCAAAGGTGCCAGGGACTGCAGCTAAGTCATATGACTTGCACCTGACTTCCTCACACAAGACACAAACATCTTGAGTGCTGCGCAGGTGTACCAGGATACAGGTGAATCCAATTTGGTGGAGATTTGCCCCTGCTGCCCTGATTAGCTGAAGCTGCGTGCCTGGTGAGGTGGCGTGGCCTGCTGTGCGTGGATGGGAACTGAGAGTATATAAGAGTGAGAGGCCCGGGTTAGAGGGAGGATTATTATTCGAGAGAGGATTACTATTAGGGGGGAGATATAAAAACAAGGGAGATATAAACAAGGGAGATATATGGAGAAAGAAGAAACAGGACTGAATAAACGTGTGCAGAAGGATTTTGTTGCAGCGTCGTTCTTCCTGGCCAGTTGAGCGCGCGCAACATTAAGACTGCTGGTCCTCCTGTGGGGTCACTCTCCACTTCAGCTTCTTTAATCTTTACTCTAATTCAACCATATGGATCCCCGACCTCAGTCCAATGACTGCTTGTAAGTGTCTGGACCTGTCTCACTCAGCTGCTGGTAGAACCACTCAAAGGACTGCTATGCTAAGTTCCTGTCTGTAAGCACATCACAACATCAGTAATAGTTTCAAGCATTGGTGCCCCCCTCCTCCATGAGATGGATCCCAGGTTGTGCCAGTCATTGGACTGCCTTTCCGTTAGTTTCTTCTCTAATATTGTCCCTGCAGTTCTTTTAGACATGAACAATTCTGGGTCAGAAATTTTGACTGTAGGTTAGTAATCCTGTCCTCCACTTGAGACCCTGTCTATCTACTAGAGTATATGCTACATTTCAATGACAATATGATCAAAGAAAGCTGATCCATATTCTATAGATCAGGTAGATGATAAATAGTAAAAGTCTGCTTCTCACGGCTTTGTAGGGTAGGAAATCAGCCCCAAATCATTAATAAAGACATTCTTTGATGAGAAATATCTATCTTGGTCAAGATATATGGTAACTTTTCACTGTCATGTGGTAGGAGGGGCAGAGTATCTCATACAGGCTATTTTTAAAGGACATGTATTCCTTTAGGAGAGACATATACTCAAAACATAAACATGTAGGCAAACAAAGGATCCATCTCTTATCCCATCCCTATGCTTCATTTATCACTAGGTAAGCCAGTGAGATGGTTCAGTGACCAAAGGCACTTGCCATTAAGCACAAGGACCTCATTTTGATCCATGGACCTTATGTGGTGGAAGGAAAAATTTGAGTTCCTTAAGTTGACCTCTGACTTGTGTGCACACCTCCTCCCCTAAGCCTTGCCATCACACACACACACACACACTCACACACACACACACACACACACACAATAAAAATTTGTCTTCTGAAAAACACTGACATGTGTAGGCAGAGGATCCCTAATTGCCTCTTGATTAGGTCAATAAAAATGGCATAAGCCAATTGCCGGACTAAGGATAAGATAAGATTTCCATGTTGGACAGGAATAAAAGGGGACCAAGAGAGGATTGGGATTTAGACCAGGCTGTAGAGCAGATAGGAAGCTGTAGACATGTAGGTCTCACGGGGCACCCATAGTTTGTAGCCTCCACAGGCAGCTTCAGAGGCTAAGGAGGATGGGGCAGGATCCTCTTTACCCAGTCTTTGAGTTTTCTGGTCAGTTTTAAAATATAAAAGTCTTTAATGTTTTTCTTTCTTGGGGCTACAGGGAGTTGAGTGAGATGAACTTTGGAGCACAGGGCACGGAATGAACAGAGACCTGAGCAGCTTTGTGAAGCTAGCTGTGGGAGCTGGGTGAGAGGCCATCACAGGTACCAGGCAAGGAATAAGCATGCATTTTTAAAATTACACACAACAGAGATGTGTTGGGATATGGAAATAGGTATGGGAGGATTCTATTTCACTTAGTCATGTATACTTTTCCCTTTTTGCATTGTTTGAAAATTTAGAATAAGAAAAATGTTACAAAGTTGACTTATCACTTATTATAATGGAAGTCAAATATGGAAATCTGTAATACATTATCTGAAAATTTTGAAAAATGTGTGTAAATCTGTTTCTAATCATAGTTGCAGCATATGTATTTTGGTCAATGTTTCTTAAAATTGATTTGCTCATGTTTGAAACATCAAGATTATGGGTCACTCATATGCTTTGGCATAAACAGAGACACAGGCGGATCTTGAAAGAAGTTTTCAGAATGACAAAGAAGTTTTAAATAAATATGAAATCTTGATAAACCACTCATGTAGAATTTCTGCTTACTATTCCATGGGAACAGATATAAAACATGGAAGAAAATGAAATTATCCAGAAAAATATAAGTTGACAAATTGACATTTTAAAAAGTAAAAACCATGATGATTTTTGAAGGATATTAATGATATTCTGGTGGATAAAGCAACAAAAACTAATGGACTGTGATGAGTTTTTATCTAATTTCTAAAGAATTCCTATTTCCAAATGCACTTGAACTATTTCAAAATGTGTCAAAAAATCAGAAATGTTCACCAATTTTTAATGAGCTCAGCATAATAATGATTTCCACACTGGTAAGATAGTTGATAAAGTTATATGCTTTCTCAGAACACCAAATCTTTAATTGTGTATTAGCAAGTCAACTTCAGAAGCTCCAAAGAGTAAATTTTATATTAAAATAAATCATGGGTACTCCAAAACCACAAACTTATTTTGATATTTTTAAACATTTGCCTGCTTCAATAATCCAAAAACAAGAAACCACCCCCTATTAATAAATAATATGAAAATATATCTTTAGGCTTTGTCATAAGTGTCTGCCACTCTCCAACAGCCTTGCTTGATACCAAAGCTCTTCCCATATATGTTTTTGGAGAAACAAGATTCAAATCAAATTCTGTGTATACACATCACACACACACACACACACACACACACACACATACACACACACACACACACACACACACACACACACACACAAATTATCGGGACTCCAACCATCTCCATATATCTCCACTATCATAACTGTTCAAACAGTTGCCCAAATGTCCAAATCCGAAGTCTTCTCTGAGGAAAGAAAAAGTCACTTGGAAGTCTTTGTAAGACAAAGCAAACAAGAAAAGCAAAACAAGTTGTACAGACAGATACAGAGTATTCTCATGCCAAAGAGAAGGAATGACAAGTTATAAATTGGCTCAAAGCAAAACAGTAACCAGTAGTAAAAAACATAAACTCTTGTGGCTGCTTATGCAGTATCCAGGGTATACTGTAGCAGGAGGCCACCCTTATGGCTTTTCTGAGCGTTTCCACATTCATACTCTTCTGGGCTGGAATACCCTCAACTTCTTGTAGGACACGTTATTTCTGGGCTCTTAACTTTTTGTGGTCTCCCCTGCAATCTTACCAGTCTCATAAATCCCGAGTGTATCTTCTGCCTCCAAGACTTCCTAGGGTTTGCAAACTGCCTACCTGCAAAAGCTATAGAAGAATTGATAAAGTCTGCTAACAGGAGGAGTTATACCCATGTCCATTTCACCCACATCTGAGTTCCTAACTTGCATTGTTCTCAGTGAGCAAGACACCCCAAGGTGTTTTTGTTGTTGTTGTTGTTGTTGTTGTTGTTGTTGTTGTTGTTGTTTTGTTTTTATCAAAACCTTTGCCCTAGAAAGTCCCTGAAAGAAACCCATTTGTATTCTTAAAACTGACTCCAAAGGCTGTCATTTTACAGTTTCCTGTTGCCTTGAACATGAAAACCTGAGGTCAGTCCCTAGAACCAGGGAGAAGGGGACACACTTGGGACACCAGTGATGAGTATGTGAGTGCAGATTATTGGTGGCTCACTGGTCAGGCATCCAAGTCTACTTGGTGAGTTTTGAGTCCATGAGAGACCCTGTCCAAAAATAAAAGTGATAAAGACAGTAGTGTGCAGGATATAAAGAATATATTCCTGACCCTTTAAATGCATGTGTACAGGTATGTATATGTATGCACATTCTCTCTCTCTCTCTCTCTCTCTCTCTCTCTCTCTCTCACACACACACACACACACACACACACACACACACACACACTTAAATTACTATAACACATCAGGACTGAGTACAACACAAACTAGAGGGAAAGATGCTCTTAGTGACTGCCCTCTTAGCATTTTCAAAATGTCCACGGGTTGTTCAGTATTATTAGATGTTCATTCAGAACTCTCACTTGCCTGGAGTATCTCTGATCTGCACTTTATCATCCCCCTTCTATTCTGTGCTGACAGCTCTTGAGTTTAAATTATCTCCTCCTTGCAGTCAAATTTTAACAATCCAGTTATCTTTTCCTCTCTTTATTATTCATCTGTCTTAAACCAAATGAGAGGATTTTTTTCCAGTGAGACTTACTCTCCACACTTTATAAAAATGAAAGTAACTTTCTGTATTATAGAATTGAATTCAACTTTTAAAAAAAAGGTCTGAACCCCATTTAAAAATGGTTTTGTAACTGAAGAATTGAATGAAATTCTTTATGAAATAGCATCACCTTAAGACAAGATAAGGGCCCTGAGGATAGCATTATGATGAACTCAAAGGCTCTCCTAAATAACTCTGCCAAGAAGCAAGGCACAGTGAAGGATGTGAAAGGGTGAGACTTACAGAAGAAAAGTAATACAATTCCATTACCCCACCCCCAAAGAGGACACTGGTCTTCCTCTTCCACCTGGGTCTGAGAAAATGCTTCATGGAGAGAAAGAGGTGGGGGTGGGCAGTGAACAGCTTTTGAAAACAAATGTGGAAATGAAAGAGAAATGAACAAGGAAAGAGAGGATTGCATCAAAGTGATAATAGAAATTCATATGCAATAGGGCCTTTGCAATTTATAATATAGACTTATGTTGTATGCATAATAAGCCCAGGTTATCCAAATGTATTCTGGAAATGAGAGCTGTGATTTGGCAGAGTAGGAGTGACCTGGGACAGGCCACAGTAAAGCCACTTGTTGCTGTGCCCTTTCAGGTTGTATCCCATGAGGGTCTTACCTGATTGTGAAGGAGTTTTATCAGACACGTTGGATGAAAGTCATAGACAAATTGTATGAGAAATGTAATTCTGTCTCCTGTTGTGTGTATTAGCACCTAATGTCACCTTCTCTGAATACTAACCATAGCTTCTCCAACATAAATCCAGTTGCAGAAATGAACACAGGAAATGGCTGACATTCTTCAACTTGAACAGCTCCAAGGATGACTGGCACCTCACTTCAGGCATCTCAACTCTGGAGAACTGTTCCAAACTTGTAAGAAAATTAGGTGAACACAATATTGCTTCCAAATTTAGAAACTTGTTTACATATTCCACAGAAAATATCATGAGCTTTTTAGAGTCTACTTTAAATATCTACAGATTATGTGTCTATAATACTGGGGGCATTAACTGTGTTCACTTTACTAGCTTCGGTAATTCTCTTTGGGAGCATAACACTGCATTGAAAATTTGTCCTTTACCCTATGATATTTATGTATCATTTAATATGAAATTTATGAGGTTCCAGCTCTGATTTCTAAATGGATGCAAATCAGAGCAGAATATTTACATTACTTCATTTCTAACCCACATCCATAAGGTTTAACTTGAAAATACCACTTGCTTCTCTGTTTCACAGAAGCTATAAGTATTTATAAGTTCTTTGTGTCTATAGACCACTTTGGATTCCAATTTTAATATTGTATGGAAAACTGACTTTAAAAAGCAGTACTACAAAATTGAAGGCAGTGATGGAATATTTTTTCCCTTCAATTTCTGAGACCTTTCCAGGTTCTCAGGGAAGTAGAATTTGTAAGCATATCACCAGCTGATGTTTTGCCTACTTTTATTTGATTTGTCCATTAAAATGTATAAGATTTTTATTACTCAGCTCACATTATGGGGAAGAATGGTAGTCATGGTCTCTCTCTGCTAATATTGTTCAGAAAAATTATCCTTAACTCTTAAGGGCAGAGAATTTTTTAATTATGCTTATATTTCGTTTCATTTTAATAAAATTTGGGATTAGTTAATAATTTTAAATCCATTTTAATTTAATGGATGATATTTGGATGGACAGATATACATCTACTAAAATATCTTAAGTAGTTCTTTTAATATTTCAAATATTTGAGTATTAATAATTGGAAAACTGTATTTTGAGTGGTGATTAGTAGTCACCAGACAATGATTTGCCATAATAATTTAACTATGAGGAAAGTTTTAAAAGGACTAATATTTTTACTTACTAAAATTTGGGAAAAAATGTTACAGCAGTAGTTTTGGTTCAAAGCAATTGTTAATACAATATGTCTGTGAGTAATTCTAAGAATTGAAATACAGTAAACAGCACAAAGAAAGCCCAAAAGGCTGGTTCTGGGTTTGTTTCCCTTGTTACATTCATTTTGAGTTCTGAATGGTTTGTATTTAAGGTTTTCCTCATTGTTATTTTATATGATTTGGGACAGGAGCCCAAACTATCTATTCAATCAATAAAATGGCCTTATTGAACTTGGGTAAAAACCTAAATTAAAATTGCAAAGTAGTAGACATGAAGAAAAAAATAAGAATGTTTACTTACAATATGATTGCAGGCAAGCTAAATTAAAAGCCAAGTACATGTGACCATTTATAAATTCTGGGCTGGTTTAACACCTGCACCATTAGGTTATAACCTCTTGCTCCAAGGTTCTTTGTAACCAAAACTGAAGCAGATACTGCACATTCTTTGTATATTTTTTTAGTTTTGCCCTAAAGATGAAAAGAGAGTGAAGAGGGTCTGTTTATTCCTTTCTTTCACATCCTGGGGACTTAATCTTTATTTGTATAGTCTAGCTGGCCCAAAGTATGCTCAACTCTTAACATTAATATTTTCTCCAGAAAAATGTATATAGATGACACATTTTCCTCCAAATGCTTTCATAGTTTTCATTGTTTTATTCCTTGCAAATTATTCTGTGGGAACTCTAGCTGTAGGTCTTTATTTAGCACTTTTGAGTATTCTACTTTATAGATTTGAAAATAAAAAAAAATCTAAATTAGTTTTTTCGTTGTTCAAAGGCCAGTCTCTCTCTGTCTCTGCCTTTGTCTCTGTCCCTCTGTCTGTCTCTGTCTGTCTCTGTCTCTGTCTCTGTCTCTGTGAAATCCACATACCCACTGAAGGGATTCCCCTTTCTGTTAAGGCATACGAGGGAGCTGACAAGCAGATAGAGTCTCAGTCTCAGGACACTGGCATCCCTCATTTCTCCATTTTGTTCTTCTAACATTTTCTACTCCTTTTTTTTATATACTCTTTATTAGGTATTTTCCTCATTTACATTTCCAATGCTATCCCAAAAGTCCCCCATACCCTCCCCCCCACTCCCCTACCCACCCACTCCCACTTTTTGGCCCTGGCGTTGCCCTGTACTGGGGCATATAAAGTTTGCAAGTCCAATGGGCCCCTCTTTCCAGTGTCACTGATAAGTGGATATTAGCCCAGAAACTTAGGATACCCAAAATATAAGATACGATTTGCTAAACGCATGAAACTCAAGAAGAACGAAGACCAAAGTGTGGACACTTTGCCCCTTCTTAGAATTGGGAGCAAAACACCCATGGAAGGAGTTACAGAGACAAAGTTTGGAGCTGTGTCAAAAAGATGGACCATCTAGAGCCTGCCATATCCAGGGTTCCATCCCATAATCAGCTTCCAAACACTGAAACCATTGCATATACTAGCAAGATTTTGCTGAAAGGACCCAGATAGAGCTGTCTCTTGTGAGACTATGCCGGGGCCTAGCAAACACAGAAGTGGATGCTCACAGTCAGCTATTGGATGGAACACAGGGCCCCCAATGGAGGAGCTAGAGAAAGTACCCAAGGAGCTAAAGGGGTCTGCAACCCTATAGGTAGAACAACATTATTAACTATCCAGTACCCCGGAGCTCTTGACTCTAGCTGCATATGTATCTCTACTCCTTTTAAAATAATGTCAGGAGCCGGGCATGGTGGCACATGCCTTTAATCCCAGCACAAGGGAGGTAGAGGCAGGCAGATTTCTGAGCTCGAGGCCAGCCTGGTCTACAAAGTGAGTTCCAAGACAGCCAGGGCTATACAGAGAAACCCTGTCTCAAAAAAAACAAGCAATAAAAATTAAAAAAAAAAAACTTTAAAAAAGTAAAATTACATCATTTTTGTTCGTTTAAGAAGCCCATGTCATCAATTTCCTCTTCCCATGGTTCCTACCTCCCTAGTAGAGATCTTGGTCTTCATGCACTCTCCATTTCAAGATCAGAGACTGGGTCTTAGCTTTCTAGTCACCACTCCAATATGTCAGTTGAGAAAGTAGATCTTTTTTTATTTTAGTTTGCTCTCCCTTATTTTCACATGGTTTCTCTCTTTTTTTTTTTTTTTTTTTTTTTTTGCACATTAGTTCTGTCAGCATATTTCATTTACACAGCATCTCATGCAAACAACTTGGCAAGATTTGATGGCTTTTGTCATCCTGTCCAGGTTGGCCTTGCTCTCTGCCTGCCACCCAGTTCAGAGGGGCTTATGGCTCAGCCATCTGAGCTCATGGAACTGAAGTCTAATTGTCTTAAACAACAGCAGCCTTACAGGAACTATGGAAACAAAACAAACAAAACAAGACAAAACACTATCTTCCCTTCTGGGCCATTAGTGCATATAAGAAAGAGGTGGGTAGTATTTACTTGAACCCAGAAAAAAGTCTGAAGTTTTCTCCTTGAATTATCCTCACCTTGGGTCTGTGTCCTAGTTTCCTTTTGGTTGCTGTGATTAAACACTCAAAAAAAAAAAAAAAAAAAAAAAACAAAAAACAAAAAACAAACAAACAAAAGAAAAAACAAAAACAAAACAAAACAAAAAAAACAAAAAACAAAACAAAAAAATCTAAGAAAGGAAAGGTCTCATTTGGGTTATACTTCCACATTACAGTCCATCTTTGAAGTTAACCTCTAAGTTAACTTCACTATGGGGGCTGCTCTCAGGATATCTAACTGTGACTTAGTCTGGGACAGCCATGATCTTCAACTTCACTCTGGGGTGAGTGGCTCTGGCTGCTTTAGTGTACTGTCTTAGATCTGTACAGCCATGTTGGCCATCCCTGTTTCTTCCTCTTACCCTCAGTCCTGTAACTGTTACTGTATCTCTAGGACCCTCAGCATCACTGCCACCTTCATTCTCAGAGAGTTGCTGCTTCCAAATCCCCTGCCTCACATCTCAGGTGTTACACTCTGTCAGTGGCTTCTCTCTTTCTCCAGCTGTCACTTCACCTTCCTGTGTGAGTGGGTCTTCGATCCAGGACTTGCAAAGCTTTGGCACTTAACAGAACCAAGGAGTTGGTACCCTATTTCATTGCATTGAAATGCAGGAGAAACAAGTAGATTAGAGACAGGAACAGAAGGGAAAATCAGTGCCTGTGCCATACATATTCTTCTGAAAAGTACCCCAATATACATTGTTTGTTTGCTGTTTTTCTTTAACTTATACTACTTTGTTGCTTCTGTCAGTTTTAAACTAAATATTATTGGACCACAGCATGTGTTTGTAGTGTTGGGTTATTTATATTGATTTATTAAACTGGCAGTTCATCCAGAAAAAAAATTAATTCATAGTCATAGGCAAGTGAATGTCAATATTTGCTTTTATGTTTTAAGTGTATTTCTTATTATTCTTCAAGTTTTCTAGCATGTGTGTACATATTTAATTTAAAATGTGTTTAAGCTGGCTTTGGTGACAAAGGTCCTCAATTTCAGTATTAATAAGGCTCCAGGATATCAGAAATTAGAGATAAGCTTAGGCTCCATTAATGGATTTCCAGGCCAGCATTGGCTACCCAGCAAAATATTATCAAAGCAAATAAACAAAAAATCCCCAAAGAAACACATATCTCTACCACATTTTAATTGCTTAGGTAATAAGTTGGAATTTTATTCTAATAGGATTTTATTTATTTGTATTTGGGTGCTTTGGTTTTTAGTTTGAAGTTCTGGCTATATTGCTTCACCTGACTTAGAAATTTCATGTGTGCAGATTCATTTTATAAAATTCTTTTGAAAACATTACAAGGGTGCACATGGTCAAAGCTTATCTCTGCTGATCAACACTACACCCTTTGTACTGAAGTCTGCACTGGCAGGCTAATCTCTTATCAAACAGCCCTGCTTTGCTGTCTGCATCGTAGATGTTTAAAGTCATACTTCTCAGTAGCCTGCCACAGAATCCTGTTGATTAAACACGATCTCAGCTACACACCTCTACCACAGCACTGAAATGCAATTTAGAAGATAACTGAATACTGCTCAGGTATAAATTACAGGCTTTATCCCAGGAATTACATGTTATAAACATCCATGGACGTTTCACTGTTTCTGAATTAGCTAAGTTTACCCTACAACAAGTATACATGAGGTGTGAACACAAAGTGCAGCTCTCCCTTCCAAGCGAATGTAAGATGCTCTACTCTAAATCTGAGTGACTGAGGATCAGTATCACAGACATAAGTGGCATGTTTTTCTGTTCTAGAAGTAATCGTATGAACTAAAGACAATCCACAAATCCATCAACTTATCAAGTACATTAGGAGACAGTGCAGACAGGCAAGATACAGAAAGCAAGAAAATCTCAAAATGGGTTTTCAGATGCTATTTGACTACAGTCTTAGCATTTTGAGGCATTGGTGATAATTAATGTCCTACCAGGTTAATATTTTTTCAAATGTTTTACCTGATGGTGAAAGGCATGTTAGGGGTGGTACCTACATGTGTGGGCATCAACTCTTACAGGGAACTAAGTTCATCCAAGTTGAATTTTGTCTCAGTCTATACTCAGAGGAAAAAATGCTAATAAATCAGAATATAGAATCTTCAACATTAATAATCGAGCATTTTATTTAAAAAGATATAAAAAGTCAACAAACAAAATGTTGTCTATTTAGCTATAAAACTAAAGGGTATCAGACTCCCCAGACTCTCAACATAGATGTTGCCCTGCCCTGTTTTGCTATAAAAGACAAACAGCCTTTTGCCACAGTAGAGTTGGAGAACTGTATAA
Source organism: Mus musculus (assembly GCF_000001635.26). Lineage (NCBI taxonomy): Eukaryota > Metazoa > Chordata > Mammalia > Rodentia > Muridae > Mus > Mus musculus. The sequence goes on along the minus strand of NC_000069.6, from coordinate 42,492,023 downwards.
TTTGCGGAAGACCCATATTACATTTAAAATGTGACTGATTTACATTATATATATATATATATATATATATATATATATATATATATATATAAATTTCTCAAATTTTTTTTCACTTTAAAGCCTTCAGGAAAGCCACAGAATAGCTTCCTTGAGATATAGCACCTACAGTTTCACAGTGCTGCTCTCAAAGGGGCTTTGCCTGGAGTCTGCTGTCACTATAGCAAGAATTTTCACTTTTGACAGGACATCCCATTTTTCGTTCTAGTATTAGGTGCAATATATTATGTCTCCACATAACAAAACCAAAGGGTCCAGAGAACAATCTGAAGCAGCAGTTTGGCATGTGTGCTATCCCAAGAATAAAAACTGATTGTCCATGAGAAACTATAGATTACATGTAATTATGTTGCCTCAGGTAGTATTTGCTAGACATTGAAAATAGCACACAACTTAGAAATCATATAAATTGTGACCTGGAGCTAATTAGATTCAGCATTTAATGGAGTGAAGTTATTGGCGGTTCACTAAAATGAACTGAGAAAAGCAGTGACTGCAGTGTGTTAAAAGTAATAAAATGTTGATTTTTTTTTCCTTAAGCTCTTAGAAGATTATTATAAAATTGCTCTAGGCTACTGAGTTAATGTTCTACACCCAATTACTATTCTTAAATCAGTGATGGCATGTCTATTTATTGAAAGTAGCCTGCAAGTTATTGTTTCTCATTTTTATTCATATTTAAGAAATTGGGCATTACTAAATATTAAAATTTAGACAATCACAGGATAGATGTCAAGCTTATGACATTATCAAGAAAAGATCATTAAGCATCTGGTTATCTACAATTTTAGGTATTTTTCACTTCAGACATAATTTTAGCACAGGGGCGCATGAATTCTGAGAACTTCAGATTCAATTGGAAAGGCTGAAATTTCTCATGAAGAATTTTATAGGAAAAGGTCCTGTTATTCATTTCAAGGGATAGAGGTCCACTTTAAAACTATTTCCTAAGTATTTTACTAGGATATTTTCTTAATGGCTTTAAGAAATGAAAAAATAAGTTAATAAATCTTTTGACTTTTACCACAACTCATTCCATAACCATTATTCAAATGGTGTGACAACAGCATATTTTTAATCCTATAAACAAAGAAATTCAAAACTACAAAAAGGGGAGGGATAAATAAAGGATAGCACAGGGTACTAAACTATAACCACAGTCAATCACATGTTAAGACAGCTTAAGGAAGGTTCTAAATGCTAAGGAGGAGAGATAGAGGAATTTAAGTACATTTGTCATTGATTGTGGCTAGGAGTGAGATATCTTCAGATATCATAATTACAGTTTTTATTTGCTTGTTGAATTTTAAATAAAAGAGCCACCTTAAATTTATTGAGTGCACACGATTAACTTTGTAACTGTTATAGCAACATTCTACCCAAATTCATTCAAGGAAGGTCCTCTGACCATTGAAAGACTGCAAATGGAAATGGAAATGAGCTTTCAGAATGCCATGGTCCCCGTGGCAACAGCTCCACTGTAACACTGCAGTCCAGCTGATAGACACATTAATTAGCTTGATGGTGGTAATCATTTCAACAATGCACAGGTATATCAACACAGGAAATTAGGCATCATGAATCCCATTTTATTTGTCAATTATACCTTACTAATGCTGGGTGGGGGTGGGAGGGGAGCACACAAAAAATTTCAGTCTTTGCTCCAATTATTTAGCTAATTGACACAAACCTCCACTTTGTTTTATTAGCGAAGATGGATCCTTTAAAAGTTGATGATGTGGCAAAAGAATGTTATTCTCATCTTGTACTAAAATGGACACTGGTTAATGTAAAACTAAATGAATTCTTAAAAATGGAGCAGCAGGAGTCACAAGGCAGAAAAGGAAAATGATTACAGCAGTTCATCAGTCCTGAGAACTGCTGTCTGCAACTTCGAAAGAAAATCATTGCTCTGGGGGGACTGTTTTGCACGGTGTTAAATGTAGAATCTGTATAAATACCATTTTATATAATGCAGTATTTTTAAGTAGGAAAACTATAGCTTTTTGTAGCAACATACCAAAGCACCATCCTTCCTAAATTCTTCAGAAATCTTGAGAATCTTCTATAGTCAGAGAAGCAGGTAACCCAACTACTGATCTTCACCTCTGTCTCCTCTCCCCCAAATATGATCCCCCTGTTTCACTCCTAACTCTGTAGCAGATGACTGTCTGTGGCTTCCTCCTCCTCCCTGTTCCCCATCTCCTGAGGACAACAAAAATCTTCTCCAACTTCCTCACCACTCATCCTATTTTTCCAGCCACCAACTACAGCAGGAACTCCCTGGAAAACACCAGCAAAGTGTGCCAAAGAGATAGGTATGTCAACAAAGCAAGAAAGGTCCTTGAAGAGGAAATGAAAAATAAGCCCATTAAAGAAATCTGTGAAAACACATACACAAACACACACACACACACACACACACACACACACACACACACACACACATCAGTGGAAGGAAAAAATATGACCTGAAAGTGGAAATGGAACCAATAAAGAAAAGCCTATATAAGACCTGGAAATAAAAATAACAAAATGTGTCGGACATGGTGGTGCATGCCTTTAATCCCAGCACTTGGGAGGCAGAGACAGGCAGATTTCTGAGTTTGAGGCCAACCTGGTCTACAAAGTGTGTTCCAGGACAGCCAGGACTATACAGAGAAACCCTGTCTTGGAAAAAAAAACAAAACAAAACAAAAAAAAAAAAAACAAAAAAAACAAAAAACAAAAAACAAAAACCCTCAAAATATAAGAACTTGAACAAGACCTCAGAATCAATCCTCACCAATGGAAAAAAGAAACTCAGACACTGAATATATAGAAATAAATGGAGACCTCACTAAAAGAAAACATTAAATCCAAGTGACTCTTGGCACAAATATGACCCAGAAATCTAGAAAACTAGGATAAGACAAAAAAATCTAAGATTAATATGAATAGAGAAATGAGTAAAAACCCAGGTCAAAGGTACAAAAATGGTGGACACCCCCAAGGTCCCCTAGAGGACTCTCCACTCGATCTTAGGACCACCCCTGAGTGGAACACAACTTCTGTTCCAATCCAATCTCCTGGGACCTGAGACAGCATTAGAGAAGCAGGAAACACAGCATGACCAGGGTCAAAAGTCTCTTCCAGTCGGCACCAGCACTTGGTCACCTGTTCACAGAGTCAGTGGAAACCCCTAAGGTTCCTGAGGACAGCTTCTGAGACAGACCCCATTTCAGGCTCCAGACATCCAGGTACCTTCCCTGCCAGAGGAGAGTTGTCCGCCCTGCCCGGGAGGGCTTTGCTGGAGCACCTGGGGGAGCCATCTTGGTTCCCAGATCCCTCTGAGACTAGTCTGTGCAGGTGAGAGTGTGGACAACAGAAGCTAACAGCTTCTGTGACAGGCTGAAGCAACACAACTTCTGGGACAGGTCCTGTTTCAGCCTTCATCTTCTGCCAAGAGAGAAGTCCTAACACCAGATATCTGTGCACCTTCCCTGTAAGAAGAGAGTTTGACTGCAGAGTGTGCTCTGACCACTGAAACTCAGAGGAGAGAGCTCGTCTTTCAGGTCTGCTGATAGAGGCTAACAGAATCACGAGAAGAACAATCTCTAACCAGAGACAACTATAACAACTAACTCCAAAAATTACCAGATGGAGAAAGGCAAACATAAGAATATTACTAACAGAAACCAAGACCATTCACCATCATCAGAACACAGCACTCCCACCTCGATCAGTCCTGGGCACGCCTACACACACACACACACACACACACACACACACACACACACACACACACACAAAGCAGTAAGGGTAAATGGTCAAGAAACATATAGAGGCAGGACTATCAGAAATACACCAGACTTTTCACCAGAGACTATGAAAGCCAGAAGATCCTGCACAGATGTTATACAGACACTAAGACAAAACAAATGGCAGCCCAGGCTACTACAAACAGCCAAACTTTCAATTACTGTAGATGGAAAAACCAAAGTATTCCAAGACTGAACCAAATCCACACATTATCTTTCCACGATTCCAGTCCTTCAAAGGATCATAACAGAAAAAAAATAAACAAACAAACAAAAAATACAAGGATGGAAAACATGCCCTAGAAAAAGCAAGAAAGTAATCCTTCAACAAGACTAAAAGAAGACAACCACAAGAACAGAATGTCAACTCTAACAACAAAAATTACAGGAAGCAACAATTACTTTTCCTTAATACCTCTTAGTATCAATGGACTCAACTCCCCAATAAAAAGACATAGACTAACAGACTGGCTACACAAACAGGACCCAACATTTTGCTGATTACAGGACACCCATCTCAGGGAAAAAGAGAGACACTACCTCAAAATGAAAGGCTGGAAAACAATTTTCCAAGCAAATGGTATGAAGAAACAAGGTGGAGTAGCCAATCTAATATCTAATAAAATCGACTTCCAACCCAATGTCATCAAAAAAGACAAGGAGGGGCACTTCATAGTCATCAAAGGTAAAATCTTCCAAGAGGAATTCTAAATTCTGAATATCTATGCTCCAAATACAAGGGCAGCCACATTTGTTAAAGAAACTTTCGTAAAACTCAAAGGACACGTCACACCTCACACAATAATAGTGGGAGACTTCAATACACCACTTTCATCAATGGACAGATTGTGGAAAAAGAAACTAAACAGAGACACAGTGAAATTAACAGAAGTTATGAAACAAATGGATTTAACTGATATCTACAGAACATTTCATTCTAAAACAAAAGGATATAACTTCTTCTCAGCACCTCATGGTACCTTCTCCAAAATTGACCATATAATTGGTTAAAAAAAAGTCTCACAGATACAAAATATTGAAATTGTCCCTTGCATCCTATCAGATCACCATAGACTAAGGCCGATCTTCAATAACAACATAAATAATAGAAAGCCAACATTCACGTGGAAACTGAACAACACTCTTCTTAATAAAACCTTGGTCAAGGAAGGAATAAAGAAAGAAATGAAAGACTTTTTAGAGTTTAATGAAAATGAAGCCACAACATATACAAACTTATGGGACACAATGAATGCATTTCTAAGAGGAAAACTCATAGCTCTGAGTGCCTCCAAAAAGAAACTAGAGAGAGCACACACAAGCAGCTTGACAAAACACATAAAAGCTCTAGAACAAAAGAAAGCAAATTCAAAGAAGAGGGGTAGACAGAAGGAAATAATCATACTGAGGGGTGAAATCAACCAAGTGGAAACAAGAAGAACCATTCAAAGAATCAAACAAAGGAGGAGCTGGTTCTTTGAGAAAATCAACAAGATAGATAAACACTTAGCCAGACTCACTAGAGGGCACAGAGAACACATACTAATTAACAAAATCTGAAAGGAAAAGGGAGACATAACAACAGATCCTGAAGAAATATAAAACACCATCAGATTCTTCTACAAAGGGCTACACTCAAAAAACTGAAAAACCTGGTTGAAATGGACAAATTTCTAGACAGATACCAGGTACTAAAGTAAAATCAAGATCAGGTTAAAAATATAAACAGTACTATATCCCCTAAGTAAATAGAAGCAGTCATTAATTGTCTCCCAACCAAAAAAGGTCCAGGATCAGATAGGTTTAGTGCAGAGTTCTATCAGACCTTCAAAGAAGATCTAATTCCAGTTCTTCACAAACTATTCCACAAATTAGAAGCAGAAAGTACTATACCCAATTCATTCTAGGAAGCCACAATTACTATGATAGCTAACCCACAGAAAGACCCAACAAAGATATAGAACTTCAGACCAATTTCCCTGATGAATATCGATGCAATAATCCTCAATAAAATTCTCGATAACCTAATCCAAGAACAAATCAAAACAATCATCCATCCTGACCAAGTAGGTTTCATCTCAGGGATGCAGGGATGGTTCAATATATGGAAATCCATCAAAGTAATCCACTATATAAACAAACTCAAAGACAAAAACCACATGATAGTCTCTTTAGATGTGGAGAAAGCATTCAACAAAATCCAACACCCATTCATGATAAAAGACTTGGAAAGATCAGGAACTCAAGGCCCATACCTAAACATGATAAAATCAATCTACAGCAGCCCAGTAGCCAACATCAAAGTAAATGGCGAGAAGCTCTAAGCATTCCCACTAAAATCAGGGACTAGACAAGGCTGCCCACTTTCTCCCAACCTATTCAACATTTTACTTGAAGTCCTAGCCAGAACAATTTGACAACAAAAAGGAGAACAAGGGGATACAAATTGGAAAAGAAGAAGTCAAAATATCACTTTTTGCAGATGATAGGATAGTATATATAAGTGACCCTAAAATTTCCCCCAGAGAACTACTAAACCTCATAAAGAGCTTTAGTGAAGTATCTAGATGTAAAATTCACTCAAACAAGTCAATGGCCTTTCTATACACAAAGGATAAACAGGCTAAGAAAGAAATTAGGGAAAGAACACACTTCTCAATAGTAACAAATAATATAAAATACCTTGGTGTAACTATATCTAAGGAAGAGAAAGATCTGTATGATAAGAAATTCAAGTCTCTGAAGAAAGAAATTAAAGAAGATCTCCCATGCTCATGGATTGACAGGATGAATTTAGTAAAAATGGCTATCTTGCCAAAAGCAATCTACAGATTCATTGCAATCCCCATCAAAATTCCAACTCAATTCTTCACTGAGTTAGAAAGGGCAATCTGCAAATTCATCTGGAATAACAAAAAACCTAGAATAGCAAAAACTCTTCTCAAGGATAAAAGAACCTCTGATGGAATTACCATGCCTGACCTAAAGCTGTACTACAGAGCAATTGTGATAAAAACTGCATGGTACTGGTATAGCAACAGACAAGTAGACCAATGGAATAGAAATGAAGACCAGGAAATGAACCAACACACCTATGGTCACTTGATCTTTGACAAGGGAGCAAAAAAAAAAAAAAATCCAGTCGAAAAAAAGACAATATTTTCAATGGTGCTGGGACAACTGGCAGTTATCATGTAGAAGAATGCAAATTGATCCATTACTATCTACTTGTAATAAGTTCAAATCTAAGTGGATCAAGGAACTCCACATAAAATCCGCACAATGAAGCTTATAGAGGAGAATGTAGGGAAAAGCCTCAAAGATATGGGTACAGGGGAAAAATTCCTAAATAAAACAGCAATGGCTTGTGCTGTAAGATCGATAATTGACAAATGGAACCTCATAAAATTGCAAAGTTTCTGCAAGGCAAAAGACACAGTCAATAAGACAAAAAGGCCACCAACAGATTGGGAAAGTATCTTTACCTATCCTAAATCAGATAGGGGACTAATATCCAATATATATAAAGAACTCAAGAAGGTGGACTTCAGAAAATCAAATAACCCCATTAAAAATGGGGCTCAGAGCTAAACTAAGAATTCTCACCTGAGGAATACCAAATGGCTGAGAAGCACCTGAAAAAAAAATGTTCAGCATCCTTAATCATCAGGGAAATGCAAATCAAAACAACCCTGAGATTCCACCTCACACCAGTCAGAATGCCTAAGATCAAAAATTCAGGTGACAGCAGATGCTGGCGAGGATGTGGAGAAAGAGGAACACTCCTCCATTGTTGGTGGGATTGCAAGCTTGTTCAACCACTCTGGAAATCAGTCTGGCGGTTCCTCAGAAAATTGGACATAGTACTACCGGAGGATCCTGCAATATCTCTCCTGGGCATATATCCAGAAGATATTCCAACTGGTAAGAAAGACATATGCTCCTCTATGTTCATAGCAGCCTTATTTATAATAGCCAGAAGCTGGAAAGAACCCAGATGCCTCTCAACAGAGGAATTGATACAGAAAATGTGGTACATTTACACAATGGAGTACTACTCAGATTTAAAAAATGAATTTATGAAATTGCTAGCCAAACAGATGGACCTGGAGGGCATCATCCTGAGTGAGGTAACCCAATCACAAAAGAACTCATATGATATATACTCACTGATAAGTGGATATTAGCCCAGATACTTAGAATACCCACGATATAAGATATAATTTTCTAAACACATGAAACTCAAGAAGAATGAACACCAAAGTGTGTACACTTTGCCCCTTCTTAGAATTGGGAACAAAACACCCATGGAAGGAGTTACAGAGACAAAGTTTGGAGCTGAGATGAAATGATGGACCATCTAGAGACTGCCATATCTGGGGTTCCATCCCATAATCAGCCTCCAAAAGCAGACACCATCGCATACACTAGCAAGATTTTGCTGAAAGGACCCTGATATAGCTGTCTCTTGTGAGAATATGCTGGGGCCTAGTAAACACAGAAGTGGATGGTCACAGTTAGGTATTAGATGGATCACAGGGCCCCCAATGGTGGAGCTAGAGAAAGTACCCAAGGAGCTAAAGGGACCTGCAACCCTATAAGTGGAACAACAATATGAACTAACCAGTATCCCCCGAGCTCATGTCTCTAGATGCATATGTATCAGAAGATGGCCTAGTTGGCCATCAGTGCAACAGAGGCCCATTGGTCGTGCAAACTTTATATGCCTTAGTATAGGGGAATGCCATTGCCAAGAAGTGGAAGTGGGTGGGTAGGGGAGTGGATGTGGTGGGTATGCAGGACTCTTGGGATAGCACTGGAAACATAAATGAAGGAAATACCTAATTAAAAAAAGGTACAAAAAGTATTTTCAACAAAATCATAGAAGGAAATTTCCCTACCATGAAGGAGGAAATAACTATAGAAGTATAAGAAGCCTACAGAATACTAAATATGAAAGAAAGCCCCCTGGGCACATAATAATCAAAACAATAAATATAAACAACAAAAAGGATATTAACTATTTCAAGGGAAAAAGACCAAGTAACATATAAAGATAGAGCTACTAAGATAACAACTGATTGCTTAATGGTAACTTCAAAAGCTGTAAGGACCTGGAAAGATCTAGGAGGCCATAGTTCTCTTATAATAATACAGCCTGCACTATTATAACCAGAAAAGTTTCATTGAAAATATACAAAGAATACATCCCATGGCAAAATATTATAATATTTATATACAAATCCAGTCCTACAGAAAACATTAGAAAGAAAACTCCATCTGAGAAAAGGTTAAACCCACTCAAGAAAACACAAGAAATAAATATTTGCAGACTATCAAGTCAAAAGAGGAAGATAGTCACACACACCATCACCATCACCATCACCATCACCATCACCATCACCATCACCATCACCATCACCATCACCACCACCACCACCAAAACAACAATGACAAAAGAGCAAGTAAATTCCAATCAGTAAATGGGGTCAATTGTTATCTCTCAACATCAATGGTCTCAATTCTCCAATAAAAAGACATAAAGTAACAGAATTGATATGAAAATGGGTTCAGTCCATCTTCTGCATCCAAGAAACATACTTTAACATGAAGGACAGACTTTTTTAAATGGCAGAAAAAGGTATTCCAAGGCAATGGACTTAAGAAGTAAGTTGGTGTAGCCATTTTAATATCTAACAAATAAACTTCAAACCAAAACTAAATAAAAGATATGGGGAAGGACACTTCATACTCATCAGAGGAAAAATCTATCAAGATAACACTTTAACTCTTGACATCTATGCCCAAACTCAAGGGCACTTGTGTTTAAAAAATGAAAACAAGAGCATCTGTGGGAGACATCTTGGTTCCCAGACTCCACCAAGACTACACTGCGGGAGGTGAGAGTGTGGACTAAAGAAGCTAACAGCTTCTGGGACAGGCAGGAGCCACAGAGCTTCTGAGGCAGCCCCCTTTTTTGGGCTCCAGACATCCGGGCACCTTCCCTGCCAAAGGATAGATGTCCACCCTGCCCTGGAGGGCTTTACCTGAGCATCTTCAGGAGACATCTTGGATCCTGGACTCCATTGAGACTACTCTACACAGGTGAGAGTGTGGACTACAGAAGCTTACAGCTTCTGGGACAGGTCCTGTTTTGGAACTTCATCTTGGACCAGAAGACAAGTCTGAAAACCAGATATCTGTGCACCTTCCCTGAGAGAGGAGAGCCTGCCTACAGAGAGTGCTCTGACCACTGAAACTCAGGAGAGAGCTAGTCTCCCCAGTCTTCTGGTAGAGAATGACAGAATCATGAAAGGAACAAGCTCTAACCAGAGACAACTATAACAACTGGCTCCACATTTTACCAGATGGCGAAAGGCAGACATAAGATTCTTACTAACAAAAACCAAGACCACTCACCATAATCAGAACCCAGTACTCCCACATCAGCCAGTCCAGGGCACCCCAACATACCCAAAAACCTAGACCTGGATTTAAAGACTTATCTCATGATGATGGTAGAAGACATCAAGAAGGTCTTTAATAACTCACTTAAAGAAATACAGGAGAACATTGCTAAAGAGTTGCAAGTTCTTATAGAAAAACAGTAAAACACATCCAAACAAATGATGAAAATGAACAAAACCATACTAGACCTAAAAAGGGAAGTAGACACAAAAAAGAAAACCCAAAGTGAGGCAACACCTGAGATAGAAACCCTAGGAAAGAAATCTGGAACCATAGATGAGAGCATCAGCAACAGAATACAAGAGATGGAAGAGAGAATCTCAAGTGCAGAAGATTCCATAGAGAACATCTGCACAACAATCAAAGAAAATGCAAAATGCAAAAAGATCCTAACTCAAAACATCCAGGAAATCCAGGACACAATGAGAAGACCAAACCTATGGATGATAGGAGTAGGTGAGAATGAAGATTTTCAACTCAAAGGGCCAGCAAATACCTTCAACAAAAGTATAGAAGAAAACTTCCCAAACCTAAAGAAAGAGATGCCCATGAACATACAAGAATCCTACAGAACTCCAAATAGACTGGACCAGAAAAGAAATTCCTCCCGACACATAATAATCAGAACAACAAATGCACTAAATAAAGATAGAATGTTAAAAGCAGTAAGGGTAAATGGTCAAGAAACATATAAAGGCAGGACTATCAGAAATACACCAGGATTTTCACCAGAGACTATGAAAGCCAGAAGATCCTGGACAGATGTTATACAGACAGAACACAAATAGAACACAAATGCCAGCCCAGGCTACTATACCCAGCCAAACTCTCAAGTACCATAGATGGAGAAACCAAAGTATTCCACGACTGAACCAAATCCACACATTATCTTTCCACGATTCCAGCCCTTCAAAGGATAATAACAGAAAAAAAAAACAAACAAACAAACAAAAAACAATACAAGGACAGAAACCATGTCCTAGAAAAAACAGGAAAGTAATCCTTCAACTAACCTAAAAGAAGACAGCCACAAGAACAGAATGCCAACGTTAACAACAAAAATAATAGGAAGCAACAATTACTTTTCCTTATTATCTCTTAATATCAATGGACCCAACTCCCCAATAAAAAGACATAGACTAACAGACTGGCTACACAAACAGGACCCAACATTTTGCAGCTTACAGGAAACCCATCTCAGGGAAAAAGACAGATACTACCTCAAAATGAAAGGCTGGAAAACAATTTTCCAAGCAAATGGTATGAAGAAACAAGCTGGAGTAGCCATTCTAATATCTAATAAAATCGACTTCCAGCCCAATGTCATCAAAAAAGACAAGGAGGGGCACTTCATACTCATCAAAGGCAAAATCTTCCAAGAGGAACTATCAATTCTGAATATCTATGCTCCAAATACAAGGGCAGCCACATTCATTAAAGAAACTTTCGTAAAGCTCAAAGCACACATTGCACCTCATACAATAGTAGTGGGAGACTTCAACACACCACTTTCACCAATGGACAGATCATGGAAACAGAAACTAAACAGGGACACAGTGAAACTAACAGAAGTTATGAAACAAATGGATCTAACAGATATCTACAAACATTTTACCCTAAAACAAAAGGATATACCTTCTTCTCAGTACCTCATGGTATCTTTTCCAAAATTGACCACATAATTGGTCACAAAACAAGCCTCAACAGATACAAAAATATTGAAATTTTCCCATGCATCCTACCATATCACCATGGATTAAGGCTGATCTTCAATAACAAAATAAATAAAGCCAAAATTCACGTGGAAACTGAACAACACACTTCTCAATGAAACCTTGGTCAAGGGAGGAATAAAGAAAGAAATTAAGGACTTTTTAGAGTTTAATGAAAATGAAGTCACAACGTACCCAAAATTATGGGACACAATGAAAGCATTTCTAAGAGGAAAACTCATAGCTCTGAGTGCCTCCAAAAAGAAACGAGAGAGAGCACAAACTAGCAGCTTGACAACACACCTAAAAGTTCTAGAACAAAAGGAAGCAAATTAACCAAGAGGAGTAGATGGTAGGAAATAATCAAAATCAGGCGCAAAGTCAACCAAGTGGAAACAAGAAGAACCATTCAAAGAACCAACCAAATGAGGAGCTAGTTCTTTGAGAAAATCAACAAGATAGATAAACCCTTAGCAAGACTCACTAGAGGGCACAGGGAAAGCATCCTAATTAACAAAATCAGAAATGAAAAGGGAGACATAACAACAGATCCGGAAGAAATTCAAAATATCATCAGATCCTTCTACAAAAGGCTATACTCAACAAAACTGGAGAACCTGGATGAAAAGAACAAGTTTCTAGACAGAAACCAGGTACCAAAGTTAAGTCAATATCAGGTTAATGATCTAAATAGTCCTATATCTCCTAAAGAAATAGAAGCAGTCATTAGTATTCTCCCAAGGGAAAAAAAAAAAAGCCCAGGACCAGATGGGTTTAGTGCAGAGTTCTATCAGACCTTGAAAGAAGATCTAATCCCAGTTCTTCACAAAATATTCCACAAATTAGAAGCAGAAAGTACTCTACCCAACTCATTCTATGAAGCCACAATACTCTGATACCTAAACCACAAAAAGTCCCAACAAAGATAGAGAACTTCAGACCAATTTCCCTGATGAATATCGATGCAATAAACCTCAATAAAATTCTTGCTAACCGAATCCAAGAACACATCAAAACAATCATCCATCCTGACCAAGTAGGTTTCATCCCAGGGATGCAGGGATGGTTCAATATACAGAAATCCATCAATGTAATCCAGTATATAAACAAACTCAAAGACAAAAACCACATGATCATCTCCTTAGATGCTGAGAAAGCATTTGACAAAATCCTACACCCATTCATGATAAAATGTCTTGGAAAGATCAGGAATTCAAGGCCCATACCTGAACATGATAAAAGCAATCTACAGCAAACCAGTAGCCAACATCAAAGTAAATGGTGAGAAGCTGGAAGCAATCCCACTAAAATCAGGGAGTAGACAGGGCTGCCTACTTTCTCCCTAGTACTACAGGAGGATGGTGCAATGCCTTTCCTGGGCATATATCCAGAAGATATTCCAACCGGTAAGAAAGACACATGCTCCACTATGTTCATAGTAGCCTTATTTATAATAGCCAGAAGTTGGAAACTACCCAGATGCCCCTCAACAGAAGAATTGATATAGAAAATGTGGTACATTTACACATTGGAGTAGTACCAGGCTATTAAAAAGAATTAATTTATGAAATCCCTAGGCAAATAGTTAGACCTGGAGGGCAACATCCTGAGTGAGGTAACCCAATCACAAAAGAATTCACACAATATGTACTCACTGATAAGTGGATATTAGCCCAGAAACTTGGAATACCCAAGATATAAGTTACAATTTGCTAAGCTCATGATACTCATAAAGAATGAAGACCAAAGTGTGGACACTTTACCTCTTCTTAGAATTGGGAACAAAACACCCATGGAAGGAGTTACAGAGACACAGTTTGGAGCTGAGACAAAAGGATGGACCATCTAGAGACTGCCATATCCGGGGATCCATCCCATAATCAGCTTCCAAACGCTGACACCATTGCATACACTAGCAAGATTTTGCTGAAAGGACCCAGATATATCTGTCTCTTGTGAGACTATGCTGGGGCCTAGCAAACACAGAAGTGGATGCTCACAGTCAGCTATTGGATGGATCACAGGACCCCCAATGGAGGAGCTAGAGAAAGTATCCAAGGAGCTAAAGGGTTCTGCAACCCTATAGGTAGAACAACAATATGAACTACCCAGTACCCCCCAGAAATTGTGTCTCTAGCTGCATATATTTCAGTTGATGGCCTAGTTGGCCATCAGTGGAAAGAGAGGTCCATTGGTGGTGCAAACTTTATCTGCCTCAGTACAGGGGGACGCCAGGGCCAAGAAGTGGGAGTGGGTGGGTAGGGGTGTGGTTGGGGAAGCGTTTGGGGGAACTTTTGGGTTAGCATTGGAAATGTAAATGAAATAAATACCTAATTAAAAAACAACAAAATTTTTTAAAAGTCAAATATTTGAAGACTAAAAAAAAAAAAAAACTAAAAAACACTAACAACTTAAATCTCATATTGACCCTCACACAATATATTGGGAGAATTTAATATCCTAGTCCCACCAATAAACAAGTCATCTAAACATAAGCTAAAGAAGTACTGGAGCTAAACAATTGTAAAACAAATGGATCTAACAAATATTACAGACTTATACTTTCTTTACCACCCCTCATAAAACTTTTCTCCAAAACTGACCATATTATTAGACACAAAGCAAGTCTCAACAGATACAAGGAAATTAATATAACACCTGTATCCTATCAGACTACCACCGATTAAAGCTGGATATCAATAACAGAAACAACAGAAAGGTTGCAACTTTGTGAAAACTGAACAGTCTTCTAATGAATGAAAAAAAAGCGTCAATAAAGAAATTAAGAAAGATATTAAAAACTTTCTAGAATTCAAATAAATTGTAGAATGAAAATAAATGCACAGCTACCTGAGAACTGAATCAAATAATCCATCACTAAGATCATTTGCCATGACTAAGTAGGCTTCCTCATAATCCCAGACCTCAAATTGTACTACAGAGCTATTGTAATAACAGAAGCCTGATAATGGCATAAAAGTGGACAATAATCAAGAAATCTAATAGAAGATGCAGACATGTATTTGCACACCTATGAACAACTAATTTTTGATAAAGACATTAAAAATACATGGTGGGTAAGACAGCATTTTCAACAAATGGTTCTGTCAAACTGGATGGCTGCATTTTGAAGAGAACAAATATATCCATATCCATCATTCTGAAAAAAAAAAAAGAGAAAGAAAAGAAAAGAAAAGAAAAGAAAAGAAAAGGAAGAAAAAAATAAAAACCTCAACTGTAGATTTATCAAAGACATCAAGATAAAAGCAGATATACTAAACTTAATAGAATAGAAAAGTGGAAATATCCATTAAATATGAGAAAGAATTCATTCGCATAAGCACTAAGAACATCATTAATAAATGAGTCCTTGTGAAAATGAAAAGCTCTATCTGGCAAAGGAAACCATCATTTGAACAAAGCAGCTGCCTACAGAATGGGAGATATTTACCAACTACCCATTTGATAGAAGGCTAATATATAAAATATATAAAGAATTCAAAATCCTAGATATTAAGAAAGCTAATAACCCAATTAAAAGTAGCTAAGACAAAAGGATGGACCATCTAGAGACTGCCATATCCAGGGATCCATCCCATAATCAGCTTCCAAACGCTGACACCATTGCATACACTAGCAAGATTTTGCTGAAAGGACCCAGATATATCTGTCTCTTGTGAGACTATGCCGGGGCCTAGCAAACACAGAAGTGGATGCTCACAGTCAGCTATTGGATGGATCACAGGGCCCCCAGTAGAGGAGCTAGAGAAGGTAACCAAGGAGCTAAAGGGAACTGCAACCCTATATGTGGAACAACAATATAAACTACCCAGTACTCCCTGGAGCTCTTGTCTCTAACTGCATATGTATCAGAAGATGGCCCAGTTGGCCATCAGTGGAAAGAGAGGCCCATTGGTCGTGCAAACTTTATATGCCTCAGTACAGGGGAACGCCAGGGCCAAGTAGTAGGAATGGGTTGGGGAGCGTTTGGGGACTTTTGGGATAGTATTGGAAATGTAAATGAAATAAATACCTAATTTAAAAAAAATTTTTAAGTAGCATATAAATCTAAAGTAAGAAATCTTCAAAGAGAAACCTCAAATAGCTGAGAAACTTTTTTTTAATTAGATATTTTCTTCACTTACATTTAAAATGGTATCTAATTTCCTAGTTTCCTCTCCAAAAATCCCCTATCTCCTTCTCCCTCCCCCAGCTCCCTAACTCACCCACTCCTGCTCCCTGTCCCTGGCATTCCCCTATACTGGGGCATAGAATCTTCATAAGACTAAGGGTCTCCCATTGATGACCAACTAGGCCATCCTTTGGTATATATGCAGCTAGAGACAAGAGTCCCATAATGTGTGTTCTTTGATTGGTGGTTTAGTCCCAGGGAGCTCTGGGGCTACTGGTTACTTCATATTTATGCTCCTCCTATAGGGCTACAGACCCCTTCAGCTCCTTGGGACCTTTCTCTAACTCCTTCATTGGGGACCCTGTGCTCCATCCAATATATGACTGTGAGCATCCACTTATTTGCCAGGCACTGGCATAGCCTCCCCGGAGATACCTATATCAGAGTCCTTTCAGCAAAATTTTGTTGGCATCTGCAATAGTGTCTGGGTTTGGTGGTTGTTTATGGGATGGGTCCCCAGGTGGGACAGTCTCTGGATAGATCTGGAGGATATCATCCTGAGTGAGGTAACCCAATCACAAAAGAACACACATGATATGCACTCACTGATAAGTGGATATTAGCCCAGAAACTCAGAATATCCAAGATACAATTTGCAAAACACATGAAACTCAAGAATAAAGAAGTCCAAAGTGTGAATTCTTTGATCCTTCTTAGAAGGGGGAACAAAATACCCATGAAAGGATTAACAGAGACAAAGTTCATAGCTGAGACTTAAGGAAGACTGAGAAACTCTTAAATCTTCAACGTTCTTAGTCATCAAAAAAATTAAATCAAAACTACTTTGTGAATTCATCTTACATCCATCAGAACAGCTAAGATCAGTAACTCAAATGACAGATCATGCTGCTGAGGATGTGTAATAAGGCACACACTCATCCATTTCTGGTGTAAGTGCAATCATCTACAGCCACTATGGAAATCAGTGTGGCAGTTCCTCAGGAAGATGGCCATCAACCTCCCTCTCGATTCAGTTGATTCAGTTGTACTACAGTTGGGCATATACACAAAGGACATTCCACCTACCACAAGGACACTTAGTCAACCATGTTCATTGCTACCTTGTCCATAATATCCAAAATCTGGAAACAACTAAAATGTCTGTCAATAAAATAATGAATAAGCAAATTGTGGTACATTTGCACAACAGAGTATTGTTCTGCCATATAAAAATTAAAATTATGAAACTCACAGGTAAAAGAATAGAACTAGAATAATCTTTATGTTAGAACCCAGAACCAAAAAGACATATATGGTATGTCTGTTGGCTGAAAATTCAATGATAACCAAGCTGCAATGAATAGAATCACAGAGGTTAAGTATGGAGTAAGAAATGGGGGACTAATAGGTATCTCTAGGAAAAAGAAATAAAATACTGCCCGGTGTGGTGGCACATGCCTTTAATCCCAGCACTTGGGAAGGCAGAGCCAGGTGGATTTCTGAGTTCGAGGCCAGCCTGGTCTACAAAGTGAGCTCCAGGACAGCCAGGGCTATACAGAGAAACCCTGTCTGGTAAAACCAATAAATAAATAAATAAATAAATAAATAAATAAATAAATAAATAAATAAATAAATAAATAAATGGATGTATAGGGTATGGGAATGGAAGGGTCTAGTGAGGAGGGAAATGGAAAAGGGACACAAGAGAGGTAATATGGAGAGAACGCTAAACTTCAGGGCATTTGGGGGGTGATATAGAAAGCTAATAAAAATAAATGCTTCTTAAGTATGTATACATGTATGAAGGTTATATAAATGAAATCACCAAATAATTGGGAATAAAAAGCCCCAAATGGAAATCTGTGCTACCAAATGAAGCTTCCAGTTCTGGGATTGTGTTACATCTTATTCAGTTGTTGTACAAGAGTACCAGGAGAACACCCAACAACCCACTCTGTTGCCAAGCCTATAGGTTGCTCTACAAACTGACAGCAAGTCCACATTGCTGAAGACAATACCTACACAACTCTCTGAACATGAAGATTTCGTGTTGGTGCCTACACACAGTTTTTACCCATATAGGCTAACATCTTTGGTACAGGAATTTATTCTGCCAGCTACTAAAGGGAAACATCAATACCAATCCAACTACAAATGCTTTGATCTATAATGGTGTCCTACCTGCAAGATATACTAGTGCAATGATAGCAGAAATTTTGTGGAGTGACCAACCAACATCTAATTGGATTTAAAGCCCACTCTATGAGATGGAATCCATATCTGACATTGCTTGATTTACCAAGAATCTGAGACTAGATAGCCCAGAGACCCAGGATAAAATCAAATACTACTTACTGTTCTATTAAAATGACAAAGCAATAAAATAACTTCAAGTGTCTTTCTGCTAAACTGATAGATCAGTGTCTTGCTCTGTAATCATCAGAATAGCTTCCTTCTATGGAAGATGAGAACAAATGCAGAGAGAGGCAGACAAATATTACGCAAAGAATGAGAGATTGCAGAATGCTTAGTTCTAAAGAAGATGTCTCCATGAACCCCCCCCCCCCATCATGTATCAGGGAACCATGTGGATAAGGATGCAGAAAGAGTTTAAATGTCAAAGGGGATGAAGGACACCAAGATCCTCTAAATCAACAGGATTGATGCACATATGAAATCAGGGAGACTGGGGTAGTATGAACAGGGCCTGTGCCTCAGTTAGAGTTTTATAGCTATGAAGATACACCATGACCACACAAACTCTTATAAAAGAAAACACTTAACGGGAACTGGCTTACATCTCATAGGTTTAGCCCATTGTCATCATGGTGTGAAACATGATGGCATGCAGGCAGACATGGTGCTGGAGTAAGAACTAAGAGTTTTCCATCTGGATCATCAGGCAGTAGGCAGAGAGCTACCTTGAGCTTCAGAGAACTCAAAGCCCAGTCCCCAGTGAAACACCTCCTCCAACAAAGCCATGCCTACTCAAAACAAGGCCACACCTCCTAATAAAACCAGTCCTTATGGGTCCAGTATTCAAACACACAAATCTATAGAGCCCAACATTATTCAAAACACCATACCCTTTATGGGTCCATATATTCTGGCTTCTCGTTAACTGTTTTGTTGTAGTTTCCTGGGTCCTCCATTGAATGACTCTCTTTGTCTATATCTGTTTCTTTTAACTTTTCTTGGTCTCTTTTCTGTCTGTTTGTTTATTCTTCTTCCAATGTGATAAATTTTTCTCATATTTTAATTTTTATTATTCCTTAGAAACTAGTTTGTTTTCTAATGAATCACAGAGAGGCAGAGTAGGAAGGGAGGGACTGTGAAGCATAGAAGGGGGGGATAGCAAAATCAAGATATTTTGTGTGGAAAAAAATGTGTATTTAAATAAAAGTGGGGGGAAAGCAGGTATGTTCACGAAAACCCAGAAGGAAGATTACTGAGCAGGCATTTGAGTGTGTCTATTAGGAGACGCTCAATGACCTTTGTAGTCACTGCTTGAAGTAATCATCATGGCCACCCTTGTGATGACACTGAACACAGCTGCTATATAACTCTCTGACTAAACAATATATTACCAGCTGTATAATAACTGTAATTGTAGAAGATTATCATCCTTCTCTTCAACATACAGATGTGAAGACCACATGTGTAATCTGAAAAGGGAGATTAAAAATTATGCCAGCTACATTAGCTACTTTTGTTGTTGCTGTGTTCAAATAACAGAGAAGCAGCCATGTAAAGAAGGAAGGAGGTATTTTTGGATTATAGTTTGAGGCTTCTGTTCATCATGTTATGGAAAGCGTGAGAGGAAGCATGCTCACACATGGCTGGGTAGGAAGCAGAGAAAAGAGAACACTGGGGTTTAGCTGGCTGTTTCAGAGTGTTCCTCACCCCTGAACCAATGGAATGGTAATATCCTTGTTGAGAGTAGGTCTTACCTGCCCATTTAAATCTCTGTCCTCTCAGACATACCCAAGGTCATTCTCTTAAGTGATTCCAAATCCAGTCAATTTGACAGTAAAGATTAACTTCTCATGTAACTTTCCAAAGAACAGAGAGAAGAAGGAGAAGAAATCAGAGACAGAGGGGAAGAGGGGAGAAGGAGGAAGTCAGATGAAAGGGAAGGGAAGAGAAGGGAAGGGAAGGGAAGGGAAGGGAAGGGAAGGGAAGGGAAGGGAAGGGAAGGGAAGGGAAGGGAAGGGAAGAGAGACCCAGTGTTAGAAGAGTTCCCCAGCACTCAGAAGGTCCTGAGATCTACCACACAGAAGAAAAGTAGAGTAGGGCATGAAGGAGAGAGTAAAGACAAGGGAGTGTAGAGGCAAGGAAGAACAAAAGAATACAATTTATGGGGTTTGAGGAGTTTTGTTTTGGAGAGTTTTTTGTTTTGATTTTTGTTTTGTTCTGTCCTGTTTGCTATGCAAAAGAAAGCCTATTGATTTTTTTTTAGGAAAGTTTATGTTTTTCTGCCTTTACCAATGAAATCAAACAGACTTTCATTGCCAGAAAGCAGTGGCAAAAGCACTTGTTCAGTCTACTCACTTAAGAGGAAATGAGGGATTCAGAAGGCAGCTCAGACTTCGTTCTCTTTCTGCACAGAGCCAAATGTGCTAAAAACTGGAATGGACAGAGGCCTCCACACAGTGGGTCAATAGAGCAGCGGTGCACTTTGTTTTCCCCAAAGGGGCTGAATAGCATTCCTGTCTTTTGGGGACACTAGCTTTGTCTTTCCCTTTACTGGCCCCATGTACATGACTTAACACAGAGAGCTAGATTTAAAGTTGGACTGTTTATGGACTCGGAACCTTTTCTCTCCTAACAGCCAATCATTACCCTTAATTTGTTTTACTGCAGTACTATATATATATATATATATATATATATATATATATATATATATAATTAGTTCAAATTCCCTTTTAAGCTGAATTACTACCACGGGAAGAAGGATGTGCATTCTGCTTTCAAGTTGTTTTGTCTTGAACACATCCACATTCTATTTCCTTCAGCCACCCAATGAAGCCCTCTGTGATTGGACTCCTGACATTTTTGAGTCCACTCTCTGCAACTTCCTCTTCACACGCTTTCACTTGATGCACTCATGTGTATTGTTCTGTGATTACAACCCAGATATTCCTACCTAGGTTTCATGGGTTCATGCCTACTGTGTCCAATGCCTTGCCTCCAGACTCTGGACACTGGATCATCTAAATCTACATAGAAAAGTTATGAGGATTTGAATTTCTCTCTCTCTCTCTTTCTCTCTCTCTCTCTCTCTCTCTCTCTCTCTCTCTCTCTCTCTCTCTCTCACACACACACACACACACACACACACACACACACAAACACACATACAAGTAAGTTAAAGAATTGCCTCAGTGGTTAAGACTGCTTGCTGATCTTCCAGAAGACCCAAGTTTATTTCCATGTTGGGAAGTTTATATTTGCCTATAATTCTAGTCCTAAGAGCTTGAATGACCCCTTCTGGCCTCTGTGTAGGCTCACACATAGCACATATGTACATAAATATTAAAAGTAACTATAAACTTACCTCTAGCATTCTTCTCTCTGAATTTGTGAAAGAACCACTTACCTGGTATCAATGTTTAATTGTAGATCATGCATCTGCTCTCCACTTCACAATGTATTATTTGGATATTATATTATTTAGATTTATCTAATTACAAATATAATTATATTATTTAGTTAAATAACATGAGTGCCCCCAACTGTTGGTGTGCAGTGCCAAATCCCTGTCTTATTTTCCCTTGGTTCGCTTTAAGCTCCAGTGCTTTGCTTGTAGAATACAAGTATCTGCTGTCACCACTGTTACTGCTTAGTCTGTCTTTCCTTGAATTTGCTCACCAAACTTCCTAACTGCCGTCATGTCTACATGACACGATGCAAAGCCATCTGCTGAGAATAACTTACATCTCCTAGGCATAAAAATTTTATCTCATTCCATGGTTCTTGCACAGAAAATCCCTTGTGATTCCTGAAGTTAGTAAGCTTTTCCTGTAAATTCTCTGATTTCCTCTAGTTTCTGTAATACAAATTATCGCATTGTGATATTTTGGCTGCCTATCTTTTTCTTTCAACTATGGTAGAGGCAGTTTTGTTTATTATATTTATTACTCTATCAGTCAGGGAGCCAGACATACTTGTTCTATGAATAAATACATGAGTGAATGAATGATCATAACTTACTTCCCAGAGGCCATACGCCCATGACCAGTTTCCTTTGTGTTTTGTATTTCACCATTAACCAATTTTGTAAAGTGTGCACACACTTAATTGTATTTATGGTGGAATCTCATCTTCTCTTGATCAACAAAAAGGCAGATGGAAAATATCTCATATTTTTATAATCTGGTATGTATTTCAGTACATTGTGGTGCCTCCATTTTTAAACTCCAAGTCATTCTGCCAAGTCTGTATTAACCAAAGCTGCCCCAGACAAGATTGTCCCATGACTGATCTGATCAGTGCCTTGTATTTAGTCCCATCTTACTCTACTTATAAAATAGACTCATTTTCCCTCAAAGTCAAGTTATGAATAAAAGTTACATATGATCATAGACAAGGGATATGGAAACAACACAATCAGAAAAAAAAATAAAACTGTACAGCAAGTTGAGAGTCTAGCTCAATTTCCAAAAGATATGTTGTATACAAAAACAAACAGGAAGAAATGGGAAAGAAAGAGTAGGGGAGAGAAGTGAATGGTGGCATGGTTCTGTAATTCCAATGCTACTGAAGAAGAGACAGGCAGGTCCCTAGGACTCTGGAAAGCCTAGTGTGGGGTTACCTCCATACCAAAGAGAGCAGAAATCACAAAAACTATGGTGGACATCTGAGAAATGACTCATGAATACTTTCTCTGCCCTACACACACACACACACACACGCGCGCGCACACACACACACACACACACACACAGTGAGAGAGAGAGAGAGAGAGAGAGAGAGAGAGAGAGAGTATTTATACACAAAGGCATACTTGCATAAACCCTGACTGAATACATTTTGACCCAGTTTTATCTGTAATTTTACTTATAAAGCTATCCAGTGACATTTGTTTCTCTGACTTAACAGAGCTTATCCATTCTTTTCCTAGTTGATTCCCTTGCCAGTTATAAATACCCTATAGTGGTTAGCTAGAACAGGAATCTGGTGTCCCTGGCTCTTAGTCTTTGTATTCATGGAATCATTCTCCCACCAGTTCTGTTTTCTGTGCAACTCATTCAGAGAAATTTTATGTTTTGGTATCAGTGTGCCTTTAGAAGAACTTTCTTTCCTGGTCAAATCCTTTAATTTTCAGAAGCAGAATCATTATCAGGAAATACTCTCATGTGTCCCACAGTTTGCATTTAAAGTGATATTATTTGAGTTGACCTATTATTCAAGCAAATGACTTTTTAGATTTTTAAGTTAGGTGGATTAGTGCTCCTACTATAATCTGATTATAAGCTAAGACAAAATTTTAATTTATTTTAAATGGCAACAAATTCAAAATGCAGATCAATGTCAGGATGATAGGATCAAGTGCCTTTCAAACAGAGCCGAGAAGGTAAGAATGATTTTTCTTTGAGAATTATCTTCTAGGTATAAAATTAAGAACTAGATATTAAATCAGAGACGAGCTGATCGTCTTAAGCGGCTCAATAAATATTAGAGCAAAATGAATGGCAAGGGGGAATTAGACCTTGGCAAACCTGAGCAGAGGGGCAGCCTGAATGTGTGAGATAAACAGCCAGGAGGAGACAGAAGGGGGACAGTGACCCAGGGCTGTGGGAAAGACGCTGCTGGGGCTAGCAGCAGAAGTGGAGGGATAAAGTGTGATAAAGAGCTTAGAAAGGTAAGAAAGCCCATCAAGTTTCAGATGGCAGATGTTGCCACATGTGAGTCCAGGGTAGAATGATGACACAAGATAGAAAAGCATGGCTGACAATAAGAAACTATAATTGTACACTGTAGAAAAGTCAAGCAAGGGCTTTGTGAGTTACCATTTGATTGGAAAACAACAGCATTAACAAGACAATGATGAATGTTCTAGGACAAACATAAAGGGCATTATTGAAATGGTAGATACCAGTCAGGGGAATTAGAAATGAGCTTCCCTTAATTAGGAACCAGAGTGGAATAACAAATGTTAAAGCGACATTTGGAGATGCTGAAGATGAGACAATATGTTTTCATATGTTGCTATCTGCTGATGGACCTGACGAGGCATTGCTGCAGAGGAGCTTAAGGAGTGAATAATAGTTGGCCATCTGGTTGCAAATCCACAGCTTTTGAAGCTAGCAGTTCAGAGAGAGCAAGGAGTGAAGGAAGTAGAGTTTTATCAACTGCATCAAAGTTATATGGGAGAAAAGGGGTTGCCTGCTAATGAAGATAATTACCCCTTCTTGAAAAGAGATGAAGGCACAAAGTTACAGCTGGATAATAAAAAATTCGTCTAGAGCAGACCGGCATAAAATTATATTCAATTCAGGTCCCATGCATTATTAACTCGCTCAAAATTAAAGCTTTTCTTCAGTCTCGGGCGAAGCAGAGGCATGCCATGGGAAGATCGCAAGCTTTGAAGTCAGATAAACATGGATTCAAAAGCCAGCTTCACTATCTACAAGTGTAATTTGGAAGAAATCTTTTAACCAATCCCCATTTTGCAGCAAAGATGTAGTTACTTACCTCACATGGTTTGAAATGGCTAGGAAAGGAGGGGTGCATTAGAAAACTGCCGTGGTCACTCCCACTGTCATTCACTTAAATATCTACTGAATACTACCATAAGTAAGGGGCATTTAGACAAATAAAAGCAACCCAGGATGGGCTATTACATCTTTTACTCTCAGAGCTTACTGACTTATGACAGAAAGGAGAAGAGAGGGAGAAAGACATATATGTGAGAGACAGAGACAGAGAGAAACAAAGACAGAGAGACAGAGTCCTTAATCAAACAACTGCAAATGTGGAGGCACATGCAGCAAAGGAAAACGTGCACATACTCTCATGCACGGGTTGTATTATTATTTCATGTGTTCAAAGGATTCTGAGAGATCCCAAAAGGTTTCTGATGACAGACAACTGAAAAAATATTAGCAAGATCAGTTGTCAGTGACTGGGGGAAATGGGAAAGTGTTATAGCATTTATCTAAAATGCCTCCTATAGGTTCATGCTTTGAGAGTTTCTTCCGCAATTGGTAGGTTTAGAGGAGGAATGAACACTGAGAAAGGAGGCTAGCTGATGGACATGGGCCACTAGGTAAAGTCTTAAAGTTTTTATCTAGATCTCTGTTTGGGGCATCCTCTAATTTCTGGTCTACCACAGTGTAAGCAATTGCTCTACACCCTCTCACTGCCCTAAGCTGAGATGCTGCTCTCTGCCTGCCCTACTGGTACAGAATGCAACCCTTGGAAACTGTGAGATAAACTAAGTGTTTCCTCCCAGAGACTGTTTCTGTCAGGCTGTTTACCACAGCCTGATAAAACAGAACAGAAGGGGACACTGTGAGAGATGAGATGAGAAGCACAGTAAGGCCAAGTTCTCATGGAAGGCAAAAGCTCTACTGTACATATGAAGATCACTGAGGAAAGCTACAGATCTTGGCTTTCTGTACAGGGCTGAAGCCATCTTTGTCTAAAAACACCACAGTGTACCATCCCTTGATTTCTCTCTGTATAGTCCTACTTTTGTAACAAACAAGGTCTTGGAAATATTGCAAGGTACTTCTTTAGCATATCTACAAATTTAGTACTACATTTATCCAGTTGTAGTGGGGATGGAAAAAAGAGGGTACAAACAAGAGCAGTCACTGAGCAGTGGGCAAAATTAGGCCTTTTCATCTTGAATTGTAAACTACCATATAGCACAGGAGCCTGATTAGCCATATGTTAAAGTGGTCAACTCATCCACAACTTTTCGTTCTCCTGACATTCTAGCAGATTAAGATCTGCCTAACTGTTGCATCTGTTTTTTACATAACTGTCATGAGTCACCTTAAATACATGTCAAAAAGTTCTAGCTTACATTAGCGTACCAAAATGTATTAAAACAACACATGTTTACTTCTTGCTCACTTATCAAATCTTTCTCTGGACAGCTGCTCCATATGAAACATCATTAGCACAGGGGTAGTTACTAGAACAACCAGCATCTAGCCATAAACACATGTCATAACTAAGCAAAAATCCATTGGCTAAATCCTTCCACTGGCCACATTTAATTTCAAAGGAGATGATGCGACCCTACCAAGACAGAGCAATAGAGAAAGCAAGAGTTTCGATGAATATCCCACACTTTAGGGAGTCAGAAAGCTAAAAGAACCACTCCCACATAGATCCAGATCTGCTCCTCAGTTTATTCTGTGGTGTCAAAGCTGTCTTTCAGCAGTCCTCTCTTTCCTCATCCCTGGTGTGGTTTCTTTAGCATTGTATCAGATTTGCCACATTTGTTGAAACAAACTTCCAGCTAATAATGTTCATATCTACTTGTTTGGGGTGTTTGCTTGTTTGTTTGTTTTTGTAATGAACTTAGAAGTCACTTTACCTTGCCTAATAACTCTTTGCAAGCTAACATCTAGAATTGATATGTAATGATCAAGAATTCTTATTAATCAAAATAATGCACTAAATGGTATAGAGAAGTAGTTAAGGGTACCATGACAAATAAATTCCCATTTAATATCTAACCTACTTGGATGCTCATGAGTTCCTCCATTTGGAACAAAAAAAGAATCTGAAATTCACATTCATTTGCTGGGAAGCTAAAATCATGAACAAATAGCTGATGAAGTCTCAACTGGAATCCATGTCTGAGTACAAAATATATTCTTTCTATAGCACTACTTATTCACAGATCTGACACCTGCTTTTCACTATTAAATGCTGTGTACATATAAACTATTATTCTACAGCTCACATGAACATATAGTAAACAAAACTGTAGAGGCTAATGAGGTGCTAGCTTCTATGAACACTCCCGTGACCATTTCACATTCATTAACTTAAAGGGCCAGAGCACTCACCTCATCTAGCATTGCAGATAATAGCTGACCCCACCCAAATAACAGGATACGGGAAGTATTGACATAAAATAATGGAGTCACATCTTCCAAGTAGTGAAAGGATTAAAATACATTCAGAGATAAAAGAAGCAAAATAGCCTTTCAAAATGTAAATTACTTCTTCCATAGCAACAGTGATAATGTACTAATTCTAGGAGTCAAATAAATTATTCAAGGACACTGCCACTTAGTTTGTTTCTTGACTCCATAGGGAAAAAGTAATTATGTATGTATAAGCCAGCCAAGCCTATGAAAACAGCTGGCTAGGAGAGAACAAAGCAAAGGTAGTGTTTTAGAAATCTACCATGATGTTTCATATTTTAGGGGAAAATACCCTTGGAGGGACCTTGAATCAGTCAGTCCAAAGTTCTCATTTTACATTCATAGGATCTAAAATCCAGAGAGGTTAAGTACTTTCCTTCAGGTCACATGGCTTGTGGCAGTTCTTGAAGACAGAGGCAGATTCCAGTCATGCAAAGGCTGAAAGGGAAACCAGCAATTATTAGGCTGGGTTCTTTGATACTCTATGCATATTCTTACCTCATGCTCTGATGAACATGATGAAAAAGATATCATTTTCCCTTCCATTATACATATATTAGGAAATTGAAGGGAAAATACCTACTCACATACTAAAACAGAAGTCAGACCAGGTCTTTTGTTTTTCCTTTCCCCCCTAAAGCTTTGTGCTTTCTCCTACATCAAAATGATTTGTGAGCATATTTGCTCCATCAGTGTAGGAGTTCAAGTTAGGATACTGCTTTCCCAAGTTATTTGAAGGGATTGGTTTTTCTTTTTAAACTAACTTCTCTTTCAATGCTGTCATTCTGGGATGCCTGATTAATGTGTCTGTCGCTTCTTGAAGCACTGTCTTATGTGAGAGGTTATTTAGATAATTGAAATAATTCAGGGATCATTAAGATGATAGAAATTGTCTTCCTGAATTATTGTCCCAAGCCGTTTTGAATGCTATCCAAATGAAGGTACCTTCTTAGAGACATTGTCTGAAAACCAATGGGGTATTGTCTCTAAGGTCTGCTCTGGCTTTCTTACCTAGAATAGAGCTGGGTCATGCCTCTGGAAAGTGGATAATTAAGTCCCTCAAAAGAATCAAAACCACTTTCATGCTCACTGTCATATGTCAACATGACTTGGATTAAAAAATATATAGAGTAGGAGACTGAATGGTACAATACTTGCTTGATCATTGCAATCACCTCTATGGCAGATACCCTCTTGCTCACTCCCATCCTTCAGGCATACATGGCCCTTTTTTCTGCTGTAAAGTATGTGGTATCTAGATGGAGGAAAAATTCTAAGATAGTCATGGGCACCAGGGTAATAATAGTTAACTACCTCCCGGAGGTTCTCTGCTTCCAATAGACTTACCTAGATTTGCTCAAAATTTCCTGATATTTTCTGATATGTTCAAGAGAAACCAGAAGCTGCTATTTCATGATGACTAATTCTGATTGTCAGTGGAATTGGCTTATGAATTATCTCAGGCATTAGTTAGACATGCCTTGGTTGTGTCTATAATGTGGTTTCAAAGAAAAGAAAAGAACCACAGTGAACCAGGGTGGCATCTGAAAGGCTAGAGACCCAGACCTGAATTAGAGGAACTGGATTAAGCCATGTGGGCATCAGTGTTCCCTTCTCTGCCTTTTATTCTGTTGAGATTTGAATAAGCAGATGGTGAACCCTCCTGTTGCCAAAGAGTGACTGCCACCATGCCTTTCCAAATGAAAGTACCCCCTCAGACCATAGCTCAGATTTAAGCTCTGTTCGCTTATTTTGTTTCTTGTCAGATATGTAGTAGTCACATTGAGACTGGAATACAGCCAAATAAGAAGAAATTTGACCTCAAGGATGGAGGACACGGCCCAGATGTTCTTTCTGAAT
This sequence comes from Mus musculus, assembly GCF_000001635.26. Classification (NCBI taxonomy): domain Eukaryota; kingdom Metazoa; phylum Chordata; class Mammalia; order Rodentia; family Muridae; genus Mus; species Mus musculus. The sequence goes on along the minus strand of NC_000069.6, from coordinate 42,462,877 downwards.
GAAAACCTGGCCATAGCACCCCAGACACCATCTATCAGACACCACTGCTATCTAAAGCACGTTTGTTAACAATGGCAGACTATACTGTACTCCTCTGCAGAAATCAGCTCCCATCATCTGGGGGAAGTCTGTTGTTAAGGATTGAAAGTATGGTTGCCAGCCAAGGAGTTTTTGCAAAGTGGTTGCAATCTAATGGTTCATAGGTGACCAAGAGACATGTTTTGATGGACCCATGTGAAGATGTGATCATGAAATGGTGAAAAATAGGAGATGGCCTAGTTAGAGGAAGTACAAAGTTACATCTTGGTTGTCTGAATTATGATCTCTCTCTCTCTCTCTCTCTCTCTCTCTCTCTCTCTCTCTCTCTCTCTCAGTGTGTGTGTGTGTGTGTGTGTGTGTGTGTGTGTGTGTGTGTGTGTGTGTGTGCGCGCGCGCACTGTTGTACGGAAACACACAATATCCCTTCATAGCTAGAGCACTATCTTGTTATGAACTTGGTTTGGAAAGGATATTCAGAAAGGCACTGGAGTCAGAGAACTATTAGAAAGAACAGGAACCACAGGAATCATCAAGATCCTCAAAATCTGACTATTACAATTCCATTACACCCAGCCAAACTCAAAACATCCCATAGCATGTGGGATTGAAACATACTTTAAATCTCCCATCCTGAGAGATTTACTGAGAGATACAGATCAGTGGCTTCGAACAGTTGTAATGTTTTTACATTTGTACAATATTGTATAATATATGAACATTTGTTCATTTACAATTTGAATTATTTCATATAGTAAGGGCAAGTAATATTTTTTATTTTAAAAGTAGAAATCAGAAAGTAAGATTAGGAAATATACATGAAGATAAATTTCAAATTCAACAAATTCGCATCTATCCTCCCATCCCCCGTAACGACTTTCTCTGTCAAGTTATTTTTGTGTAGTCTGCAAGCAGGGTAATGGAGAAATGGCCCAGCAATCAAAATTAGGCATTGCTCAGAGTGGATATTCCCAGTTTAGTTCTCTGAACCCGCATTGAGAAGCTCACAAATGACTATGACTTTAGCTTCAGGAAATCTGAAACCCTCTTCTGACCTCTGCAGGCACCTGGACTCATACCCACACAGGCCAAACAGGTATTCAGAAATAAAAATAAAATAAATACATAAATCTTTAAAAAGCATGGGGGTATGCTACATTGTTTGGTATTTTAATAATAAAGCTGCAATGCTTTGCCTTGCATTTTACTCTTATACTCTTTGAGAAAATGTATTTTATATTTCTACCCAACTTTATGGGTGGTGTCACTATTAAGAAAAAAAATCAAACGCAATCTGCTTGAAGTCCTGACATCTTTTAGAAGCTAGGATTTGTAGTTGTTGTCATATTTGGAAAGCTGATTCTGACATTTTAGCACTTGAAAAAAAATGTTGATAAATCTGTTCTACTTGTCACCTTACCAAACCTAAGAAAGGTAGGAAAGGGAACAGCTGGTAGATATTTCTAATCTAAACTGTCAGACAGAATGAGCATGACAAGAAATCTGTTGATGCTGATGTTTTGCTCTGACCTCCAAGCAGGACAGCTTTGGCAGAAAATCACTCCCAGGACCATTCTCAGGTAGAACTCTTGGCGAGTGCCCACATCTAACTCCCTCAGGACTGGAAGTACTTCTCCCTAGAAGATAGTCACTTTTCCGTATGAAACTCCTGTTCCTAATGAATGGTTTAAAAATCCTTTGATATGCTGCTCAAACCAATGGAAGAAGTGGCATGTGCTCACTGTATTTTCTTAAGTCAACAATCCCCTACCTCTTGCTATATTCATATATTGGACTGTACAATAGAGATCATGTAATTTTGACAAACAAAACTTAGACTAGGAATTTCCAGGTGTTTAAATAAATCCAAATTCTATTTATTCTTCAGTATTAGTACAAAAAATTTAATTCTTTTTTTCTGAGATCAGATGCATGAAAATTATTTTTGTATTTGCTGTCGTGAATTCCTTATGTTCTTTTTCTCTTCTAAAGTTGACACTTTCTGATTAAATGATGTATGCTTTCATCTCAGGATATTTAATTTTTCAGTTTAACAATTAAATGAGTTCTTAAACTTTCTTCAAGTATCCTAAAGCCATTGTCTCAACTAATTGATGTATGATCTCTTAACATTTTGTTGCTTTGTTGTTTTTCACAGAGAAGCACATGCACACAGGGAACCTCTTAAGAGTGGCTTTCTCAGAGTATTTTAGGATATTATATCCTCTCTATATAAATGTGCTGATTTGCTTAGCACAATTTGCTTCAGAGAGCATACAAAGCAATTTGAAAAGGATGCAAATATACTGTTGTCGTTTTTTAAACATTACAGTGAAAAAAAACCATGTCCTAGTTATACATAGTTTCCGTTATATTTTTGAAGGAGAAGATAACCACACAGATCCTTATAAAAATATGCAGTGAATAATGTGTAAATGAAAACTCTCATAAGAAAATAAGTGAGGGGAAAAATTATTTATAGATCATCGCAGTGTGAATCATTGGAGATTTTTTTTTTTTAATAAAACAGAAGGAGCCATCAAAATAGCTAATGGCTATAAGAAGTTATGAAGAAATTCCCCAAGATATGTCTCACCCTCAGGTTTGGTCTTCTCTAAACAAGGGGCAGATCAAGTTTATTGCCTAAGGAGGTATATGAGAAGACAGATTTTAAACTTTTAGGTCTAGATATTTTTCTTGAATTTCCGTTCTTAACTTCTGTAGGCTTTTATTACCATGGTTGTTAGACTTTCTCAATTCCAGACACTGAGTAGACCTAGGCACTCATGTCCAACTTTTCAGCTGTTCAAAGACCTGGATCACTATAGGTTTGCAACAAAATGTGGCAGATATTTACTATCTTCTACAGCACAGAAATGCTCCAATATTCATCTTAAAGAAAACCCTGGTGATGGAGAGAAGAAAAGAAAAATAATAAAAGTTTTTAACTTGATTTTGTATTTCAAAACAGGTTCTTAAGAAGCTCCAACCCTGCCCTTCTCCTCAAAAGTCTTCAATAACAGAGAATAAATGTAAAGAATTAAATACAAAAACAGATAATATAAGTGCATTTACTGTGCTTTTGTGTTTTTCGACAGACGAAGTGTCAAAAAAAAAGTTACTGCAGCAAGTGCAATGGCTCAGTAGATGAAAAGGTGCTCACCATCAAGCAGGGCAACCTGTGCTTGGTCCCTGGAACCCACAGGGTAGAAAGTGCACTAATTGTTCATGCTGTGGTCTGAACTCTGCAGTGCTTTACAGCACTTGAGTGTAACAAACAAACAAACACACACACACACACACACACACACACACACACACACACACACAGGGGCAGAGAAGAATGGGGGGGAGAGACAGAAAGATAAAGAAAAACAGGGAAGGAAGAAAAGAACTACACCTGCAGCACAGACAAACACAAATTTTATGACTTTGTAATAATAATTATTGTTATTAATAACTTATAATAATATCATAATGCTGGAAAAAGTCAAACAACAATGATGAAGCTATCCAAGGCTTCTAAGTGAGACCAGAATTGTATCTGAGATAATTTTTGCTGAAAGACAGTGATGAGAGAGAGAGAATCAGGTGGTTTTAAAAGCAGGGGCAAGAGGGGAGAAAGGGGCCACCTGTGTTTGCTACTTAGCCTTACTTTCCTTTCCCTACAAAACAACAACAACCACCAAAAGGGACCCATCTCCTACCCTCAGTCTGGTAATACACCCACCTGCCAGCCTCTCACCCTCCTACAGAGTGTATAAGAAAGAGATAAGAGCGTCGTTTTCCTGATGACATTTCAGCGATATTTCTTAGGTCCTTGAAAAAGATATTCCCTGGATGTAAAGCTGGCAAGAGGCTTTTAGAAAGACTCATAAAGGGCAGAGAAAGCATTTACAATTACAAGCTTTCTGAAATAAATGCCATATGAAAAGGGAGGTCAGGGTATGAGCACCAGTAAGAAACCTGTGAAAAGTTGAGTCAAACTAAGAGGACTGTGAAGGCTGTCTTAGTTGAAGGTTATAGAAATATAGACGTGTTCAAGGCAAAAGCAAAATAGAAAAGATTTCTTTGGAAACTAATTTGATCTTGCTATCATCTAAAAATTATCAAAACACATCATACACTATATTTTCCCAGTAATTAATAACCAACTACAAGGATCCCCAGCTGACATGAAAAGAAAAAGAAATCCAGTGTATCATAATAAAAGTAACAGTAAACACACATTACATTTATTTTTAAAATAACAGGAAGATATTCTTTACATCTTATGTCCTGTGTCATAGTTGTACTCACAATCTGTAGTTGAAGGGTTGTTTTTAAATCTTATTTCAATTACTTACATTCATGTGAGTATGGATAATGTATTTAAAATTTATATACATCAAATTTCTAAATCAAATTGAAGAAGAATAAATCACTAATGAAAAGTAAGTAGGACTGAATTAATAAATCAATGTGCCTGTCTTATAGTAATTATGTCATGAGAACAAACTTCTATTATTTCAGTGAAGGATTGGTAGCCAGAACTGCACAGTGGTGTACTTCTCAAAGTTATCTAGAGAATAAGTGCCACCCTATTTAAAATACCTATGAGACTCTTCACCAATGTCAAACAACAGACTCATAGCCAAAGACTTTTTAAATGCAAAGAACAAAGCAGGAGAGATGAATCATACCTGACTTATAAATACAATCTCTAGTGTGTAGACCCATGCTTGTAAGACAACTGAGTCTTTAACAAGGTGATGGAAACATGACCAGAATCAAAGAAAATGTTATTTGATATATGGTGCTTGGCAAAAATAGATATTCACACTTGGAAAAAAAATTTAAAAAAATCTTTCCCTCAAACATTTGCTCAGAATAGATTTAAAAAATGAAATGTAAGACCAATAATTATAAAGCTGTTAGAAGAAAAGAGGAACTGCTTTGGGGCTTCCAAATGGACAAGACTGGTTTGTGTTTGCTTTTTTTTATAACTTAGAGGAAAATAAGAAAAGTGGTATATCAGTTTCCATTAAACTAACAAGTTGCAGAGAACAAAAGGAACAGTAGAGAGAAAAAAATCACCCACAGGGCAGGAGAAAATATTCATAAAATGAGCTTCTTCCTAGAGGCTGATGCTAGAATGTGTGGGAAACTCCAAGAATTTAGGAACAATAAACCAAACAAAGAGACTTAAAAACCTGACAGCAGATCTAATTACACATCTCTCAAAAGGAAAGACATGAATATCCAGGAGTAGGAGAAGCCATCACCATCATCACTAGTCATTAGAAGAACACAAATCAAATGCAACAAGAGCCATTGGCTTCCACCAATGAGAAAAGCCATGCCCTAAAACACCACAACAAGGATCACTGATAGGAATGGAAGAGTTAGGAGAAAGTTTGAGGGACCTGAAGAGGACAGGGACTCCACAGGAAGACAAAAAGTGTCAACTAACCTCAACCCTTGGGGGGCTTCCAGAGACTGAATCACCCAACCAAAGAGCAAACAAGGACTAGACCTAGGGCCCCTGCACCTATGTAGCAACTGAGCAGCTTGGTCTTCACAAGGGTCCCCCAAACAACTAGCCCAGGGACTGTCCCTGAGCCTGATGCCTACCAGTCTGACTGCAGATCCTGCCTGCTTTGTCTGGCCTCAGTGGGAGAGGATGTGCCTAGTCCTGCAGCAACTTGATGTGAGGGGTAGGGGGCAGAATAGGAAATGGGATGCTGGTGCGGGAGGATTGACACCCAGAGGGAGGCTTCCCATTCTAAGGGGAATGGGAGGGGAGGGCTTACTAGAGGGGGTACTAGGAGGAGCAGAAGAGCTAGGGTTGGGTTGTAAAGTGAATAAATAAATTTATTTTAAAAAATGCAGGAAGAAAGAGAACCCTTTCGCATTATTGGCAGGAATACACAGTCATTCAAAACCTGAAAGGAGAGCTACTGGAGGACTGAGCACTTCCTATCTTGAGAATTATTTCCAAAGGAAATGGAATCACTGTTTCAAGTAGATGCCTGAACTCAAATACCATCACAACATTATTCACACAACCCAGGAATGAAACAACTTACTCATCCATTGACCAAAATGGATAAAGAAATAGAGCATAAAGATGACATGGAAAATGATCAAACCATAGAAAGATAAATATTGTCACTTGGAGCATTTTTATTTTTATGGTCGTTACGAAATCCCAGTTTTCACCACACAGTAGAATTACCTCTTGATACAATTGTTTGGAATACAGGAAAAGGCATGACAGACAGACACAGTGGGAGCTCATTCATAAAATATACAAAAGAACTGGCGACAAGACAAACTGAAGAACAAAATTAACATATGATGTATCTAAGTATCAAAAATGATGAAGATGCCATTTTTATTTTGTTAAAAGCTTCAGGCAAACTCTACTAAAACAAACTTTTGTCCTACACGCATGAAAACAGAAATAATCCTGTTATGCTTTATAAACTAGAAATGGAAACAGAAATACTTTATAACTTGAACTCATAAACATTGGTTACCAATGCAGGGAAGACGTTCAATCAGTATAATTATAGCTAGAAAGGAAAAAGAAATTCTGCTTTATTATTGCTTTTGGTATGACTATGTAATAATAATTTACTAAGCATTACAAGTGTCTAGAAGAAAGTTGAATTATTCACTATAAAGAAATGAAAGACATTTGAAGAGATAAGTATGCTTTGCTGTATGCATGTACTAAAACATTATAGTAACAAGTGCCAGGTTTCACATATCAGTTTTCAAATGAGCTTAATTTTAAAGAAGTGACTAATAACCTAGCACAGTTCTAAGAGTCTTAAATTGATGTTTTGTGGAAGAAATCCATGATTGCCCAAAGATTTCCAATTAGCCACACACTTAGATGAATACATTATATAGAACAGAAACAGTAGTGACTTTTAAGTTGTCTCCTACTATTTAAGTTACTAATTCTGTGTTTTGGGCAAGTAAATAATCTTTCTGATTATTGATTTGATGATAGTTATATGCAACATTTTTAAAAGATTTGTTCTATTTTGCCTTAAGTATATATGTGAATGCCTGAATCTCTGTATATGTACCACATATGTGCCTGCTGCATATGGATGCCAGAGAAAAGTATCATATAACCTGGAAATAAAGATTAGAAAGTTCCCAAGCTTGATGTGAGTGCTGGGAACCAAATCCAGACCTGTAAGAGCAGTAAGCCTTTTATATATTTAAAAGGCTATGCACAGTTAAAATTAGTTCAGTGAAGTGTGTGAACTCTATTTATTCTTCTATTAAGTTCTTCCATTTGTATCTTTAAGCAAATTCCTCTGAACATTTTCATGCCTGCATTAATTTATTTCACATGCTGTGTAATGTGTTTTCTCAATGCATAAGGCAGTATGACAGGTTGACAAATAATGATTCCGTCCTTCACAAAATCTGCGACAGGATTCAAGAAGTGCAACAGAATGAAGCAAAATGAAAATAGTTTATGTTATACACTATAGTTAAAGGCAAAATATAGAAAAGACAAATACCTTATTTTATTGACAGTTACAAGTCTTGGTGATAAGTCCAATGTAGTGAACTGTTAACTTTCACACAGCACATGTTATATCACTGGCATTTACATGTGTTTCTACATACAGTATAAAAGTTGTATTTCAAAAATACTATTGAACTATTATAGTTAATGAGCTTTTCCTATCAACTCAAAATTCATGAGACAAACCAGATTTGACTCTAAGATCATATACTAGAATAATATGGAGATCTAGAGATGTAAAAAACAGTAAGTAAACATGTAAATACAAATAAGCTATGGTTTTAATTTTTATTATATTATATAAGCCCACATGTGGAAAGCTCTGTAGAATTATTGAATGTATTTTTGAGTATATTCCACATCATTCATACACACACACACACACACACACACACACACACACACACACACACGCATTTACCAGTAAATACTTGCAAAGTAAGTACATATGAACTCAGAAGATAAAAACCTCCAGAATTTTTTTCAAAATGTGGAAACCAATATGTTACTCTACTAGTTGTTTTATATACTCATTATAATATAGTTATAAAATAGCAAAATGTATCGCTTCTCGGCCTTTTGGCTAAGATCAAGTATAAAATAGCAAAATGTGATTCTAAATAATTAATAGATTAAAGTAATTAGAATTTTGAATTTTACCACTTAAAAACAAATCATGAGTAGAATAATACTTAAGAGATCTCTAAAGCAAAGTATTTAGGAAAATATATAGTTAACAAGTGATTTATAAATGAATGGTGCATTTTAAATGAATTTTTAAATTGGTAGAAATTTTTAAAAGAAAATATTTTAAAATAAAAGACAATTTTAAAAATATAATGTAGAAAAAACAAAGTAAGAAACAAAACAAAAAGACAATGTAATAAACATCTTAATAGACTATAAAACCAATAATTTTATTAAAAGACAAAGCATAATTACTTTTTAAGCCTTGTTTCTCTATGACTTGTGATGAACAGCTGGTTAACATTCCAATCACCCCTGTGAGTATTTATTAGAGCTTTGGTTTTGTTTAGATTGATATTTACATTGTTGAAGTTTATTCCTGCTGTGGTAGGATTCATTCAAGGACAAGCACATTTCTAGTAAGAGCCAATGAGATGCCAGATTTACAAGAGCTAGTCTATCCCATCAAATGGAAAATATTTCCCTGGCTGTTAAAAGATAGGGCCATAAAGGGGGAGTGGGTGGGCAGGGGAGTGGGGGTGGGTGGCTATGGGGGACTTTTGGTATAGCATTGGAAATGTAAATGAGCTAAATACCTAATAAAAAATGGAAAAGGAAAAAAAAGATAGATACAATGGCAAAGCAGAAAGTGCTTTGAAGGAGAAAGGTCTGGCAGAGCTAGAGTGTTTCTGGGAGAATATCCTTAGGTAAATTAGCAAAGCAATGGCTGAAGCCATGACCACGCCCTCCCTCAGACCCAAAAGCTTATCATTTAAAACAACCCCAGTATATTTACAGTAACAAAGCAGGAGGCCAGAGTAATGTAGACACAGAAGTCTTCTCTGGCCTCAGAGAGATAAATTTTATAACTAAGCCTTCATGATGCATTAATCAATAGCATAAGGTCATGGGACCCTCAGAAGACAGGAAGATACAGACTGTAGGAACAGAAAAAGTGCTGAGTACAGAGCCAAACAGCTCAGGATTTAAATCTCCCACCTGCTCCTTTTAGCTACTTGATATTAGGTCCTGTCTTTTGTTTTACCTCTGCAAGTCTACAAAATTTCAGCCATAAAACAAAAACCGCAATATTCCTTGGGCAACACCTTATAAATTAAAGATAATATGAATATAAAGATTAAGAGTTATTATACATAAAGATAATAAAACTAACTACCAGGATGGTCTGTGTTAATAAGTTTTTATTACTATATACTATTAGTATATATTGGTATATTCATTTTAATTTTCTTATAAATGCATTACTGTAATCAATGAATAATCCGTATCATTTTGCATGGGGGGATGGCTATATATAGGAAACTGAACAAGTCTGACAAGATTCTGCTTCTAGCAACCTACATTTAAATATACTCTTCTGTTCTCGAATAACTAGCATTAATCTAAATCTAAAGGTTACTTTTAAAATCGCCAGTTTATGAATGGGGGAGGAGTAGATGAGGAGAGGGGAGGTGAAGGAGAGGCACTGGAAGGAGAGGAAGGAGGTGAAGATTTGATTGTGGTGTAAAATGAATAAGTAACATAGTCAATTAAAAAAGTATGTCAATTTATTGTAAGCACCAAACTTGTTTTCTTATCTCAATGGTCCTGGAAATGTGCTAAGGAGTTTCAGGCCACATGGTAAGGACAGATTTGCATGTAGAAGGAGGCCTGTGGTGATACTGGCAGAAGAGCTGCCAACATGTCTGCAATGGTATGATGGAGACATGATTGGACCAGAGCAATGGGAACAATGTATTGATGTAAAGATGTGTCCGAGACTCCATGTGGCTACATCTTGTCATAGATAGTGGGTGTCCAATTTCATTATCAACCAGGAATACGATATTTTAAAATCTACCTAGTTCAAGTAGGAAGTAGGGAGATACTGTGTATATATAAGCTTCATATAAATCTCACTGTGCTTATGGGCAATTTACAATGTGTATTACATGTGACAGGAAAAATGTGGTCTCACAAACTCTAATTCTGACATCTTCTCCATGAAGCCTTCTCCACTCAAAAGAAATAAATTATTCTTCCCTCCAATAGGCTTCCTGTATAGTCTTTAATGATCTGATGTCCATTATAACATTGTATGTTGTATTTAATTGAGCTTCCATTATTTCCTGCCTGAGATCAAAGTTACGGTTTTGTCTTTGTGTGTTTAGACAGGAAAAGCAAAATGCCAAGCACATAGAAGCAATCTGTACATGTAGCATTGAATGTCTTATGATAGCTTCTTACAGGTCAAGGTCTATAACACTGCAAATGTCATCCTTATATAACTGAATTTATCCTTCAAGTGCCTTTGGGAAGCATCTTTTCCTCAGATCCATAAAACCTGCTTCAAGTCCTAGTCCCATCGTGAACTAGCCCTGAGATATTTAAATGCCCCTTTGCCAATTTTGTGAATAAGGTTCCTTGTTTATGAAGTGGGTGGGATGATTGACACCTGCACAATCAGACTGGGCAAATGATGAAGATGAGATGAAGCCATTAACAGTTGCCAAAGCCACTATAGGAGATAGATTGGGAAGTTATATATTATTTTAAATAAATAGAAACCTCACATCTCATTATTTTTATATTTAAAAATATGTATTTTATACTTAAAGTACATGAATAACAGGAACCAACACCTGAAGATCCTCTATGGTTTTATTTGATATATATAGTCAGTTAATCTCTAATGACAGAACCCTGTACTATTTACATATTACTAAAATGTATACAATCCATTCTGAGCTGGACCGGGATTGAAAAAAATTAATTATTGATGAAAAATTTACTTACAAATCCTAGGTCCATTAACTTCATTTGTCTCTTAATTTCAGAATATTTTTATTTAAATATAAATTAATTATTTAGATAAAATATCTAGAAAGAAATTTTTTTAAAAATTTCATAAAGTTGCCCGACAATTTGCAAAATTCCCACTGAACAAAAACTTGTAACACATCATTCAAAATCCATTTTATGTAAGTCTATTTAATTCTGTTGTCAAAAGTTAAAATGAAAGTGATTAGCAGGGCTGTAAAAGAATGGGGTCGAGAACTTGATGTAGCTCGGGACTCTCTTGTACTTTCTTGCTGTGTTATGAGATGAAATAGTCATGAGGCCTAAATACAAGACTGCAGTTAAAGGTCAAGGCTTCCCGGTACGCCCACAGTAAACATGCTTAATGTTGTAAATTGTTCTTCCATTTCTTGGAGATTTGAAAGGACGGTTGAGTAGAGAAATAACCAGAGTAATGAATTCCCTTAAGAGAGACTGAGTGGTTTGAATTTGCTATAAAATATGATTGAAAATAACTAACAGGAGATTATTTTTGGCTTATAAATGCATAGTTTCTAATTCCAATTTAATATCTTTTAAAAAAGGACCTGTAAGATCATTTTTATCTTTACAGTGTGTATAGGGGTTCCCCAAGAAGTAATTTTTCAAAGTATATTTTGATGTGGAAGATAAAATTCTTACCTTGATATTAAAAAATATTACCAAGGCAGATAATACTGCTCATCTAAATTGAAAGATTATAACTATTAAATTCTACAAATATGGATCTATAATCTCCAGTGTTGGTAACAATAATTTTTCATTTTTATTTGCCTGTCAAACATCTATGACTCAGATTAACTTGACAGCTTTATGAAGCACAAAGGTTCTGTCCAATCCAGTACAACAGGGTAGAGCCCATAACAAAATTAGAGCGATTGTAGAAATAGCTTTATAACTAATGATACTATTTTGTTCTCATATTAAACTATCCTTCACATATTAAAAATAATAATCTCCAGGGATCAATGGGATAACACACAATGTCCTTAGTCCGTATTTGGCCAAGGATGTAATCTAGGTGTTTGCAGAGTTAAGACAAAGCTGGGCTGCAAGACATGTTATAATTATGGAGTTTCTTCAATCTAAAAGTGTATTAGTCCTCACCAAGGGAAAAGGATTTTAATCTTCTGAGGTTCTGTGCATACACAATACAGATTTCTCTGGGTGCGTACTCTTGCTCTGGGTGCTGACTCCTGCTTTTCCTATCAGATTTTTTTTTTTAACTTTAGGCAAAGAAATAAACATCTGAAAGAAGAACGAGGCTGTTTGTATTTTTTTTTTTTTGTATTTTAAATGTGTGAGAGAAATGAAGAACTGTGAAGCAAAGAATCTCTCCTGTGTGCTTCTCCTTGACTATGGTGGACATGAGAAGCAAGGGCAGAACTCACAAGACCATGCCCCAGGATGAAAGCTTGGTCGATCTCTAGTCATGTTGGATAAAGTGTCAGGTCCTCTGAAGGCTATTGCTCACCTAGGAAATCGTCTGTGAGCAGAGTCAGGTGATACAGTGGGCAGTAGGTAGTAAGTGTTGACTGGGAGAGCTGGATTCTAAGACCATGGGGCTGCCCCAGTGGCCATCAGACTTCTAATGGGGAATATGATCATGTGCAGGCTGATAAAGCCTTGCTTGATTTATTCTTCTCTTTATCCCCCTTTCCTTTAGATTCTAAGGCAAGGCAAGTAAACAATTTGTGGAATAGAATAGGACACCCAACATTGATAAATCTCCAATGTAAGAGGAGGCCTGTAGAAATTTGAAGAAACCTCTTTGTTTTTATTTTCCTTAGGGAAACAGAACATTACCATTACTACAAGAGTTGTTTTTTTTTTCCCAGTTTGGACCCTTGGGGGCAGGGTAGGAAGGTGCACAGTCAAGGAAACAGACTCTGGGAGTTAGGCAAGTGGCAAAAGCAGAAGTCATTTATTACAGGAAATAGGCGAGCCTTTATAACCCCCTCCAAACATCCCATTGGTCCCCAGCTGCTCTGATGATGTGGTGTCCTGTTTATTGGCACTACCCAGTCAAAGCACCCAGGCATCATCTGTTTCCAGGACAGCAGGCTGATCTCAAGCTACCTCTACCAGGAAGTTGCTGTTGCACAAGCTACAGGAACAGAGGCAGCAAGGCTTTGTTTAGTTAGTTCTGCCTACAAAGAGTCTCTTACAATACATGGTTTTTAAACAGTCTGTTAACATGCTGAGGAATAAGGTAAAATTTTGATTGCTATAGTCTTCTGTTAAGATAACTGTGGGCCTTTGGGAACTATTTGGACAAAATAAACAAAACCACCAATGATGAATGATTGTGCTTTCTGTTCATATTTGCTTTGGATTGTCACTAAGCCTTACCAAACTCAAGAATTATAAACATTCCACTGCCTAAGTCTATCCCAAACCCTTGCCCTCACTGCAGCATCACAGAGAAGATACCACATTCTGCAGAAGGATGGGGATGTAGTTAAGCACCCTTTAATCACAGCTACAACATCCTTTGAATACCTGATTGGCAAACCTTCAGAAGATTCCTAGGATGGCCCTACGGACCAATAGTTCTGGACTATCTTCTAATGAAGGAGACAACAGCATACCTCCGCCTAATTCAAGAGTCATTACTGCTACTAAACAGTCAGTAAACAAGTACCCAAATGCATACTTCTGTGAGGGACAGTTCACACCCAAATAATGAAAGCTGATGACTTGAAGAGTTTTGCTTTTTTATTTTCCTTTCCTTCAATAAAGATATAAAACTCTTACAAATGAGCCTTTGTTACTTTGAGGGATCTGGATATTTTTCATAATTGCTCTTTCTTCTCACAGAAACAGGAGGGGAATATTTCTCATTTTGTCACCACAGGAACCTGACAGGGTTCCCGGTGGCACAGCTGAAGAGGTGTGGAGGCTCCTTACAATCAGGCTCTCCCATTGTTGTGGTAGCCCACAATTTGTCTCTGACAGTTTGTCAAAATTGTCGCTAAAGTGGTCTTGTCACTTTATGGTTCTAGTGTCTTCCTTTCCAACTGAGAGCACTGTTGGAGATCAGGATGTTTACCTGTCTACAGCTTTGAGGGTGAGAGACTGTACAGAAAATTTTGTTGTCTCCTAACCCCCCAAAGAGACACTATTGATTTTGCTTTGCTGTGCTTTTTCTTGCCATAAAAACAGAATGGTAACTTCCAAGACCTTTATGCATTGGAGTGGAACCTCAAAATCTACATGTAAAATTTTAATGACAAAAAGTAAAGCAAAATACATTTTTAAAGTTAAAGTTGAATTCATAATTAAACAAGCAAGTGATCCTGCCTTCTGATTTTATAATTCTGTGAAACAAGAGACTAGAAATGTTGAGCAGCAAAGCCCTGCACAGTCTTTACAAAAGTTGCCTGCTGGATTCCTCTACTCTATTCCAACTGATTATAGAAGCATGTTTCAATACTTCATACAAATCTCCCAAAATGTAGGTGAACGATTTTTAACTTTCTCAAAGTCAATATAACATGAGCACCAAGATGAACGGTCTTCAGTTTTCCATATCAACACTTCTAAAGAAAATAATATATATTTAAAACTCTTAATACAAGTCTGGGTCTTTAGCAAGGTTATCTTAAAAGAACATGTTACAAATCTAGTAATATATGCAAGTTAAGCTAATGATATCTTCTGGAAAGTATAATAAAGCACACTAAGTCTGACATGGGAGTTTCTATCACTCTTTGAGATTGTATGAGTAAAAATTTTACTACTAATTGATGAAGTGGTTCAATGTTTTTCAATGTGTGATTATAAAAATAAGGATATTTTAATGAATCCATGAATTATTCACACTTGGGACTAATGTCAGGGATAAATTTAAACATATTAGTATGGTAATGATGATAGTTAATTGAGTTAAGATGATATAAACTTACCTTCCATTCTTCATCCTGCATGTTAACTAATTCCATCTAGAAAAATTCAGTATGGATGACTTAGCAAACTTGACTCCTGTATAAGAACAATTTCTCCAATAATGTTTATGGGTCTAGTTAATATGTAAACAAGATACTGTATTTCACCAGCTTTAAAGTACTTTGCTACAAGCATATACCAAATGTATATACATCACAGGGTATCACTTTCCACCAGTGAGGTAAATGACCTAGAGTGTCTACAGATTCCTCCTGTATGCATTTGTGTGTGTTTGTGTGTGTGTGTGTGTGTGTGTGTGTTTGTGTGTGTGTGTGTGTGTGTGTGAGTGTGTGTGTGTGTGTGCGCAATTGTGTTTACCTTAGTAGCAACCATAAAGCTACAACTTAAAGTAAAAATTTTAAATTGTCAGTATCTTTTAAATTTTAGAATATGAGACTACTCTAGGCCTGTCATCTAAAATTGAATGTGAGTTCAGTCTACTCAGTCCAGGAGTCTATGATGGCATAAAATGCAGTGATTTTTAGATTAGTAATTTAAATCTTTGGCTTTTAATAAAATTAGAAGACATGTTTTACAGAGCTATATACTAGAAGAGTCTGCTGTTTCTCATAATTTCTTTCTTTTATTTCCTTTTTTCCCCTCTTGCTCTCTAAGTTCTCCTCAGCTTTTAGAAATAGACATCTGCTGAACAGATACATTGAAGGACTTGAAGTCAATAAACACACTCCTTTGAAGTTCATTTTATATATATATATGCTGAAGGATGTAGCTCAGTGGTATAGATTCACAAAGCCTTGGGTCCAATCCCCCATGAACTGGCAAACAAAGATAGGGTATCTGTCAGTCAACCTTTTTCCCATTCCAGAGCCACTGGAAGCCTTGAGGGCTCATTTTAAACTTTTAACTGGATTAAGTCAGACATGCCCAGAAGAATTTTTCTTTTCTGTCCTTCCCTTCTTCCTTTCTTCTTTCTTTCTTTCTTTCTTTCTTTCTTTCTTTCTTTCTTTCTTTCTTTCTTTCTTTCTTTCTTCCTTCCTTCCTTCCTTCCTTCCTTCCTTCCTTCCTTCCTTTCTTTCTTTCTTTCTTTCTTTCTTTCTTTCTTTTAACTAGAAGTCAACTAATTATGATGCTAAATTATGACAGAGAAGAATCTCTTTCATGTAAAATTACTCAACCCATAGTGTCCCCATACCTCCTTTTTAAATAGAGGACAATTCCTTAAATGCACAATGTGGATTGGGACATGGGAATAGGCTGGGGTAAGCTTAGACCAGGGAATAGCTTACCAAAAGTTCCTAGAGTTCTTACTGTGCTCAACAGTCAAGTGACTTGACAGAGATGATACTTAAATCTGTTGGTCCAAATATTCCTTTTCTAAAAATATATCTGAAAGAAAAAAATGATCTAAGCATCGTATGAATTCATTTTTATGATGTCAAAAATTAGAAGCACCATAAATGCTCAAAAGCAGCAAATGGCTAAGTAAATTATAGTTTATGATACCATCATCACATAGTAGAAACATATGTTTGACATAATATAGCAAAGAGATTTAATGCTATTTCTGAGCCCAGGAAAAAATAGATCATTAAAAATATACTATATTTTTATATAGTATTATATGATATATGTATATTACTTTTTTATACTTGTATAATATACTACTGATATAAATTATATATGTGTATATGTGTATATATATATATATACATATATATATACATACAAGCATATATGATGTGTGTGTGTATACACAGAGATGAAGATATATTCTAAAATTGTCTAAATAGAATGAATAAACCATTTATTCATTCTATCTTTCTGACATAGCCTCTTTCTTTGCTGACATAGTCTATCGAGAGGCCAAATCTATAGTTACATTGTACCATCCCAAGCATCCTCTACAATCTACCAGTTGTGATATTCTCAAAGTGGCTTAAGTAGTTAATCTAGTTTCAAAGTTACTGTCAATAACAGGGGAACTTGTACAGGGCTATTAAGTCAATTCATGAGATAATATGTAAACACCCCAAGGGTTGGACAAACAGAAAACCATGTTCATTTTAAACTGGTAATTTCCTAAATAACAACAACAACAACAACAACAAATTATTTGGACAAGAAGATGGAGAACATCTGCATGACATGTCTCATCATTGGCTCACCAGTCAGTTCATAAAGTTGAGTTTGGGCAGAGCTTAGTGAAAGAACAATTTCCCAGCATGAATGCAGCCCCAAGTTCCATCCCCACTACTAGAGAAAACATTAACAGTTGAATAGAAATCCAATGTAGCCCTACCATAGTAAATTTGGCTTAAAGATTTCAGTACAAAGCCAATCATTTATACCATTGTTTAGTATACAGTGTTACAGAGAGACAAATTGGTCAAGAATAAGAAAAATTGATGTAAAGTAATTGCTCTTGATATGAAATAAGACTGAAAAATTTTAAAAGCAAACTTTGATGTATATTTTGAAATAAGAATTAAAGTTGCATTATAAAACATAGGCATGTATAAATTAATATAGAAATATGACTGTTTTCAGTAATAATTTTGAAAGAAAGCTCACAGAACTAGAATCAAGAAATACCTAGTTTTGAGGAAGAACTTGAATTAGTATCCAAATCCATTACTTGAACTAATGTACTCTACCATCTCCAATTTCAAAATACCCAGTAGATTGATCTTGATGTTATATAACCCAACACTTTTAGTTTAATGAAGACTGTTTGTTGCTGAGACATAAACAATAGAGAAAGCCCAAGGCTAGAAATTCCCCTTGAGTGTGGTCCTCATGGAGTCACCTAAGCATGTCCCAACAGAGCAAACTGAGGACTTAGGGAACTATGTGTTATAGGATGCACATTATTCTCAGATACTTTCTTTTGCATTTAGTTACTAAATATTTTCCAAAAACTAGTTAGAAATGTTTATTCACAACAAATACTATGTGTATATAGTTTTAGAATGAAATTAGTATTAAAAGAGAGATAGTAGACTCCACTTCCAATAGAACAAAGAGAAGTTAAGATTGTAACCAAACAGGGTATGGTTGGAAATTTGATAGTGCTAGAAAACTTAAAAGTTAAAAAGATGTAGGGAAAATTCTTGCAATGTATGGTATAAGATCCTTATAGAACTGATAGATTCTATAACTGGTCAGATATTGCGTGGGGGCTTCCAGCTAAAGCAGAGTTTACAAGATTCTTGTAAGATAGGATTCTGGAAAACATTGTTGATGCCTAGTGGAACTAGAAAAACCTTTGTAGGATTTGGTAAAGGCAAGAATGGATGCTGTCACAGTTTTAAATGAATAAATGGTATTATGAAGTAGAACCAAGTTAGAAGACATTTTCTGTACTCACACATACAAAAATATATTAGATGGTGGGGTAGACAACTCAACAGAGAAAGTGCCTGATATTAAAGCATGAAGACATGTTTCAGATTTCTTTAGCACCCATATAGAAAAGCTTGGTGTAGCAGAAAGCATTTGTAATCACACTGGGAAGGTAGACTCAGAAGGATCTCAACGGGTAGAGCTTATGCTCTTCCTCTCTCCCCCTCGCTTTTTCTCTGTAATACATTATATATAATATATTTTATACATATTGAGTATTTAAAGCATATATAACATATATTAAGAAACATATATATTAGAATTTTCAAACCAATATGCAGACTTTGTCAAAAATATCTTTCACTGAAAAAATAAACTGAGAAAGAGAAAAAGTGAAAAATCTTCTGTAAAAGTGACCAGTTAGTGCTGGCTCCTAATTGTCCTTTTTCTAAGAAGTCAAACTATCATTTCTCATTACGGTATTGTGCTGTAAGGTTTAGATAACTTCTCACTGTGACACCTAGAAGACTGTCGAAATAACTCGTTACAAGAGAAGCCTCTCCTTATGACCAAAATAGTCTCAGAACATCCTTCACACCCTTGCAGAGCAGCACGTCAGAAGGAGCTAGATCCCAGACAACACATGGTTTCGTGAATGACTAGGTGAATGAATGAACCTGAATAAACCATTTAGCCATGCCTAACACCTCAAAATAAGGTGCATCAATCCCCCTTCCAGACACATCCCTTATCTTTTTTTATTTAAATAAGAAAATGCTAAGTAATTTTTCTGCAGTATTTCATTGACATTCTTATCTTAATACTGTATATGTTTTATGCATATATCCCTTGACTAATGTTTATATATACATTGACTAAGCCAAGAAACCATTACTGTGGAAATTCCTGCACAGCCCAATATTGTAGTTTCAACCCAGAAAGTGCTTTCTCTAATCTGGGATTTTCCTTTCATGTTTTTCTATCTAAAAGATCATTTTCCTGAACCTCATTTGTAAAAATAGAAAATCCCTGAGTCAAGGTAAATAAAATCTTTAATAAGTATTAAAACTATTTATAAATAGTCCATGAACAACTTAGAAATAAATATGGAGTGCTTGCATGTGTGTGTGTGTGTGTGTGTGTGTGTGTGTGTATACAGACATACATATATATGTGTATATATTTGAAAAATTTAATTCACAGAAGAGATAAATGAATAGCAATAAAAATAATCATATGCATATAAAATAATTTTTTACTTTAAAAGGCAGTGGTGATGCCCTAACTCTTAGGCTTCATAAGAATTCTGCTTTACATCCTTAGAGATCAGAAAAATGCAAATCAAAATGATGCTGAGATTCCACCTAACACCAGTCTGAATGGCTAAGATCAAAACCTTAGGTGACAACATATGTTTGAGAGAATATAGTGGAAGTGGTATGCTCCTCTATTGCTGATGGGATTGCAAACTGCTACAACCGCTCTGGAATACAATCTGAAGGTTCCTCAGAAAGTTGGAAATAGATCTACCTGAAAACCCAGCTATACCACTCTTGGGAATACACCCAAAAGATACCCCACCAAGCAACAGGAGCACATGTTCCGCTATGTTCATAGCAGCCTTATTTGTGATAGCCAGAAGCTGGAAACAACCTAGATGTTCAATGACAGAAAAATGGATACAAAAATGTGATTCATTTACACAATGGAATACTACTCAGCTATTAAGAACAAGGACATCCTGAGTTTTGCAGGCAAATGGATGGAACTAGAAAATATCACACTAAGTGAGGTAACTCAAACCCAAAAGGGCATGCATGGTATGTACTCACTAATAAGTGGATATTAGCTAAAAAAAAAAAAGTACAAAATACCTAAGATACAGTCCACAGAACTCCAAAAGCTCAACAAGCTGAAGGGTCCAAGTAAAGATGCCTCAGTCCCACTTAGGAGTGAGAGGAAAGCAATCACAAGTGGGGAAGGATGGAGGGACCTGGGAGAGAAAGTGGACTGGGTAGGGGGGAGTAAGAGGGAAAGGGAAACCTGATCTGGTATTGGGAAAGGGAAAAGGACTGAAGCCCTGAGGGCCAGCAGAAAGAATATAAGCAGGCAACACCAGGAAATAGGAGATTGGGGGAATCTCCAAGAATTCACCAGAGACCTGGGAGGTGAGAGACTCCTAGGACTCAAAGGGAGGGACCTTAGGTGAAATGCCTGAGAGTAGGAAGAGGGCACTTATAGAACCCACCTCCAGCAGGAAGACAGGACATCAAGTGAGAGATGGGGTTGCCACCCAACAGTCACATCTCTGACCCATAATAGTTCATTTCTGAAAGAATTACAGGGATGGAAATGGAGAGGTGCCTGAGGAAAAGAAGGTCCAAGGATAGGTCCAAAGTGGGATCCAGCACAAAAAGAGGTCCCAAGGCCTGACACTATTACTTAGGTTATGGAGCACTCACAAAAAGGGACCTATCATGACTGCCATCTGAAAGACCCAACAAGCAGCGGAAAGAATCAGATGGTGATATTTGCACCCAACGAATGGACAGAAGCTGCTGACCCTTGTTATTGAATTAGGGATGTTTGAAAGAAGCTGAGGAGAAGGGCAATCCTGTAAGAGGACCAGCAGTCTCAATTAATCTGGACCCCTTTGATCTCCCAACAGACAGCATACACCAGCTGATATGAGGCCCCCAGCACACGTTCAGTAGAGGACTTCCAGGCCTGTGTTCATTCAGAGATGATGCACCAAACCCTCAAGAGACTGGAGGCCCCAGAGAGTTTAGAGGTTAGGTAAGGTGCGGGGTGGGGACATCCACATGGAGACAGGGTGGGGTGGGGACGAGGTGTGGGATTTGGAGCAGATGGGGAATGGAATATGGAGTGTAAAAAACAAATTAAAAATAAAATAGAATTTTTAAAAAAGTATTCTGCTTTACCAAGACGTGAAAAGAGCTTTGGTCAAAATAACTAGTTTCCATTCATGAGAATTATCAATGGTAGAGTTGGAAGTGTTGTGAAGGTTCCTGGCTCGTAAACCTCTTCTCTGTACTCCATGCTTCTCTATATTTTTATTACAGACCAATTCTGATAAATATTTTTCTTTGTAGTACATATTTCATCTATATTACTGTGAATGGTAATTCTGCTTTAGCTGTTTCCCACAGAGATTCTTTATTTAAATCCTTTAAGCATAAACTAATATAAATACAAAGCAAAACTATTGAAACTCAATATTATGGCATTTAAAAATTGATTTGCCTCATTTGATGGAGAATCCAATTTAAGTTAAATAACTATGTTTATGAAATTAAGTCAAGATTTATTGGCTGTGGTATAACTCATCAACCATTGTTGAGCTGGTCTGCATTTGAGCAGAAAAGTTAGTTAACAATAATATTCAAATGATCAAAACAGATACAAGGTCACTTTGTATCATGCATATGAGGCAATATGTAGTAGTCTTCAAAGGGGAAAAAAATCCCTTCTTGATACTGCTTACTTTTAAGTCATTGAGCTCATTATTAAAAAATTAGTGAGTAGTATTGATTTGGATGGTTTAATAATTCAATATGGTTAAAGGCAATAAGAGCACTTGAAAAGAAAAATATTTGCTGTTATTGTTTATTACCAACTTTAAATATAATGACTCAATTAATCCAGGCATGGTTTCCCTAAGCGAATTGAAATTCAATTACCAGACTGGTAAGATACCGAAGTCTGTAACTTACATGTCTGGTAGGAGACAGGACCCAGTGATGCAATCAATACAGCATTCAAGATGTTATATGGTAGTGTTAATTTACCACAGAATATATGGAGATTTCTTTGACTTTAAAATAAAATATCTCAAATCTACTGCTGTGCTCCTAGTTGCATTTCAAATAAGAACTTTGCAAAATATACACGACTTTAAAAATAGCTGGCCCACTCACATGCTTCATGTGAGGACATCTGCCACCGTTAGGCAGTAGGAAATCACAGCTAATAAATGCTTGTAGTTAGTAATACTTAGTCAGCAGGAATGTAAATTGCTCTATCAACAAACAATTGTTATACATTGCCCAAGTTAGAAATGCAGTTATATAGGATGCTTTCCATAATCCTGACCACATGCATCACGTATATTCCCATATGAAGTTTTCTTTAATATAATAAACTATTAACTCTAACATCAAAGTGTTGAGAAAGTACATCTAGAGACTGCCCCACCTAGGGATTCATGCCATCTGCAGACACCAAACCCAGACACTATTGATGATGCCATAAAGCTCTTGCTGACTGGAGCCTGGTATAGCTGTAGCCTGAGAGGCTCTGACAGAGCCTGACCAATTCAGATGAAGATGCTCACAACCAACCATCTCACTGATCACAGGATCCCTAATTGGAGAAGTTAGGGAAAGGACTGAAGGAGCTGAAGGGGTTTGCAACCCCATAGCAAGAACAACAATATTAACCAACCAGACCCTCCAGATCTCCCAGGGACTAAACCATCAACCAAAAAGTACACATGGAGGGATCCATGGCTCCACCTGCATATGTAGCAGAGGATTCCCTTATCTGGCATCAATAGGAGGGGAGGCCCTTGGTCCTGTGGAGGCTCAATGCCCCAGCATAGGGGAAATGATGAGGCAGAAGTGTGTAGGTGGGTGGAGGAGCACGAACATAGAATCAGGGGGAGGGGATAGGGAGTTTGTGGAGGGGAAACCAGGGAGGAGGATAACATTTGAAATGTAAATAAATAAAATAGCCAATAAAAAACAGCAAAGTTGTTTCCATATTTCTCAATCATAACTTTTTAAGTTGCAAGAAACATTGATAGACTATTTTTTGTTTCTGCTTAAAAAGTTGATTCTCACTTTCTGTTATCAAAGAGACTTGATAAAGAGACCTGAGGTTATCCAGAGTCACTGTCCATTTGCCCTTAGGACTTCTTTATTTCTTGAAACTGTTGAGCACATCTAGAATTTGTCATGCTGAGAAGGTTTTAACTTTTGGTTTTCAGGGGTATTTTTTAGTGATTATATATGTTAGGTGTCGTCCTCTATTAGTATTAAAGGTGCGGATTCACCAGCATCTGTTCTTTGTTACCTATAAAGAAAAGTGAACATATTCCCTTTTTTTCTTTTTTAAATGCATTTTTTATTCACTTTATACGTCAATATCAGCCCCCATCTCCTTCTCCTTTCCTCCCTCCCCTTCTCCTTTGAGAAAGGGGTTCCTCCCCCCGTATCATCCCCAATCCTTCCATTACACATTAAGTCACTGCAGGACTAGGCACATCCTCTTCCACTGAGTAGAGACAAGGAAGTCCAGTTAGGAAAACAGGATCCACAGGCAGGCAACAGACCCAGGGTAATCCCCTACTCCAGTTGTTGGAGGATCCCCATGAAGATCAATCTGTACATCTGCTACATATGTGCCAGGGTCCTAGGTCCAGCCTTTGCTTGCTCTTTGGATAGTGGTTCAGTCTCTGGGAGTCAAAGGGTCCAGGTTACTTGACTCTGTTGGTCTTCCTATGGAGTCAATGTCCACAAGTTGCTGAATCCTTCCCCCAAGTCTTCCACAAGACTCTCCTGCTTCATCTAATGTTTGGTTATGAGTCTCTGCACTCCTTCCCATTGGCTGCTGGGTGGAGCCTCTCAGAGGACAGTTATGCTAGGTTCCTGCCAGAAAGCATAACAGAGTATCATTAATAGTGTCAGGGATTGGTTCTTGCCCATGGGACCGGTCTCTCTCTCTTTCTTTTATTTTTCCTTATAATTTACATCCCAAATGCTGCCCTGACCTACCATTCAGTGTCCCACTCACAGGGTCACTCTCCCTATTCCCCACGCTCTCTCCTCTGAAAGGGTAGAGCCCTACCTGGGTATTCCCCCTCACCCTGGTAAATCACTGAGGTCAGACAAGGCAACCCTGTTAGGGAATGTTTTCATGGTTACCCTACAGCTTTAAGAACAGCCTCCACTCCAGTTTTTGAGGGACCCACATGATGACTGAGCTACAGATGTGCTCAAGGCCTAGGTCCAACCTGAGTATTCTCTTTAGTTGGTGGCTCAGTCCCCGAGAGCTCCCAAGAGCCTAAGTTAGTTGACTCTGTTTGTCTTCTTGTGGAGTTCCTTTCCCTTTCGGGGCTCTCAATACTTCCCCCAACTCAAGAGTGTAATGAATTCCTTGTTTTTTCATGGTTTCTCAAGTATTTTGACTGTGTCATCTGTTTAGATAACATTGCTGTTCTCGCTGTTTGCAGTAGCTTTGTTTGAGGTCTGAAATCTATCTAGCTTCTCAAGTGTGTTTGTAGAAGTCAGTATTCTCCTGTCATGTGGGTCTCAAGGATCAAACCTAGGTCACCTGGCTTTATGTCCTTAGCCCCAAACTAAATATTTTGAAGTTTGTTTTTGCCTTTGGAGGATATGGGGCTGGCCAAGAGAGATTCGTGATTTTATTATTTTTTTATTTTATTTTATTTTTATACCTATAGAGCCCATCTTCTTTTGGTAATATTATCTTTCTAAATTATAGTGAAATCTACTGTAAGCTTTTAAGGGTCAGTTTGTAAAGTATTTATATTAAAATGGTTGACATATTTAACCATGTTTAACTTCCTTGAAATATCAAAGATGTACATGGAGACATTAATTCTGAAACCTTGGAAAATGATTTCCTCTCTCAAGGAGACTTGACTGTCAACAATAATTGCTGTCACTGAATCAAGTTTATAATGAATTAATCAAAATGCACATGAAATGTGTTTATATTTATACCAAATCACAAGAAATTATTTTGCTATACATTTTACAGAAATGTATTCTGAGGTGGAATAAGAGGAAAAATTGATGAAACAAATGATCTGAGAATATGAGTGCTACATCATGTCTCTACCTGAAGTAAAGAAGCATAGAATTTCACCAGCTTCAGTTGCTATAAGATATTTGAGAATCAATTTCCTTGCACTTGCATAATTCTTGCAAACCAATCTAGGCAGCCAAATTTTCTCGTTACACTGTACATACCATATCGTAATTCTGGGAGCAGAGTCTGAATTAGAGATGATTCCATGTGTTATTAGTATGGTCCCTCAAAAATATTAGTGTGATTCCTATCATACAGAGATGCTCACTAATCTAGCACAGTGCACACACTCCTCTTGATAGTGCCTTGCTTGTTTTATCATGTATTACCCATATATAAAATGTATTTGGATATATGGTGACATTCCTTCTTAGCTACTCTGTTCATTTCAGTGACACCAACAATTTTCTCACACTAAAGGTTTCTGGTTTCAGTTTATGAAATATCTCAGACAATGTTTAATGGGAGGAAAGAAAATTAGGAAAGGTTTCCTTGGGCCTGGAAACTCGGCAGAGAGAAAAAGCATTTATCACATAAATATGAGGACCCAAGTTAAAATCCCAGGAAGTTACCTAGAGATAAACAAATAGTGTGTGTCTATAAATCCAGTGTCTCTTGGATGAGAGAGAAGCCCAAGACCAATGAATCCCAGGAGCCTCATGGGGCCCATAGGTGGTTATATAGAGACAAGGCCATACCCAAAAACCCATATATGTCCTGTGACACCCACATACATGTGATGTCATGTGCATGCACGCACGCACGCATACACACACACACACACACACACACACACACACACACACACACACACGTTTTCTTTGCTTCATACTCTTGCAGGTAGTTGAGTACCAAATATTTAAAAACTAGAGTTTAGATATTTGACTGCCTCCCACCTGCTCACAATGCAGCCCTGACTTTTACATTAATACTTGAGAAACCTAAACTCATCACAGCACTTCACCAGATGGCTCCTTTTATTTAACAATCTCTTTAAAAAGATAATGCTGTTAAACTTCCACATCCAAAAGGCACACCATTCTATTTAATACTGGGTGAATGTGAGATATTGATGGCAAAAGTTTTTAATGAGTTACCAGAGACTAAACATTTATTCTCCCATCCTAACTCGAACATTTACAATGCTCCCATTATGTCTGAGGAGGGAGCACATCTTATTATCAGCACTTGTTACAGTATTGCTTTATGAGCACCATTCTTAACCAGCATTATTCTTACTGACCTACCTCAATTGTAGGTTTGGATGGAGGTGAAAATCTCACTGACACCATCGGTGAGCAGCAAGCATGGAATGGACATATTTCTCCTTGTTACCTTATAGTAGCTTACAGGTCCTTCGAGTCAGTGTCTTGATTTTTCTTAGGGTAAAAGCAGGAGAAAGTACTCCACTCTCAGTGTTACAGGGGTCAGGTGCTGCATTTCACCCTCCAGTTAAGGAGCATGGGAAATTTAAATGCAAGTCTTGTGTGACAGGCACTAAATGTGGGGAATATCTAAAGGCTGAGCCGGATGATTAGCCACACTACCACACAGACTTAGCCATTCATGTGCTTTTATACCTTTGCTATTATTTCAATCACCTTTTTCTTTAGGCTTTCCACACTTCAGTCTATTTTGCAAGGGTCTACATCTTTTGAAATAAATCATTTTATTTCTAAATTAAGATTGCCACAGTTAGTTTTATTGCTGGCCACTGAGGCAAAAGCTTATTCACCGCTTCTTTGAAAAGCATGTGTCCACTGTAGGAGATACAACTGCCCACAAGTCAGTCTTCTAATGCAGTCAGGTAGGGACAGGATTTAGTATTGAATCTACAATAGCTACAAGACAATATCTACTCACTTTCAGGAGCATAATATGGACAGATTTCTTCCTTCTTAAAGATTAATTTGCTTACAAATGCTATTCAGACTGAGTTCTTTTTGGTTTGGATTTTGTGAAGAGCATTTATAAAGTGCCAGATAGATAGATAGATAGATAGATAGATAGATAGATAGATAGATAGATAGATAGTCAGTTAGATCGATAGATAAAAATTCTATTGGAAGTTACTTGTTTCTAGTTCCCCTATTTAAAAATGTTTCCAATAAATAGTAGTTAAGCTTTTATGTATGCTTCAATTGTCCAAGCAAATGGTATGAAGAAACAAGCTGGAGTAGCCATTCTAATATCTAATAAAATCGACTTCCAACCCAAAGTCATCAAAAAAGACAAGGAGGGGCACTTCATACTCATCAAAGGTAAAATCCTCCAAGAGGAACTATCAATTTTGAATATCTATGCTCCAAATACAAGGGCAGCCACATACGTTAAAGAAACTTTAGTAAAGCTCAAAGCACACATTGCAACTCACACAATAATAGTGGGAGACTTCAACACACCACTTTCACCAATGGACAGATCATGGAAACAGAAACTAAACAGGGACACAGTGAAACTAACAGAAGTTATGAAACAAGTGGATCTGACAGATATCTACAGAACATTTTATTCTAAAACAAAAGGATTATACCTTCTTCTCAGCACCTCATGCTACCTTCTCCAAAATGGACCACATAATTGGTCACAAAACAAGCCTCAACATATACAAAAATATTGAAATTGTCTCATTCATTATATTTATATAAAAACAGCTTTCTGGAGCTTTATTTGCATGACCATATTTTTAATCATTTTAGTATTAGTATTTTTAAATACCTGTGTTTTACATGTCCTTATAGTAAGTAGTGTCTAGTTTTATGTATTCTGTGGATGCTGGAGATTGAATTCATGGTCCTATACATGCTAAACAAATGCTCTATCATGGCTCCTAAATTTTAAAAAAAAAATTTTTGTCCCTTTGTCACTTAACTACACCATCTAGGTCACTCAGTTATAATTACAAAGGTTGGATTGATTTAACTATCTTTATTGCTGTTTGTCTCAATTTTCAATTTTTAAATTCGTGAGGTGAGATTCTGGTTAGATAATGTTATGTAACAGTTTCCTGAGAGATTGACATTGCATCCTGTAGGGCTGTTTCTTAAGCAGGAAGATAAACAGCACAAAATAGCTTCAGAAACTCTCTGAAACTGATTCTCTAGGCCCTTCTCTGCCAGAGTAAATAAGCCAAGTTGTAGAGACTCTGAGACCCTAATAGATGCCTGAAACAAGCAGAAATCAGCCAAGTTGCCTTTAAGAAGTTTGAACCTAATGAATCCCTTAGAAAAGGCATTTTCCAAACTCTTGAGATGACTGCAGGCTTTGCAGTGTTCTCCAGGTTACCATTTCTGTGAATTGTCACCTAAGCTGGGGTCAGCTTTGATGATGTTCCTGTCTTTGAGTTGCTTCTGCTTCTTTAAGTCACCCCTTAACCATACTTCTGTTATTAACGCCAATAAAATTCATGCTTCTCCACTTTGGACTTTGGAGGTGTGTGTATTTATGTCTGGATAGAGATCCCTATTTGGGGTAAGTAGACTTGTGTGTATCACTTTCCTAGGAAAAGTTTTGTCACACAGCCAACATATATGTCATGTTTATTTCAATCTTCTTTTTCCAGGGCTTCTGTTGGGAATCACTATATGTGATACGACTTTCAGCTGACAGATATTTTGAACTCACAGTATTTGTTTTGTCTACTTTACAATATTTGTAAACCTCTCGCAATAAATATAATATTGCTCAGTTTGCCACCTTTTTAAATGTGGATTAGTTGGTTATTTTTCTCTGTCCTAAGATGACAAATTATTACTGTCTTCTGATTTCAATGTGCTCATGATGTTCTTTCTTCAAAGACAGATCAGATAGAATAGGTTGAAACTAAGTATTCATATTCTTTCTAGGATTGGATTGACTTTTAAACACACGTTATCACTTTTAAGTCTTACCTTTTTGTACAAAAGAAGCTATTTCAAAATTAATGGCTTCAAAAAATCCAGTTCCCTTTTCCTCATGGAGCATTGGTTGGCAGATTTCAGTCAAAACAGGTAGAATTTCAAAGCCTTGTCTCCATGTTTCTCCATCCCTAAAGAGAGTGCACAAGGCATGTTGATGTAGCACAGCCATTTAATTAGGTCATCACTAGTTGTTCAACCTCTCTACTTCAGCCTCATGGCTCAGTGTCCTATTGGCTAAAATAAACTCCAAGGCCATATAGTGCCACTATCAGACAATCCAACAAGCTTAGACTTCATACATCTTGCAGAGGATTCACCATTGACCCTCAGAGACATACCTGTGAGCTCTTGTACTATTCTATCTATGGTGATTTATAAACCTGGGAACTTTCTGATACAGTAAATTTCCTCGATGAGACAATTTATTCAAATAGTATCATACTATGTTGTGTGTTTGAGGTCATGAGACATTCAGTTCCAATTGGATCATACATATTATGTTAACAAATGTAATTTTTGGTAAACACCATTGGTTCATTGGGAGGCTATAATCCGCCTTTAAGAGCAGCTAAAATCAGTCACATTGACATGTGGTAGAACTCTTGAGTTCAAATCTCAGATAAGTTTCAATATTGGCTACCTTTCATACACATTGCTCAATAATTCTTGGTATGTTCTCTTACATGTATGAAGAAGTACATATGATGCACATATTTTTGCCCACATACATCATTGGTGAGATAAACAAGCTGCTTTTGTCACTTCATTGGGAAAAGAGACCTAGCTGCTTCTGTATAGTACTTCTTAGACCAATGTACAAGCATTCTTTGCCAACTTTAATCCATAATCTCTCATACTATCGAGAACACAAGCATCATGGCCTGAGAGTATTTAAAATGAATAATGAAAAAATAAAGCTGGTCTAGGAGAAGACGCTTTTAACACAGGCTTGAAGATCAAGAGACAAGACTAATTTGAACCATTAATATAGGTCCTTAATTAATTAATTGTTATAATGCCTTGCAGGGAACAAGGCAGACATGAACTTTGAATGAATGGATCCCACCACAGACCTAGCAGAATAGTTTGATCATTCTGAACATTGGAGATCAACACCACCTTGATTGTTGGTTCACTGGGGGCGGGTGCTATAATCTGCCTTTAAGAGCAGCTAAGATCAGTCACATTGACATGTGGTAACACTCTGCAGTTCATCAGTAGACAACAGTGATTCACTCCTCGACTCTCCTCTCTCACCAATCTTAATAAGGTCTAAATCATAAAGAAAAAATTGAGAAGGGAAGCTAAATAAATACATAGGTTGGGAGCAAGGGGGCATTTCTCTCTCTCTCCCTCTCTCTCTCTCTCTCTCTCTCTCTCTCTCACACACACACACACACACACACACACACACACACACTAATAATAATAATAATAATACATAACTATTTTACAGGAATGATCTTTACTTTTGAGGCATGCTTTATGTCATGTCATGAAATTACTTACTAAAGACCATGATTCTATAAGGTCAAGAATTCTTTATAATTCACCCCAATTTCAGTTATTATGTTACTGTTAGGGTATTAAAATTTTATCTGTGAATAACAGAGCTTTGAGATGTGTGTTCATCTAGGACGAATAATGAGCACACTTCAAAAATAAAGAAAAGAAACCATAGGTGAATTGAGAGGGTGCTGCATGGGCTGTTTAAAAAAAAAAGTCTTTAGGCTGCACTATCTGTCAGCAGCATATTATTTCCAACCAGGCCATTCTAACCATTATTTAAAATTAGAAGATATACTGTTGTCGAACCATTGCAGACAAGAATCTAAAGTGACACAAGGAATGTCCAAGGAAAGATAACTGGCAATCTTATCAGATCATAATGCAATAATATGCCATAAATAACTTATCCCTGACAATAACCCAAGTGTTAAAACTCAGGAGATAATTTACATTAACATGTCATTGATTTATTCTGGCTCAGGGTCATTATTATTCATGACCCACCCTTAGATGTATTTAATTTGCTTTCTTTGGTAGGAGAAAAGAGGCCAAAAATGGAAGCTCTTGCTTAAAGAACTAACCTCAACTTCTGTTTATAAATGCACCAGTAACACATATCTTATGTCATATTGGAGAGCAAATAAAAAGACTCTATAATCTGGAATGGTCCATATATGTATATGTATGTATATATTCATATATGTTTATAATCACATATGGTTTATACTGTTCTCAGATTCCATTGCAGACCTATAGAAAAGTAAGCAGAATGTTGAAAGATTTGAGGACTATTTCTATTTTAACTTTATCTTCTGCTTCATAAGTTATAAAATATTTGACCCTCATACACTTACTCTACATGAATACCCAATTAGTTGTATGATAGCAGAAATAGTTCCAGTTACAAGCCAATAAAGACACTAGTGAATGGATCCTCCCTGAAAATCATGTCTGCAGGTTGAAAGCACCATGCCCAAAACGTTGACATGCCAGAAATTTATTGTACACAATAGTCCAAGATTTGGAGAAAGACTTTATTGTGTCATTTTCAGCCATTTACAACAGTAGATTTGGATGTGAGGCGTAGATAATTATGTACACTATCAGGGTACAATTTAGCAGAGTAGAATTGCAATGCATTTGGATTGTCTGCTGGGTGTTCGTTAAATGACCATGTAAGCTCTAGACAATTTGGATCACCAGTACCTCAGACAGCATCTGAAAAACAAAATAAATAGCATAAGAGTTAAGTTCTCTAGAGTAAAATTCTTTAATAATTTGGCAAATTTGGTCCTGCAGCTTTATAATTATTACTAGATATATGTTCTAATATGTTTGATACATTTAGTGAGCTGAATTGCTCAATTGGCTTCCATATCTATCATGCTCTATAAATAAAACAGCTACACAACTGAATTAAAACCTGCTTGCTCTTCCTCCATTCCCACACCATGAATTCTTGACTCAGTGAAGATGATTTTTTTCTTTCCAATTAGATAAACATTAATTTATGTAATGCCATTTTCAATTGTGATACATCTCTAAGAATGAAAGCAATGTAACTTTCATTAACCATGTATTTTGAAGTCAAGTTCAATAAAAGTCATCTAAACAAGGTCAGTCATTATATTTAGTTGTAAAATTGCTACTTCCTGAAACTGCAAGCAAAAAATGGTAGCACTGGGATTCAGTCCTTCTACTAGCACATGTTTAGTTCAGCATTCTGTCTTTGTTTAAGCATCCCTTTACAATTAGATGCTACCAATGGAATCTCTGAGCATGGAGAACAAAATATGAATCATCATTTCACAGGACACTCAATTCTCTTGTGTACTTTGGAAGGTCAGTCATTCTCAACAAGAGTACTGTATGTCTTTGGAAGCCTCTGAGCTGGAGTGACTTTCCTGATTTTGACAAAATCACTTTATATGAACAGCATCATTTCACACATTGAATTGAAAATGAGATGTTTATCCTTTTAATTTTTCTACTAAAGACAATTTTATAATTCTCTTCCATATATGATTATATACATCTATATAATCCACTACAAAAAAAAGGACATAAAAGTGATTTTTTGTTGTTGTTGTTTTGTTTTTCAAGACAGGGTTTCTCTGTGTAGCCCTGGCTGTCCTGGAACTCACTTTGTAGACCAGGCTGGTCTTGAACTCAGAAATACACCTGCCTCTGCCTCCAGAGTGCTGGGATCAAAGGTGTGCACCACCATGCCTGGCCAAATTTTTATCAGAAAAAAAAAAAAGAAAACCATTGAATTGTAAGGCTGAGAGGTGGACTGACAGTGGAATATAACACCCACATCCACAGATTCAGGAAATATAACTAATGTAAAGAAATAATTTTTTTCTTTTTTTTTATTAGGTATTTTCCTCGTTTGCATTTTCAATGCTATCCCAAAAGTCCCCCATACCCACCCCCCAATCCCCTACCCACCCACTCCCCCTTTTTGGCCCTGGTGTTCCCCATAATTTTTAAGCTTTAAGAATTTTTGTTTTTCTTATGTATGACAACGATCATCATAATAAGTGGATGTTAACCAAAAATGTACAGAATATTCAGGATACAATCGTCAGAACTCAAGAAAGTTAACTAGCTGAAGGGCCCAAGTGAGGATGCCTAAATCCCACTTGGGAGGGAGAAGAAAGCAATCATGGGGGCAGAGGGAGGGAGGAACCAGAGTGAGAGAGGAGACAGGGAAGGGATTAAGTGAATATGATCAGGTATTGGGGGACTGGGGAAACAGGACTAAAGCCCTGAGAGCCAGCAGAAAAAAATGGAATCAGGCAACCTCAGGAGGCAGGAGTTGAGGGGACCCTATAGAATGTACCAGAGACCTGGGAGGTAAGAGACCTTGGATGAAATGCCTTACAGTGGAAGGAGGGAACTTGTTGAGTCCCCCTTCAGTAGAAAGAAAGGGCATCAAGTGTAAGATGGAGTTGCCATCGCACAGTAAAAAAACCTCTGATCCAGAAATGTTCCTGACTAAAAGAACTTCAGAGACAACAATGGAGAAGAATCTGAGGAAAAAGAGGTCAAGTGACAGGCCCAAACTGGGATCCAGCTCAAAGGGAGGCCCAAGACCTGACACTCTTACTGATGCTATGATGTACAGGAGCCTAGTATGGCTACCCTCCAAAAAGCCCAACAAGTAGCTAAAAGAGTCAGATGTAGATAATTACACCCAACCAAAGGGCAGAAGCCAGGAATCCTTGTGGCTGAATTAGGGAAAGGCTAGAAGAAGCATAGGAGGCAGGTGACCCCATAGGAAGACCAGCAGTCTCAACTAACCTGGACTCTGGAGATCTCTCAGACACTGAACCACCAACCAAACAGCATATACCAGCTCATATGAGGCCCCTGACACATATACAGCTGAGTACTGCCTGGTCTGTCACCAGTGTAAGAAGATGCACCTAACCTCGAGAGACCCAAGGATCCAAGGAGTGTAAAAGTCCAGTGGGGTGGGAGTGGGGACTCTTGGAGTCAGGGGAGGAGATATGGGATGAGGAGCAATCAGAGAGCAGACCAGGAGGGGATTGGACTGTAAAAAATATTAAAGGATTTTTAAAATGCAATTATCATTGTATGTTTTTAAGATAATATGCTGCTTCAGTGGGCTTCAAAACTTTAGTTTCCAAATGACATAAAGAATTAAAAATAAAACATCATAAGGACTGCTACAATCAGGCTATTCTTAAAGACAGCATGTGATGTGAAAGATGTGTGTTGAGTTGGATCTTCTAAGTCTGTAGCTTCAGGCAATATATTCCACTGTGTGCTTTTTGCAGCCAACAGAGTCAATGCATCCATACAATAAAATGCCCCATCAGACAAAAGAAAAGGTATCAAGTTTTTAGAATTATTTATATCACTGTCTAAATATATAAACTAAATAATTCTTAAGGTAATATAAGCCATATTAAGTGGATTGTTTAAATTCTAGCTTTTCCTATCACGTCCATAATAATACTCTTTCAACTACAAGGAAGGACACTTCAATCTGTGTTTCTGAGGAAGATTCCAGTGCTAATATTTATTATGTATGAGTCTAAAGCAAGAGTTAGAAATACTTTGTCAACGTGTCAAATGATATCACAGAAGATATTCAAATTCTTGAGTATGCAGTAGTATTCCTTCCATTTCTTCTGTGAACCAAACATGCCTTGCCGAAAACAAATTCAGAATGTGTGACAAAACTTTGACAATACTGGATTATGATCCCATAAACAGCAATTTCTTTTCTTCTCCATTCCTTTGTCCTCTCTCTGGAACAATATCTCTTAAACCATTCTATCTTGGACCTGCATTTATCACCCCAATGCAGCTCAGTGGGTCATACACAACAGCAATGACCTTTCCAAAGACCTTCTGGACCTGACATGAAAATACAGTGCAGTCTAATTGCACACACTCTATTCTTAGTAAAATATCAATGCTCAGCAAACCTTTACATTGAAAAGAACAGATTTGTGAGGCTCAGAACAACAGATGTTAACTTGCTATTACATTAAAAACGGGACATAAAAGAGAATGATATCCTGTTCTGTCATATGCTGTGAGTTGATCATCTGCATCTGCTTGGCATGTTTGGGTCTAAATGAAGCGAGTTGAGTTTCCAGAGGGAATATCCATTTACTGCTGCATAGCCAAGGCAATTACATTTCTTTCCTGCGGCATTCATCCATCATAGCACAAGTCCAGTGTTCGCACTGCAGCTTAAGTGAGACCAAAAAGACTGAGCATCGCACGTCAGGCACTGGGTATGTGAGTGAGACGCTAAGGAGAAGAGGGCGGGGAACGCTGACAGCCAAGGGCAAAGGGAAAGCTTTCCAGCACACTCAGAATGCTTTGAGTCATCTTGTCACTTTCACAGAGAATTAATTTAATTAGCCTCTCTGTCTCCTGGAATCAGGTACTGTTCCTATCCTTGAGAGGCCACTGATGGAAGGTCCATGTCAGCCACTGACCAACTACATGAGCATTCTTCTACTCTGTAATGGTGATTTGCCTCAGGTGAAAAATAGGATCACTCTCTTTCTCTATTGATTTTTGAAAAAGAAAATGCTTCCTCCAAACCACTTCTGCATTATTATCTTTGTTACCACTTTTTATAGAGAGCTGCACTTTATCTGGGAAAAAAAGAGGAATTAAAAAAGAAAAAGAAAGAAAGAAACAAAGACTGCCAAGTCCTTGCTGATGCCCAGAGGTAAAATCTAAAATCAAATCATCTAACAGACAGAAACATATGACGCCTTTCAAGGTGGAGGATGATTATTTTTAAAGTAGAATATCAGGGTCATTCTTTAGTGCGTAATTTAAGGTTTTAGAAAGAAATACATAATCATTGAAATATAAAGTGTGGGATTTTTACATCTAAACTTAGATTTTTATTGTGAAAATCCATCCTTTATGTTTTAACCTTTTCCTCATTTTGGTTGATAAATTAATAGATATTTTGTCAGTGATCTATCTAATATAGTATTATACTAGCTGAATATAGCACACAGTGTTAGGGTATTTTGTTCTTTCTTTATTAAAACTATCATTAAAATGCAGGGAAACCCACATAAGAGAGGAAGGAAGGGTTTGTTAGAGCTCACATTTTGAGGGTCAGTCCTTCATGATGAGGAAAGAAAGCATGGAACAAGGGTGGTTCTAGCTGTGGCAGCAGAGACAGGACAGGATGTTTACAGAGTGCCCACAGCCAGAAGAGAGACATGAATTCTGGTTGCTCAGTTCACACTCACTTTGGTTTCTTCTCACTCATTCTGCTGCCACATTCATGGGATGATGCCACCCACATTCAGGATTTGTCTTCTCTCGTCAGTTAAACCATACTAGAAATGCCCTCACATTTGCCCCATGATGTATCTCCTGAGTGATTTCAAATCCAATTGACAATGAAGTTTAATCAGCACAATTATCCATATTACCAAACATGAGTGGTCCTTGAGGACTTTGTGCTGAAAGAAATGGATTAATTCAAGGAGATTGAGTGACTGCTATGGTATTCTGCTTGTTTAAGAAATCTAAAGTTGATAGATCCAAAAAACATAATAAACTGGACAGTAGGGGGAAAAGAAAATAGGTAATTCCCCCTCAACAAGTGTAGTTTTTGGACCATTGAAGATGAGTAAGTTCTAGAGCTATGTAGTAGGGCAATGTGTGTATACTTAACTACAGTTTGCTGCACCAGTAACGTATTATTTAAAAGGAAACCTACATCTCACCAGAAAAAAAAAAGTCAAAATGAGCATGGAGGACTTTATGTTACATGAAGTAGATCACATGGAACCAGATGTAGAGTCTCCTGTTCATATTTGGACAGTAAAGTAATGATCTTGTAGGAGAAAAAAACAGTGACCATCAGAAGCTGTGAATAGTGAGGGAGAGACATTTGGAAAATGACTAATGTGTTCATGAAAAATTCTTGTAGAAGAAAAATAACTTTTAATGTTCTATAGCACAGTAAGGTGAGTCGAGTTGGCATCAATTATTGTATATTTCAGTGTAACTAATAGAGTAGATTTTGAATGTTCTCTAAACACGCACACAAAGGATTAATATTTTAGGAGATGCATATGCCACTTATCTGGCTCTAATCATTATGTATTATGTACTTGTACCAAAATCTCCCATTATAAGAAATAAATGTGTAGAATTATTATATTGAAGCAAATTTCAATCTAATGCCTCTTGCATTACTAAATTGTGGCCACTTAACCAGTCCATCCAGAGAAAGATTGCTTGATTATTATGTACTGAGACTCTATGGCTTCTTTGGAGGAAAACACAATTACAACTTGACACTTTAATCAGCATTAGTTTGTTTTGCTCCTTGCCACCACTAACAAGGAGGCTCACTTTCCATGGATACTCTAGCACACCTATAATGGGCTGCTGGGGAACGAATTCCTCCAGACTGCAAATGACCAACATTACATACACAAAAGAAAAAAAAAATCCTCAGTTAAAAATGTAACTAAAAGAAGTTAATAATCTGTAACAATAAACCTCACATCTTTGCTAAGTAACTTATTACCTTATTACATTATTGTGTCCTATAGCCTCTATACGACGTTCTATTAAGATATTCCTTTACCTAGATTATACTTTTATATTGCCTAGAAGTTTATTTAGCATTTGGTAGGAGAGCTCTTTCAGCAATTATACAGCTAACCCTGCAACCAGTTTCTGAATTGATGTCTTGACTACTTCCAAGTAATTTCTGAAACTTGAGTCAGTTTTCCTCCACCCCACCCACCACATAAACAGTTCTTAAGCCACAAATCAGCGTTTTGGCTTTTCTTTAATAATTTAATTCTCAATTAATATTTATCAACAGAAAGACTGAGTACCATGCTGACTTCCGAGTTTCAAATAAAGTGTTTGGCACTTTCCCCCTTTTTTTTTTATAAATCTTCAAAAGCTCACAGGTGAATTCCAGATTACAAGTGGCTTAATTCCACTAAAACAACTCTAAATCTCAATCTAGGAGAAAGGATTAGCTCAAACAGTAGATTAGGACCAGGAAAATGAGCTATCCCAACAGTAACGTATAAACAGAGCATGCATGTCTTTGATACCAACTTTTGGTTGTCAACTTGACTATATCTGGAATTAACTAAAACCCTAGATAGAGCACACACCTGCATGGAGTATAATCCATGCCTAATCCAAACTATTGAAATATGAAGACACACCTTTACTAAAGATATTTAACATAGGTTTAATCTGGGTCACACCTTCTGCTGGAAGCTTATTTAAGGACATGGAAAAAGGAAGGTTTTGTAGGTTGACTGCTCTTGTCTTGCTGGCAAATCTACTC
Source organism: Mus musculus (assembly GCF_000001635.26). NCBI lineage: Eukaryota > Metazoa > Chordata > Mammalia > Rodentia > Muridae > Mus > Mus musculus. The sequence continues at coordinate 42,424,419 of NC_000069.6, read as the reverse complement.
CTTCACTAGCATTAGAGCCTGCTTCTTCAAGATTCCAGGGTATGTGGAAACTCAGCTTGTATACTGAGAAACTACTGGATTCTTAGACTATTCAGAGCAAGCCATTGTTGGATTAAATGGACTACAGCCTGTTAGCCATTCTAATTCTAATAAGTCCTCTCTCTGTGTGTATGGACGTGCACACGCACATACATAGAGAGAGATAACGTTATTAAAGAGCGATTCATTATGTTTTGTTTCTCTGTTTATCTTGTGAATCTGTATACCACATGCATGCCTATTAAATCCCCTAGAATAGGGATTAGAAACTGTGGTGAGACACGATGTGGGTTTGTGGAAGCAAACCTAGGTCCTCTGTAAGAGCATCAAGTAATCATAAGTACTAAACTACCACTCTAGCTCCCTCATGTATAGATGTATATATAGTATATATTTGAACTTTTATAAATCTTACTTAGCTTCATGCACTGCCCTTATAATTATTTCTCTACCAGTGTTTCTCATTTTTCAAATTTTAGTAGATTATTCATAATACTAAATGAATATTTGAGACAAAATTATTAGTAACCACAATATTATTCATATAAACTATTTTGTTGGTTTTTATAATTCATTAGAATGTCTATATCAAGTGAGTTACTTCCAACCCACATCTGTCTATACTTGTATTAACAACAACACATAAACATAAGATTGTGAAATATTTGAACTTTCATAGGGGATATTTTCAACTGCTATTAAGTACACTTGTTTCTGTGTCATTTTGGGGTTTTGTTTGACAGCTTCATACATTCACATAGCAAATTTTCATCATTTGGCTTTACCCTCCTTTTCTATCCCCCTCCCTCTCCCACTAGAATCCTTCTTCCCAGTAAGTGCCTCTACTTTCATGACTTCCCTTCTTCTCTTACTGAATTTACTTAGTGTTTTGTTAGGACATGTTGGGAAGTTATAAAGACACACTCTCCTCCCAGACAGCAATTACCTGCCAACAATCCCCAAGGTAGGTCGCCATGGGCCGTCCTCACCCCTGATGAAATAAACGTTCACACACACATACCGTCTCACTTTGTGCACATAAGTTCATGAGTACAAGTTCCAAGTCATTCTCCGGTGTCTTTGTGCCGCAAACTCCCAATTCTCTAGTTCTACCATTCTCTCTGCTCCTCCTCCTCCATGAACCACTTTGGCCGTTTTCGCAAATTTACAGTTCCTGTGGCCATTACAATCACTTTCAAGCACCACAAGAAATCAAATTCTAACCTCCTTAGAATACAATAAACCACATAGATCACATTGGCGAGTTCTTGAGAGAGTGATTCCTGCTAGACTGTGTCACCATTTGTATAGGATTTATTATGGCCATCAATCATTTTGAGACTTGTGACTTGCTCATAAAGCCTTTGGAATAGATCTTGTTATTAAGGACATAATGGTTACGAATTACATTTCTAATATTGACACTGTTATTGCCTCTCTCTCTCTCTCTCTCTCTCTCTCTCTCTCTCTCTCTCTCTCTCTGTGTGTGTGTGTGTGTGTGTGTGTGTGTATATGTGTGTGTGTGTGTGTGTGTGTGTGTTGTGTGCACATGCCTTGGCTATAACCTTTCTCTCTTGACAAACTCCCTTATTGGTCCATACAGCTGTATACTAGACTTTTTCTGGTTTCCTGACCTGAAGATAAAAACATATGTAAATAATGAATGTTGTCACTTCTTTTCCAGTATTTATTACCAATGTCATAGATCGTATTACTTTGGTTAGGCCTTCCACTAATGTGTTGAATTGTGACATATATATCAAAGGTCATATATATCAAAGGTCATATATATCAAAGGACATATATATATCAAAAGTTAATATTCTTTTTTTTTCATTAGATATTTATTTCATTTATATTTCCAATGCTATCTCAAAAGTCCCCCACCCACCCACTCCCAATTCTTGGCCCTGGCGTTCCCCTGTATTGAGGCAGATAAAGTTTGCATGACCAATGGGCCTCTCTTTCCACTGATGGCCGACTAGGCCAGCTTCTGAAATATGCAGCTAGAGCCACGATCTCTGGGGGGTACTGGGTAGTTCATATTGTTGTTCCACCTATAGGGTTGTAGATCCCTTTAGCTCCTTAGTTACTTTCTCTAGTTCCTCCATTGGGGGCCCTGTGATCCATCCAATAGTTGACTGTGAGCATCCACTTCTGTGTTTGCTAGATCCCAGAAAAATCTCACAAGAGACAGCTACATCTGGGTCCTTTCAGCAAAATCTTGCTAGTGTATGCAATGGTGTCAGCGTTTGGAGGCTGATTATGGGATGGATTCCCAGATATGGCAGGCTCTAGATGGTCCATCCTTTTGTCTCAGCTCCAAACTTTATCTCTGTAACTCTTTCCATGGGTGTTTTGTTCCCAATTCTAAGAAGGGGCAAAGTGTCCACACATTGGTTTTCGTTCTTCTTGAGTTTCATGTGTTTAGCAAATTGTATCTTATATTTGGGGTATTCTAAGTTTCTGGGCTAATATCCACCTATCAGTGAGTACATATTGTGTGAGTTCTTTTGTAATTGGGTTTCCTCACTCAGGATGATGCCCTCCAGGTCCATCCATTTACCTAGCAATTTCATAAATTCATTCTTTTTAATAGCTGAGTAGTACTCCATTGTGTAAATGTACCACATTTTCTTTATCCATTCCTCTGTTGAGGGTCATCTGGGTTCTTTTCAGCTTCTGGCTATTATAAATAAGGCTGCTATGAACATGGTGGAGCATGTGTCCTCCTTACCGGTTGGGACATCTTCTGGATATATGCCCAGGAGAGGTATTGCTGGATCCTCTGGTAGTACTATGTCCAATTTTCTGAGGAACTGCCAGAATGATTTCCAGAGTGGTTGTACAAGCTTGCAATCCCACCAACAATGGAGGAGTGTTCCTCTTTCTCCACATCCTTGACAGCATCTGCTGTCACCTGAATTTTTTATCTTAGCCATTCTGACTGGTGTGAAGTGGAATCTCAGGGTTGTTTTGATTTGCATTTCCCTGATGATTAAGGATGTTGAACATTTTTTCAGGTGCTTCTCTGCCATTCGGTATTCCTCAGGTGAGAATTCTTTGTTTAGCTCTGAGCCCCATTTTTTAATGGGGTTATTTGATTTTCTGGAGTCCACCTTCTTGAGTTCTTTTTATATATTGGATATTAGTCCCTTATCTGATTTAGGATAGGTAAAGATCCTTTCCCAATCTGTTGGTGGCCTTTTTGTCTTATTGATGCTGTCTTTTGCCTTGCAGAAGCTTTGCAATTTTATCAGGTCCTAATTGTTGATTCTTGATCTTACAGCACAAGCCATTGCTGTTCTATTCAGGAATTTTTCCCCTGTACCTATATCTTCAACGCTTTTCCCTACTTTCTACTAGGTAAATATTTGATGGACACAACAAAATTGACAGTACTCTAGATCCGAGCCCTTGCTGACAAAACAGATGGCTCCTTGGTTTTTGTGGCACCATCAGTAGAAGAGAACACATCTTATACAAGATAGAAATTTAGAGATTAACTTAAGATAATGTCAAAGGCTGTGGAAAAGCTAAAGAGTAGTCCACAAAAGCAAAATATAATGGAGTAATAAGCTTAGAAAACAGGTGGCTATGAACACTCTAAGTGGTATTGAGATGGGACATGGGCTGTGTAGAGAATTCTGCCACTTGTTACTGTGGAAATCATTCCAGGGCACAAAGGTAAAAATCCCAGAGCACTAACTGGCTGATTTATTACCCATTTTTTTACTATTGAAACAAAAATCCCAAATCATATTTTTAGAGTAAACTAAAATTATTTAACAACATTTACAGGAGGAATACAATTTCGATGAGTATGGAGATGGGAAGGATCTGGGACAAGAAAAACATGAACAAAATATAGTGTATGAAAAATATTTGAAAAGAAAGTATATCAAAATCATTTTAAAACTCTAAAATACTGTATTGTCTGCTATAGATTTCAGATAACTTACAGAACAGAATACAATAATCATATATAATAAATATATATTTGTTACTGAGATTATAACTGTCAATTTTTTTACTTCATATTCCTACATTATATGAAGTCATTCTAATAGGTTAATTTCTGAATTTCTTTCCTTATGTTTTATAAGCATTAGTTTATAAAATTTTTGTTGTAATATTTATTTTATTTTTATTGGATATTTTATTTATTTACATTTCAAATGTTATCTGCTTTCCTGGTTTTCCCTCCAGAAACTCCCTATTCCATCTCCTCCCCCTGCTTATATGAGAGTCTTCCCCAACCCACCCACTCCCGCTTATTTTATTTTTATTTGTGTGTGTTTCTGTCTGTCTGTCTCTCTGTATGTATGTCTGTATGTATGTATGTATGTATGTATGTATGTATGTATGTATGTATGTATGTGCTTATGTGCACCTTACTGTGGATGACTTATAGAGGCCAAAAGAGAACATCAGATCCCTGGATATGGAGTTGCAGGTTGTAACCTGCCCAATGTGAATGCTAGGAACCAAACTCCAGTCCCGGAACAATAAAAAGTTTTGTTTGTTTAATATTCAACTCTGAGAAAATAAAATTAACTTCTTCAGAGATAATTATGACATCAATCCTTAATTTTCTGTTCTCCACTCTGCAACCAGCTTAACAGGAATGCCAATAATGTAATTCACCAACCTGACATATAAACTATAAAAGCAAAGAATATTAGTAAATATAAAATCTACTGTGTCATCTATATTGAAGTAATTTCAAATGCTATTTTTCTCAGCAGAGTATTTTACCCTACTTTATGTGATTCTCCCAAGGGGAGGGGAAATTGCAAACTAAATCAAAAACAAGCTTACTGTTTGTAGAGCCACACGAGAAGGTGCTATTTTGTGATACACAGGTTTACTAAAGGCATAGATACAAGAAATATACTTATTTGCATAAATAATTGGATATTGACGGTGGTGTGTGATACCCAGGGACTTCAACCTCAAATGTATTAAAACTCAGAAGTTTTCCCAGCCCTATTATCCTTCCGGTTTGAAAATTCTAACATGTGTGCTGGGGGGTGGGGGTGTAAAATTTCACTTTGCAATTCTACTTCTATTTCAGTCTCTGGTTTCTTGCCACAATATTCTTTACTGTGCCTGTACAAACAAATTTAAACAACAGCTCATTTTTTCTTTTTGGAATGTTCCTGTATATACATTATTATGAATAAATGTATTTCATACATTTACATGTGGGACCTCATACTGTAAATGAAATGCATGCTTCTTATCTGACAGTTTAAATTTATTTTATTTTTAATGGTTATTTTTTAATATTGAAATTAAAATATGGCTAATTGCATCATTCCTCTCTTTCCTTCCCATCTTTCAATAAATCCATGGTATCTTTTTCCTTAAGTGTTGTAATATCTTCTCTATTTATACCTATTAGAAATTCATAAAAACAACATATGCAGTCCATATAATGTTACTTGTACATATATGATTTCAGGCTGACCATTTGGCAAAAGATAACTAGCTGGTGTGGCTTTTCTTTCTCTAGTGCTCTCAGCCTTCCTTCTTTACCTATAGCTCTTTGTCTAGGGTGAGACCTCTTGGTGAGCTCTCTCCCTTCCATGATAGCAATCTATTAGTGCTGTCCTTATTCAGCCCTTGTTTAGGCAACTATGTTGGTGAGACTTTTTTTTTAATTAAACATATCTTAAAGTGATTTCAGCATCTCTTTGAAATATTCATTTTAAATGCTTTACAGAAAAAAAAATGTGCCATGGTCAGATGTGAGGAGCTCAAAATAGCAACTGGAAAGAAGTGACAGAGAAGCCTCTGCAGTGTGTTTTTTTCTCTCTAAGAATCTTCTGTCATAGTACAAGTCCCTCCAGAACAAATACACATGGCAAACAGAACCTACTGATAAGATTCATACTTCCTATCTGAAGTCCAGCTGCTTTCAGCAAGTGTCATATGCTAGATCGATAGTATGAAAGTGTCATATTTTACATCTTGCATTGGAATTGCCTTCTTCTTCTCTTTCTAGTGTCCTTGTATTACTATGGGTTATTCCTGCTTTCTTTACTTCATAGATAAATGTCCTTCACAGAAACCCTCCTGCATTTTTTTTTCTGGGACCACAATTATAACTCGCATCTCTTACGACTTTGTCTGCATATATCATAAGGGTTTTAAGTATGATAATGTATAACTGTGATAATGACAGCATTGAAACAAAAATGGGGAATGATGAGGCATCTAAGTGCAATCAGAATACCAATCACAGCCACTCATACACACCCAATTAGACAGGGAACGGGAGTATTTTTAGATGTTTCTTTCACCAAGAAGATATGACATCTAGGCAGGAGGAAAAGGACAACTTCGTTTTAAGTACATGTTGAACTACCTCATAATGACTATGATACGTGAAGAAAGGTTACCTTGATAGAGTTTATCGTTTCTATAGCAATTCAGTATGACTTTCTAAAGAGATAAATTCATATGATTCTATGGCTAATGATTGCTTATGTATGTGTTTAGAGTGTTTCCATAAAAAAGTTAAACTATGCACTCTTGTATCACAGCCTGCCACGTCACCCACACACAGAGGGAAAAATGGTGCCATAAAGTACAGTATGGAGATCTACAACTGGGTTTTACTGAATATAAAATATGATACTTTTAAATATTTTCACTCATATTTTTTAGGATTTCATACATGTATATAATATATTTGTTTCTATGAACCCCTACTTTACCCTCCAACTTCCCTCAGGCCCTCCTACAATGTTTCTGTGCCAGGCTCACAGCCTCTTCTATCTCTGATCTTTTTATTAATATACTGAGCCCAATCAGTACTGCTTTTATGTTCCTAGATGTAGAGCCTTCCATTGCATAACACCAGGGGCCTCACGCCTGGAGGAAACTTAACTTTTTCTACCCCAGCAGCTATCATCAACTACCAATCACTCTGTAGTTAGAAAGCTTGGAACCTCAATCCATGCTAGATTAGTGACTAGCTTGGGGTTGTACTGTTCCTGCCAGTTAAACATAGCTGTTTTGTGTTCAGAAATTTGATGGCCAGGTCATGGCAAGAAGACAGATTCACAGTAGCCCTCCCCAACCATTTGGTATTGGTTTTTCCATCCTATCTCTCTTGTGATGTACTCTGAGCCTTGAGAATTGAGGTTGTTAATGACCTAGTTAGGGTCATGAGTGTTGTGGTAAAACATTATGACAAAAAGCAACTTGGGGAGGAAAGGATTTACTTTGCTTATTGTGTCTGTGTGATATGGAGTCCCGCCAGCGAGGACACACACAGGGCACACATGGGTTCTTCTGCAGCATAGCTTTCTCGAGAGAAAGATGATCAGCTTCTGAGGAGGCCCAGAACACAGGAAACTCGGTTCTTAAATAGACCACAAGAGGGGTTGGAGACGTATTTCACCCTGACTGGCTGCTCACTATCAGCCCAGATGACGCCACGGGACAGGCAGAGCACAAGGAATAGAAAAATACCCCAGCACATGCACAGACTCCTTGTTTACCAGTTAGAACACCGGATATCAGTGCCATCTTGTAATGGCAATTGCATGGGCGGCTCCTCACAGTTTATACTTCCACACCACTGTTCATCTTTAAAGAAAATCAGAACAGAAATGCAAGCAGCCCTGGAACCAAGAGGCAGTAGCTGATACAGAGGCCATGGAAGAGTGATGTTTACTGGGATTGATCCCCAGGTTTGCTTAGCCTACTTTCTTTTTAAAAAAATTAAAAATCTGTTTTTACAGTACAGATTTTATCTGCCTTGCAGTCTACCCTCTGACTGTTTCACCTTCCATACCTCTACAAGAATGTCCTAATGCCCCTACCTCCTACCTTCCCAGACCTCTCCACTTCCTGGGGACTCCAACCTTTTTATTTTCTCTCAATTTTTTGTATTAGGTATTTATTTCATTTACATTTCCAATGCTATCCCAAAGGTCCCCCACATGCTCACCCACCCACTCCCCCACCCATCCACTCCCACTTCTTGGCCCTGGCATTCCCCTGTACTGAGGCATATAATGTTTGCACGACCAATGGGCCTCTCTTTCCACTAATGGCCGACTAGGCCATCTTCTGATACATATGCAGCTAGAGCCACGATCTCTGGGGGGTACTGGTTAGTTCATATTGTTGTTCCACCTATAGGGTTGCAGATCCCTTTAGCTCCTTGGGTACTTTCTCTAGCTCCTCCATTGGGGACCCTGTAATCCATCCAATAGCTGACTGTGAGCATCCACTTCTGTGTTTGTTAGGCCCTGGCATAGTCACACAAGAGATGACCTTGTCTGCCATCGGTGGAAAGAGAGGCCCATTGGTCGTGCAAACTTTATCTGCCTCAGTACAGGGGAATGCCAGGGCCAAGAAGTGGGAGTGGGTGGGGGGGGAAGTGGGTGGGGAAGCATGGGGGGGGTACTTTTGGGATAGCATTGGAAGTGTAAATGAAATAAATACCTAATTTTTTAAAAAAAAGACAAAAAAAAAAGTCATACAAACTTGCCTACTTACAGCCAATACTTATGTAGGTATTTTCCCGACTGAAATTCCCTCCTCTCAGATTACTCTAGCTTGGGTCAAGTTGACATAAAACTGGCGAGCACTCCCACAATCACGTATTCTGTGCATTGTGCAATTTGTGGGTCTCAGTACTAACATCCACAGCAAAAAATGAAGCTTCTCCAATGAAGGCTGAGAGCTGCACTAATTTATGTGCATAAAGATAGGTATTTAGAAGGCAATTTGATATTATATCCATTTTGTGAGAAAACAGTAATAGATTCTCCCCTAGGGCCTATGAGCTCCCCAGCTTGGGGATTTTAACCATGTTAATGTTTCAAATATATGAGGCATGAATTTTCTCACATAATGGAGGCCTAAGATCCAATCAGAAAGCCCTTGGTTATCATGGATTGGTTACAAGATCTATGCAACCATTTACCGATGGAGTGATTATAACTAGTGCCAGATTTGAGATTCATTTAGAGAAATAATTATATTATATCAGTAATGTTAATAATCAGGATGAGAATAACTTATAATACTTCAATAAACTTTGCATAAAATGTACTAATCCTTCATCTTTCCCAGCATTAACCCTGAATAAAGTTAATTATAGTACTCATTTTTTTGTTAATTCAAATTTTGAGGTTGCAAATTCAAACATACCTCCTTGACATTCAGTCAAAGAGAAAGCCTCCAAATTAACTTTGTTTTGAAAGAGCATATCATTGGAATGGGGCTACGTGTACTGTACTGAATAATGAACATGTTCCAAGAAGCTAAGATAAAAAGAGAAGGTATTTTTGTTTGACTGGTTTGTGGTCCTTTGTTGTTGATGAATATTGAGAAGGGTAACAATGTATAGCTTCAAACTTACTATCTTTTTTTTTTTTTTTGCATCAGGTTCTAAGTGCCAGACTTACAAACATGAACCAACCGGTCCAACCAAAATTACATTTTTAAAGTGAAATGAAGCTGATTACACGGGCATTTTAATCTGACAATTTCCATAATACAGTGCTATATCATAGATGCTGTAACATATTGGACCAAATGTTGATCTTACTTTTAATAGTGAATAGAGTACAGAATTTTTTTATAAACTCTTGAAAAAATTGTTTCTTGCCGTTCATCTGTAATGTATGATCAAAATCTACAAATAAAAGGTAGGTTGGCATCAACATATAGCTTCTAATAGAGTTTAATTGATGTGTCTCATCTTTTACAATAGCATCTTGCAGTCAAAATATACTCTAAATATATTGGAAGGGATAGCTGTTTTTCTATACCAGTTCTAAATTTATAACCAAGCCTTTACAACAAAAATATTAACAAGAAAACAAACAAAACACACACACACACACACACAAATGCACTTAATGTAAATTACATATGGCATAAGAACAAACCTCAAGGAAAGATGACCTGAGAATGGTTAAGGCCAGATACTTCCATGTGAAATATACAGTCATGAAGAACTATGTTTTGATAAAGAGTATCATCTGATGATAACCAATGAGAAGGAATTTATCAAGGCTGTGTTCAGCATTTCCTGACTGTTCATCGTCAGAGATGAATTTCCTTGCTACTGGGCATGAAGAGAGCATCTACAAATCAATCGTGAGACCTTCTTTATGTTTAAGAGAACATAAACAATGCTTCTTAGAATTTGTGACCTACTTAAAGGGAGAGGGGTGGAGGGAGGATGGGGAACTTTCTGATCCTGTGCTTTTCTCTGCTGAGTAGTGCCATGTTGTGCAGCAATGCTCATTAAACCCCATTACAACCATAATTCAAACATTTTTCACAGTGTTGATAAAGGAAAACAAGTGAGCATGTGGAAACACAAATCAGACTTCCTCCTCTTCCTCTTCCTCCTCCTCCTCCTCCTCCTCCTCCTCCTCCTCCTCCTCCTCCTCCTCTTCTTCTTCTTCTTCTTCTTCTTCCCCTTCCCCTTCCCCTTCCCCCCCCTCCTCCTCCTCCTCCTCCTCCTCCTCCTCCTCCTCCTCCTCCTCCTCCTCTTCTTCTTCTTCTTCTTCTTCTTCTTCTTCTTCTTCTTCTTCTTCTTCTTCTTCTTCTTCTTCTTCTTCTTCTTTTTCTTCTTCTTCTTCCTCTCCCCCTTCCCCTTCCCTTTCCCCCTCCCCTTCCCCTTCCCCCCCTCCTCCTCCTCCTCCTCTTCTTCCTCCTTCTCTTCCTCCTCCTCCTCCTCCTCCTTCTCCTCCTTCCTGGGGCATCACAAGGGTTGTGGGGTAGACCTGGGAGGACTGGAATTCAGTGTGATCAGGTTCATGATGTAACATGCCCAACTAATCAATAAAGATATTAATCTTTAATTATAAAGATAAATTTAATAAAAATAATTAATTTTGTTAACAATATCAAAACCAATATATTAAAAGTATTTTCATCATCAAATACATATGAAAATAATTTATAATATTTTATCAAAGCCATTAATACTATGTTCATATTTTATTCTTACCACAAATATCCATTTTAACAAGTCAGCTTTCAGGTACTAAGTAACCATAGATAGGGAGCAGTTACCAAAATAGTGTAGTATTGAAAAATTGAGGGTGCCAATTTAAGAGACCTGTATCTCTACAAAAAGGCTATCATAGGGTTTGAGAAAACGCCTCAATTCTGGCAAAATTCCCATAGGAAAAGGACATAGACTTTCTCTTCTTTATTAGCTATCTGTGGAAGAGTTGAGCTGCATGCCACTTTCCCACTGCTGCTAAGGTAGAGAGAACTAAATACAGGGACCAGCAAAGGGCAAAAGTTGCAAGAAGCAAAGGGGCCAACAGACTCTACCTTTAAACCCTGACTTCTTCAGGCATTCTTTCTACAGCCTGAGAATTCCTTCTGTTTAGAGTCACTGCACCACAGGAAAGAGAAGCTCAAATGTAAGGATATTATGAGGATTTAAACACCTTGAAGTCACGTGAAAAAAAAATGACCACAAAGAGGATGGGGAACTAAATACCTTTTCTGAGACTCTAGTCTAGAAGGCAGAATGGCAGCATTATCAAGACCATAAAACCAACAAACAATAAATCAAACAATGAGAATTCAAGACCATCTTTAAAGCAAGTGAAAAGGTATCTGCCTGCCTGTTCTCTACTGCTCTGCTGTTTCAACTGGAGGAACTTAAGAGTGGAGAGGGTGCTGGGCATGGTGGCACACACCTTTAATCCCAGCACTCTGGAGGCAGAGGCAGGCAGATTTCTGAGTTCGTGGCCAGCCTGGTCTACAAAGTGAGTTCCAGGACAGCCAGGGCTATACAGAGAAACCCTGTCTCGAAAAACCAAGAGAGGGTTAGAGACAGTGGAGGCCATGGAGACAATGATAGGCAGAGCACAAGCCAATCCTCACCGTCCATGAATGCTCATGGAACTGAGTCTAGGTCTTATGCTTGGAAGACTGAAATACCTGTGGTCAGAATTAAGTCTTTTTGTTGTTTTTAGTTAATGTATTTATTGTTATTAGATATTTTATTTACATTTCAAATGTTATCCCCTTTCCTTGTTTCCCCTCCTAAACCCCCCATATCCCCTCCCCCCTCCCCCTGCTCACCAACCCACCCACAACCTCTTCCCTGTCCTGGCATTCCCCTACACTGGGGCATTGAGCCTTCACAGGACCAAGAGTCCCTCCTTCCATTGATGTCTGACAAGACCATCCTCTTCTACATATGCAGCTAGAGCCATATACTCTTTGATTGGTGGTTTAGTCCTTGGGAACTCTGTGGGTACTGGTTGGTTCATATTGTTGTTCCTCGTATGGGCCTGCAAACCTCTTCAGCTCCTTGGGTCCTTTCTCTAGCTCCTCCATTGGGGGACCCTGTGCTCAGTCCAGTGGTTGGCTGAGAGCATCCACTTCTGTATTTGTCAGGCACTGGGAGAGTCTCTCAGGAGACAGCTATATCAGGCTCCTGTCAGCATGTACTTGTTGGCATCCACAAGAGTGTCTGGGTTTGGTAACTCTATTGGATGGATCCCCAGGTGGAGCTGTCTCTAGATGGCCTTTACTTCAATCTCTGCTCCACACTTTGTCTCTGTGTCTCCTCCTGTCCTTGTAATGTTTCGCCAGCAAAACACACTCGGACAACCAGATCCTTCTATGGCAAAGCTTTATTGCTTACTTCTCAGGAAGACCCCGAACCCGGAAAAAGGAGCTGCTTAAATACCCCTCCGTGTGACGTGTCAGCTTCTGATTAGCTGCTCACTCATCACCCCACTATTACACCCTGGGATGGGCAGTGACTTGGCATGAATTTACTCCAGCACCTGCCTGCGCACATTGCTTGTTTACTAGTTAGGCACTGAGGAAGCCAGTGCCATCTTGTAATGGCGATTGTGCACAACTTCCCACATCCTCCCATGGGTATTTTGTTCCCTCTTCTGAAAAGGACCAAAGTATCCACAATTTTGTCTTCCAAATGAAATAGAATTGTTTGAAAAAAGCAAAACTGGGCTGGAGAAATAGCTAAGAAGCTAAGAGAATTTTGCAGAGGGTTCAATTGCCAGCTCTCACATGGCAGTTCACAACCATTTGTAAGTCCTGAAGATTTGATGTTCTCTTCTGGACTCTACAAACACACTCACACAAGTGATGGAAATACATACTTTCAGTAGTTGCAGCATTTTATTTGAAGAGACACGATATTATTATTGGGGAGTTATTTTGTAGCTTGAATGGAAGCAGGAAGAGTAGTATAGAAAATACCAGCTCTCTCTTGGTTATATTAAAGCATAGTGGGTAGGGCATTGAAAGCATGGCTGGAAAGTAGAAAGCAGATTCTAAAGACATAGGTACATGTGATTGAGAGTGGCTGAGAGGGAAGATGCAAAGAGCTTTCTAACACCTAGAGAAGTGAACCAATGAAGGTAGCATAGCCTGTAGTGAAAGTGAAGACAGCAGTGTGAGCACCGGGAGTCTGGAATCCTTGAGGACCATTTAAAGTCCAGTATACAAACTGAACAAGGACTTCAGAGACACAGAGAAATGTGAGCAACTAATATATAAATTCTAGAGATGAGAACATGGAGGTGGTGAAACCCACAGGTCTCTTTGTAATGGACAGAAAGAAAAAATACCATCCCATAAGAAACCAAGAACAATGGAGAAAGAAGCTTGAAAAGAGGACAGTCAAGTGTCTCACAGGGTGCAGATGTGTTGAATGAAATGAATCAGGAAGAAACCAATGGTTTTGACAACTGGAAACTTTTTTGTGACTTAATTAAACAAATTCAAGGACAGTATATCAAGCTAAAGATAATGGAATGGCAGGCACTGTTACAGGTCATGGAATAGAGGAAGATGTGATAGGCTGGTTCTAGGAGCTACACCATCCCTGTGATAGCTTCATGGGATAAGGGATGAAGTTCCTTAGGGACTGCCCAGGGCTCTAAGGGAAGCCAAGGTTGACACAAAAGGCTCGCAATTCAAGCAATTCAAGCTAGCTATAAACGACTTAAGCTATCAAGCAATTTTCAGTATCACAGACTCTTGGTGTCCTTACTAAAACAATGATAAAATTACCAGCACCAGACAACTTTATTAGTAAAACCATGCTATATTAATAAAAGTTGAAAATACCAGATTGTATTAGAATCTGCAACTCTAAAGAATCTTGAGAATTTAAATATATTATAAGTTCACTAAATAAGTGATAAAGGGCCTTACTTTAAGTATATTTCAAAATTATATAACTCCTCTTTATTTGTCTCCAGATAATATTATTTATTTATAACCTGTCAGGGTCTATAACCAAAGTTAAAAAGAATATGATGCTGAAAGTTTTTTAAAAAATCAATACCATTTCCCTAGTGATGGGAAAAACTGAAAAAAGAAAGCAAATCATGGATTTCTTAATCCTTTGCATTTGATTGATTTTAGAACATGTTAAATTGAATATTAACTTCAAGGAAACAACGGTTTTAAATTTTGCCTCAAAAAGCAAACATTTGGATCAATATTTAAGTATGAAAATATTAGATATCTTACAAAGTTTATTCTCTTAATAATCTCTGTGTGAAAGATTAGTTTTCATGAGAACAATGGAACTGTAAATAAGCTATATAATTTACTTCTGAGACACTAAAAGACTAACGGTCTTTATAAAATATATCTGCAACTGTATTCTCCATAGCCATCTTTGTATACCACTCCTAAGAGGTTGAAAATTATGAAGAAACAATGTAAAGAGAGAAACTGTCACATCCTGAGCCCATTTAAAAAGACTTTTTGTTCATCTCTCACTTGCTTATTAGTATGTAAACAGTCATCTTAATATTTATTTGTATAGAGATTTTTATCAGATGGCATTGCTCCAAGTTAAAAAAAAACTGTAGCAAAGTCCAGTTCACTAGTAAATGTGATGCTTAAAGCTAAAAGATAACATTGAACAAAAGTGGTAATTGCCATCTGTCTCATAAAAACACAGAAGCCTACGCAATGCCAACCAATATGTTCTGTCAAAGCAGTGACTTAAAATATGTTCTGCTAGCACTAAAATGGCAATAAGCAATTTGAAAGGAAACTTATACTTGACCAAATTGTCCCCTACAGCTCATAAACACCTCTGTTTGTGCCCTTGGAGTTTATCAGGGCTGTGAGAGACATTTATTGACTTTTACTTGATCTCCTATTGCCAAAACACACCAAGGTTAACACAGTTACCCAACACCTTTGATGCAGCCAGGAAAATGTTTGACTGAAAAATGTGTGCAATTTAACCAACCATGGAGCAAGTGCCTTCAGGAAGTTCACTACCACAATCATTTCAAAATGTCAGTTAACCCAGTGCTGTGACAGCACAGTCTGCGAACACACCTCAGGCCTCTCTGCTAAAAAGAGGAGGGTCAGCTTTAAATGGATCCTTGTTTTCCCTCCTGAGCTATCTGGAATGTGGGGCTAATATTTGCTCTAGAAAAATTTTGGAATAATATATACTGCAAAGCAAACACATGCATCTGACTCTTTATATAAGATGCTAAAGTAAGAGGTAAAATTTCCAAATGCTCACATAAGATTTGACATATCACTCCCTATCAAACCAAAAAAAGATTGTACATTAAGCTCACTTAAAATGTAATTCCAAGTATACTCTAAACAACTGGCTAATGCAAAGATTAGCTGACAATAGTTGTTGTCTACCAATCTTCCGTATGTGACTCAGTCACTGTAACATAAACAAACCACCTTTTCTATTGCCAGTTAAGAAGTCACAAAATTTGTAGGAAAATTAATTAATAACTTCAGAGACAGAGAAGTTAGAGGCAGAGGGGAAAGAAAAAAAAACCAGTCACAATCTGAGAAGGTTTTTGTCATTAATTTAAGCCCCTTTTGACTAATCCCTCTAGTTTATGCTTGTGGGCCTAGTCAGGATTCAGCAATGTTCTCATACAACAAAATGTGATATAGCTTTGTTGCGTAGGCAAACCACTAATGAACAATCCAACTTTCCACCAATTAATGTTCTTTCAAATATTATTCTGTGTCTGCCCCAAAGAGGTAGCATGATACACTGTTTCCACACTGCATTATCTGAGGAGATAGTGTTGTAGTCACTGACAGTGTACTCACAGCCTGAGTCTTGCTTAAGGAACTGGAAGCTTCCTGTAAGTTATGAATTCCTGGGGCTGATGGTGAAGTTGCGCATGCATTGTCACCCACTCCTCTTCGCACCCTCGATTGACTTTGCAAAGGAGACCAATTTCTAAAATAAATATTACCTTTGTATAATGCATAACCTAATCCACTACACACTAATTCCGACAAATATTGATAGAGATCCCCTCACAAGTTAGAGATGAACGACACAACCACTAAGCCGTTTTCTATATTTGCCATTGCACTAAATGCAAAAGGCATTTATCCCTAATGGGTTATGTGAGAACCCTGAGGTTCCCTCACCAGAGTCTTTTGAGTAAACTGGGTCAGATTTACCGCAAGAAAATATACCGTATTTTGTTACAATATCAGAAGGTAGCTGGCACAAGAGAGGTATTAATTAGAGCGTTTGCGTAAATAATGAGCAATGAGCAAATTAAATATTTGTCTCTGTGTCTCAGAGTACTGTGCAAGTGACACGTGTTAAAGACCTCAGAGCTGGAGAGATGGCTCAGAAGTGCAGACGCTGCTTGCTGTTCTTCTGATGAAATAGTTTTAAATCCCAGCGTTGACATGAGGTTATTGACGAGAGCTTGTAGTTCCAGCTCCAGAGCATCTTGTAGCCTTTCTGAGAATCCATACACACCTTCAATCACATCCATAAACCCTCACACACATCCACATGACTGAAAATAAAAATAAGGTCTCAAAAACAAACTCAAAGCCACCGTTAAAATACTTTTAAGTCACTTCCTAGTAGTGAGGCACATCATCAGAAATAAAACCAACAAAAGCAGTTTGAAAATATATTTCTGTATCTAAATACCAATATATCAATCATTTTTATTTATACAGGGCTGATGTCTTCAATAATTACATTTGTGGTCCCAGAACAAGTATTTTAGAAATAATATATTAAAGGAGTGTAGGAAGCCGCCCTCACATTCGCCGTTACAAGATGGCGCTGACATCCTGTGTTCTAAGTGGTAAACAAATAATCTGCACATGTGCCAAGGGTAGTTTTCCACCCCATGTGCTCTGCCTTCCCCGTGACGACAACTCGGCCGATGGGCTGCAGCCAATCAGGGAGTAATACGTCCTAGGCGGAGAATAATTCTCCTTAAAGGGGACGGGGTTTCGCCATTCTCTCTCTTGCTCTGGCTCTTGCTCTCTTGCGCTCTTGCACTCTGGCTCCTAAAGATGTAAGCAATAAAGCGCTTGCTCTTTTGCTCTCTTGCTCTGGCTCTTGCTTCTTGCTCCTGAAGATGTAAGCAATAAAGCTCTTGCGCTCTTGCGCTCTTGCGCTCTGGCTCCTAAAGATGTAAGCAATAGAGCTCTTGCGCTCTTGCACTCTTGCTCCTGAAGATGTAAGCAATAAAGTTTTGCCGCAGAAGATTCTGGTTTGCTGTGTCTTTCCTGGCCGGTCGAGAACGCGTGTAAGAAAGGAGAATGATTTCAAATTGAGACAAACTATGGTGTGAACATACTTGAACATATCTTTCTTTAAAGAAGTCCTTTTTTCAACTAGATTATTTTAAAAAGCTAACAATATACTTTTTTTACACAAAAGTATATCCTGAATTTTATCCAGGAGTGATTTCAGAGTTTTCCATGTGGCATATCTGCAAAAATGTAGATGAGTCCAAGGTTAAGATTTAGGATAAATTGGATCATGATTCTTGTATCCCCTTTGCCTTTAAGATCAATAGATGAAAAAAAAAAAAAAGTAAAACAGAAATCTGCCAGAAATCGTTCTAAATAACTAAACAGGCTAGGTTGACAAGTGTTAGAAAGAAAGCAAAGTAGGATTGTAACTTTCATATGTGGCTTGAAATTACATTATATAACTTTAACCTCTTCCTCAGAGACTATGACGAACCAGACACTTAGTAATGGTCTAAGAATTTCTGCTGATGCCACCCAATTATGCCACATTACAGAAATAATTGGACAACATAAAAATTAGCCAAAGTAATATCTCCTAAATACCATGGCAAGCCTGTGCTGCAGACACAGGCCACTGTGGAGGCTCACCAAAAGTGGTCATCTTCCAAGGTCTGACGAGCAGAGACCATCCTAGTCTAACACAGGGAATGTGAGCTGAGGAAACACTAGGCTATAATTTTGCTGCATAAACTGATCTCCCCTTCAGCTCACTTTTCTCTCTTGCTGTTATATTCCGAGGCTTTAGGAAACTATACTGAAAGTGCTCAACTTTGAAATAATTATTCTTAAACAGAATAGAAAAATGATTTATTCAATTTTGCACAATAATGCCAAAAATTAAACACGAGCTTTGTGAGACAAAAGGGAGGACCATCTAGAGACTGCCCTACCTGGAAATCCATCTCATAAACAACCACCAAACCCAGACACTATTGCATATGGCAGCAAGATTTTGCCGACATGACCTTGATATAGCTATGTCTTGAGAGACATATACAGAAGTGGATGCTCACAGTCATCTATTGGATGGAACACAGGGCCCCCAATGTAGGAGCTAGAGAAAGTACCCAAGGAGCTAAAGGGGTCTGTAACCCTATAGGAGGAACAAAAATATGAACTAACCAGTAACCCCCAGAGCTTATGACTCTAGCTACATATGTAGCAGAGGATGGCCTAGTTGGCCATCAATGGGAGGTGAGGCCTGTGGTCTTACGAAGATTATATGCCCCAGTACAGGGGAATGCCAGGGCCAGGAAGTGGGAGTGGGTGGGTTGGGGAGACAGGAGGAAGGAGGGTCTAGGGGACTTTCTGGATAGCATTTGAAATGTAAATTAAGAAAATATCTAATAAAAAATAACTGAAAAAATGCAGTAAAAAATAAATAAATAAATAAATAAACCTAGCTCTTTGATTTAAAGTGGTGTTGCAAGGAAGTCTTCATTCTATTAAGACTATAAGAAGAGTAATATATATTAAGAATAATATATATTTTCTTGCTGTTAACCACATACTTTATTCACTCTGCTTTTTCTTGTTCCTGCTTTGCAAATGTTGATGGCTTGGTGCATGATGAAGCAACTTTGTATTTCACAGGTAATGTCCCAAGATTTATGGCTAACTAAAAGGAGAATTAGATCTGGATACTGTTCCCTGGTAGTATCTAATTGCTGCTTACAGATACAAGTAGGATGCGCATAGCCATTGAAATAACTGTAGCTCAACCACACAGAGGCTGCAGAGGAAAGTAAGAGGAATTTCGGCTGCTGTTCAGTATCTTCAACTTTTCTTTCTGGGGATAAATTGAAAAGAAAACAAATTTAGAGCTATCAACTTTAATTGTGTAAATTTCATTATAATGTCATGACTACATTATTACTTGCTTATAGATATAATGCCTTTATATTGGAATTCTGCAATCATCTAACCTTTTATACCTACTGTATTCAGATTGGTGGTATCCATGGTCAGGAACCCCCAGCAGCAGGAACCAGGGTTGAGTTAGTCTTCTGTTGAAGGACAGTTGTTGTATACTTTGTTGTAACTAGTTGGGGCACCATTCACCATGGAACCAATCTATGAATTTCACATGATTTTAAATGGAGACAAGACATTGTTTCCTTTCTATCCAAAATTGAAAAATTATATTTACATCTAAAAAGAACACAAGGGTTGAAGCGCAGAACAACCAAAAAGCCCCTTTGGTCAGGAAAACACTTCATGCTCTGTCTTCTCAGTGACCATGTCCAACCCTGAAGTAAATATTGGATTAGGAATCCTGAGACTGCCAATTAAGATTGAGTGAATTTTGTCCAAATTGTGTACCTGCTACATGCTGGGAACTGGCAACAGGCAACAAGGGAAAACAGATGTTTGAAAGACAGTCAGTACTCCATCACAGAGGGCTTTATGCGCAGGTTTCAAATCAATAACTACATGTATTGGTTCTTGTCGAAATTAAAATTATACTTTGTAACTCAAAATATCTGCAAATCATAATATAAAGTCTTTTCTAGAGCGTATTTTTGGAGATTTTTAGAATCTTGGTCAGAAGAAAAAGTGCTCAGAAGCAATATAAAAAAATCATCCAAAACTTGACTTATTTTTAAGTACATTTTTGAGTCCAGGAGTTCTAAAACTACAGAGTAATTTGAAGTAGAGCCCCCAAAAGATTGAGTTTTCCAAGCTGAGTTTGGAAGCACAGGTCAGAGGGACCGCTTTGCCTACAGTGCACATGCTTTCGGAGATCAAAGATACCTTTCTAACACCCAGGAAGGTCAAATCCCATCCCTACAGTTGGCTTTGTATGCAGGTCACATGAAACAAATGGAAACAAGCATGTTCTGGATCTAAAAATAAGATGTTCTCAAGACCTAGTGCCTTTCTTTCCAGCAGGATGGAAGGCAAGGCTCCTAAATGGCAGAGGTGAGTAGTGGAAAGGGGTGTATATACCATCTGAAGCTATGAAGTTTTCCAAGGTAGGAAAAGACACTAGATATTTCTGCTGCTTTTCTTCTAGACATATGGTGATTAAGTTCTTCTTCTTCTGTCTTCTTATGGAATAGGAAACTAGGTAATCTGGCTGTAATAAACAAGCTCAGTGAGACAAAAGGATGGACCATCTAGAGCCTGCCATATCTGGGTATCCATCCCATAATCAGCGGCCAAACGCTGACATCATTGCATACACTAGCAAGATTTTGCTGAAAGGACCCTGATATAGCTGTCTCTTGTGAGACTATGCCGGGGCCTAACAAACACAGAAGTGGATGCTCACAGTCATCTATTGGATGGATCACAGGGCCCCCAATGGAGAAGCTAGAGAAAGTACCCAAGGAGCTAAAGGGATCTGCAACCCTATAGGTGGAACAACATTATGAACTAACCAGTACCCCCTGGAGCTCATATCTCTAGCTGCATATGTATCAGAAGATGGCCTAGTCGGCCATCAGTGGAAAGAGAGGCCCATTGGTCGTGCAAACTTTATATGCCCCAATACAGGGGAATGCCAGGGCCAAGAAGTGGGAGTGGGTGGGTACGGGAGTGGGGGTGGGGAAGAGTATGTGGGACTTTTGGGATAGCACTGGAAATGTAAATGAAGAAAATACCTAAAAAGTAAAAATTAAAAAAGAAAAAAAAACAAGCTCAGATTTGTATGAGTCCAAAAGTATGTTAAAAATATAGGCAGATATAAGTTACAAAGAAAATCAAAGAGCAAAGTTTAAAACACAAAATACAGATGCATTGTTACTGTTAAATGCTAAGAATGTTTAAAATCTTCTGCCAAGAGCTATCTTCTAGGAGTTGATAAATGACTCATTTTATGAGTACAGAAACTCTAGCCACTGAGCTTAAAAATGGATACAGCTACCAAATTCTGGGGTTTAGAAAGGAGATGTCATATTATGGTGAATAGATGAACATATTTGAAGACAGATGGTCAGCATTTCTGAGGGTAGATGTGCTCCTTCTGTGTGATAATGAATAACATCATCAACAACAGCAGATTCTATCACCTACTGAAGTTCATCACCCACCACCTAAGCAATTCATTGGGTGCCACCCTTATTGTAGCTTCTGCCTTGCTCCAGGGTAAGCACCATTTAATGTAATTACGTTTGACTGACTTAAAATTTAGAAAAACTATTAAGGCTTGTTTGCTCTGATAGCCTATAATTAATTTCTAAGCTTGCGATTGTTTTTCCTTTATGATTTGTAAGGAAAGAGAAATGTCAAAAATGATTTAAGGCAAGGATTAAATTACCTTTCTTATAGTTCTGATTGTTAACTGAGATTTATAAGCTGCCATAGCATCTTCTTCAAGATGTTAAAAGGGGTCATGGGGAAACAGCTTTCAATTTAAACAGACTGAAAGCCAAGAATACACTTAATAGTTGGTTACTACTTGGGATGCACTTTTCCATAGTAATGGTGTAATAAGAGAGATCTTGGCTATGCCGTGAAAAGGCAGAGGATGCTAACACTTAAACAGGTTTTGCTTTATTTTGATTTATTTCCTATGAAAAGTACCTTGGCTTCAATTTAATATAAAATTTTCCCCTATGAAAGCTTTGAATGTAAACCATTGTCTGGCATTTAGTGGATGTTTAATATATATTTGTTAAATAAATAAATAAATGAATATATATATATATATATATATATATATATATATATATATATATATATATATAACCCTAAGGAAACCCAAGCCAGTTGCATTTAGTCACACAGCTTAAATTACCTCACTTTGCCTCTTATTCAGCTTGCTAAGTGGATCATCAATTGAACAAGAACAGTGGACAGAGTACACTGACACACATTCCTGATAAGGAATTACAATCTATTGAGAAAAGACAGATACATGATGCAGCTTTGTGTCTAGCAGAAAACAAAATAATTAAAAAGAAATAGAATGAGAGTGTAATGTTGTAGACTATGGATAAACCTGAAAGCATAGCCAGTTCAAACTGTTAATACCAATTTCTGAGTGTGAACATTATTAAAATTTAATGCCCATTTTATCAGCATTGATATCAATCCTGAAATACCAAAGGCTGAAGTAATATTCAATGTCTAGTAATTCAGTAATTGTAGTGATTAGAGAAAATGTACTATATTACTTACATTGTACTACTTATTTATTGAATATAGCTTGTCTTGAACAGAAAGGGGGCTCAAAATGCATAAAAGATGCCTAGTGTTCTTAGTGCCTTTGTTGATATACTTCAAAAGTGGTCATGCTGAAGCTCATCTACTGCAGCCTGCATTAAAATTCCGGCCAGATACAGAGGCTGGCATGATACAGACAGTGGCTAACTGAGCCTTAAAGAAAGGCATGTCTAACACTATAGAAAAGCCACAGGGGTAGCTCAACACTTTGTACAACCCAACTCTGACATCTAAGGCTTTGTCTCAGGGATCCAAAGCAGGGGCCATTTCCAGAAGCCAGTGAAGCTTGTAGCTTCAGGAGAGAGCTTCATAAAATGAGTTTCAATCTAGGGGAAAGCAAATATTGTATAAGAACTCTAAAAGTTACTGACCTCTGAGGATCTTGCAGAAATGCCATCTACAAATGCCAGCCTCTGTGAAAATGAAGCAATGTGAAATGCATAAGGAGAGAACTGGTGGCAAACACATTGGCTCCAGACCTTGGTTGACCAAGCAAAGAAGCTGAGCTAGCGTGAGGCAACTCCAGAGAGAAGCTACCACAGCTCTGGGAGAGGGCACAACAGTCTGTGAGGGAGAATTCCAAAATCGGTCTGAATGGTGGATTTGATCAAACAGGCAATAATTGCTCAAAGGAGCTAAGATGTAGACTTCAATGCACTAATAGAAATGAAATCTCCAATGATTGAAGAAAATCAGACACATGCACCATCTCTGGGTCCCAAAGAAATGGCTCTGTGGCTCTTTGGACTTAAAAGTAGGGAGCCTAGCCTGTTAAAGGCAGAAGCCATGAGAAGTAAAAGAAGTGGCAAATGATTCAAAGAAAGGCACCAGGAAGAGGAAATCCGTATGTACATGGACTTCTGCGTCTTGCCCAACTCTCAATAGACTTGGAAATATTTCTGGCAGAAAAAAGAAAAAAAACCTGACAACTCAATCCCAGCCTGTACCAAAATAACTCTTCATCTTGTTCAGGGTGGAGTCTGTGTGGAGGTGGTACCAAAGTCTTAAATGAACAAAGAAGGAAGCACGAGGAACAGTCAGTGAAGTATCTGGACACGGGTGATATTATTACTTTCTTTTTTTCAAATTTTTATTAGATATTTTCTTCATTTACATTTCAAATGCTATCCCCAAAGTCCCCTATATTCTCCCCACTCCCTGCTCCCCTACCCACCCACTCCCACTTCTTGGTCCTGGCGTTTCCCTCATCCCTCCTTAGAATGGGGAACAAAATACCCATGGAAGGAGTTATGGAGACAAAGTTTGGAGCTGAGACGAAAGAATGGATCATCCAGAGACTGCCCCACCCGGGGATCCATCCCATAATCAGCCACCAAACGCAGACACTATTGCATATGCCAGCAAGATTTTGCTGATATTATTAATTTCTAAAAGTTTAAGTTAGTTTTAAATGTGTGAATATTTTTACGTTCTTTGTATATTCTAGATACTAATCCTCCATCAAGTTTACAGCTGGTAAGATTTTTGTACCTCAATCTGTGGGCTGCCTCCGCCCATGAATGATGCTGCCCTTTACTCTGCAGAAACTTTTTACTTGCTTATTGTTGCTCTAAATGCCTGAGCTACATGGGTCTTGTTCAGAAAGACTTTTCTTGTGTGTGAAATTTCAAGTGTCTCCCTTTCTTTCTTACTATTTTGATCATGTCTTATTCAGAATTTCTCGGTCCGTTTAGAGTTGAGCTTTGTTCAGGATAAGAGGCAAGAATCTACTCTTGTTCTACATGTGCCTATCCAGTTTGAACAGCACCATTTGTTGATAATGTTATCTTTTATGCAGTGTATTTTCTGCGTGGGTTGTTCATTTATTTGTAAATTGTCAAGTAATGACAAAATAGTAGATCAGCTACACACCAGGGAGGTTGCAACTCTCAAGAGTAACTGGGCAATATTAACAGAACTTGATGGTGAGAAAATTCATTGAATGGGGAAGTAAGTATGTATATTTGAAGAGTTGATGGAGGGACAATACTTTGGAAAAAATTAATAAAAATTAATATCAAACTTTTAAAGTGAATGAGTACTTCTTACAATAAAAATGGAACTACGTAAAAAGTGAAATTACCTTTTATTTTACATCTGATATATAAATATATCATTTTGTAGATTAGTATTTTTATCTGTAAAATATTTAGTCATCCCACAATCAAGGCTGTCATTATCCTGCTTTAGAAATTTGTTTTATTTTCACTTTCCAAATGATACTGAAACCTCTTGATAGAACTACAGAAATAAGATAGATTAAAGAAAAAAATCAAAATCAAAGCCAACAATAGTTAAATTCTCAGTCTGCAGCATGCATTGCAAATGATAATTATTCCTGAAACATGAGTCTTTTGTATTTTGAAGACGATGTTAAGTCTGTTATGAAAACAGCTCTAGTAATTTCCTTGAAAGTAGAATTATGAAGCACCTTCTCTGCTCTAAACATAATTATAAAACTTTCATCCACTGAGATCTTCTTTAATTTCTTCCTTCAGAGACTTGAAGTTCTTATCATACAGATCTTTCACTTCCTTAGTTAGAGTCACGCCAAGGTATTTTATATTATTTGTGACTATTGAGAAGGGTGTTGTTTCCCTAATTTCTTTCTCAACCTGTTTATTCTTTGTGTAGAGAAAGGCCATTGACTTGTTTGAGTTAATTTTATATCCAGCTACTTCACCTAAGCTGTTTATCAGGTTTAGGAGTTCTCTGGTGGAAATTTTAGGGTCACTTATATATACTAATATATCATCTGCAAAAAGTGATATTTTGACTTCATCTTTTCCAATTTGTATCCCCTTGATCTCCTTTTGTTGTCGAATTGCTCTGGCTAGGACTTCAAGTACTATGTTGAATAGGTAGGGAGAAAGTGGGCAGCCTTGTCTAGTCCCTGATTTTAGTGGGATTGCTTCCGGCTTCTCACCATTTATTTTGATGTTGGCTACTGGTTTGCTGTAGATTGCTTTTATCATGTTTAGGTATGGGCCTTGAATTCCTGATCTTTCCAAGACTTTTATCATGAATGGGTGTTGGATTTTGTCAAATGCTTTTTCTGCATCTAACGAGATGATCATGTGGTTTTTGTCTTTGAAAAAAAAACTTTCATCCTATACTTTATGCATACAACAATCAAATCTACATTGGGTTTTTAAATATTTTTATATTTTGAGATTAAATTTATGTCATTTACCTCATCCCTTTTATCCCTTCGACTTCCTAATGGATCCCCTGCTCTCTTTCAAATTTATGTTCTCTTTACTCCTCTGTTGCTTCATATACAGGTGTGTGTGTGTGTGTCACACCAAATGGCTGTCCAATGTGTTGCATTTTTAATGTAAATGTGAAGTTGGGTAAACAATTTTAATCACATGTATTTTTCAACAATGCCCTTCTCTAGTGGAAAGAGCCACCATTAAAGACCATTAAAGAGATTCCATGTATCTCTTTCTTAGTCTGTTGCATCAATTAGTGTGCATCTTCTTTAGTTAATATCACCATCACTCAACTAGTATGTGTATAACCTAATTTAGTATTAGAATTAGAAACATGTAACTCTTAGAAAATTCTATATGTCTTATTGTTCTGAAGCAGGCATCAAATCATAGCAATTGCCATCTGTTGGACATGTAGGACCATATTTTTTAAATCCCTGAAAATGTGTAGGACATATTCCTTTAATGTTCTTTTACAAATGTTTTTGGTTATTTCTTTGAATGAATAATAAAATCAGGTTACAGAAAATATCTCTTGGAAACATCAACCAAACCCAGTAGCCTACTTTTGTGAAAATTGAATCTTATTTTATTTTATTTTTAAAAAATTGATCTTATCCAATAGCATAAAAGCCTTTCCATCAATTAAGAATTCCACTACAGTCAAGGACACAAAATATTTTTCCAACAAATTTATGTTCTTTTAATGCTTGTCAGCAGATTTCTAGTAGGTCTTATATACTTTTTGTTAAGAGTGTTTCTCAAGATTTTACAGTTTATGTTACCAGTCCAGCTATTATATTTTTCCTTTTATGTGTACTTGTTAGTTTTTTCCCCAAAGGAAAAGGCTGTGGACTCTTGAGTCTGTCTGTACTTGACTATTATCTTACTATTAGGTACTACACACAAATATACAGGTTTTATATAAACATAAGCTTTGTATCTCTGGAATATACAACAAATTAAAAAACTAACAGGTCAAATGGTAATGTGTATATGCATCTGTCATCTCCAATTTAATTATTTGAGTGTTACTCCTGAGTCCTGAGAGTTGAATACATATAAATTTTAGGCATTTTCTCCTTTGCCAGATATGTGATTTACTAAGATTTCTCTTCTACTTTTAAAATATGTCTTCATCCTATTAATAGGACCTTTGTTTAGTCAAGCCTTTCATTTTAGAAAAGAACAATTTTATTTATATATATACATAACCAAATAGGGTATGTTCGGTATATATGGTACTTGGTTATGGAAGAGCATTTACTTGAAACATATCTTCATCTATATCCCCTTCACCTTCCCTTCCCCTGCTCCCTTTAGTCTCTTTTCTTCTCTGATTTTGCATATATATATATATGTATATATATATATATATATATATATGTATATGTATATATATATATATTATATGTATTTATATAAAGTCTACATACCAAAAAATGAGAATAAGCATAATATTTGTCTTCTTACATCTAAGTAAATTCAATATGACTAACTCTATTTGTTTCCATCTTCTGTGTTAAATCTGTGCCTTAAGAGAAAGTCCACATAACCAAGTCTAGAGGCCAGCACAAGGTAGAGATGTGCAAGGTAGGATGAGCTCTGCATGCTGCCCTGGTAGAAGCCCTCTTGGAATATTTTGCCTCAGTGTTGTTACCCTCTTTTGATCACAGCTCATTTTTCCACACTCAATGACCAGTGTCTATAGATCCATTATAGTAAGAGAGTTGTGTAAGTGATGCTGGTCTCTTCTTAGGTAAAACTGATTTTTCACTCACTGATGACCAGAAACCATGTATTCTCAATGCAAAATATCGTATTAGCAGCCCTAACAGAGTCTTTGAAGAACCCTTGAAAATTCCCTCTGAATTGTTACATGGTGAGGCTACATCCTCTGCATTTTTCTCATCATTCTCATCTTCTAGGATCCTACAACAACTCATTGATTTCTGAGTACCTACTGGCTTTCCTAGCCCAAAACTCCAAACTCTTTGCACAGTCCTTCCAAAAATAGATGGTCACAGCACTACCTTAGTACCAATTACTGTCTCAATTTGTGTTTTTATTACATGACCAAAATCAATTTGAAGAGAAAGGGGTTCACTTCAGCTTACAATTTATAGTCTGCCCTTTGGAGAAATCAGGGCAGAATTTCAAGGCAAAAATCCTGTAAACCAATAACTGTAGCAATCAACATGAAAGAATTCTGCTAATTGGCTTGGTCCTCCTGACTGCTCAGTTTGCTATTTTATGCAATTCATGAATGATTCTTAGAGATGGCACCACTAACAGTAAGTTGGGTTCTCCCACATCAATTATCATCCAAGAAAATGCTCCATAGGTTTGCCTATAGACCAGTTTTCTTTTTTTTAATTATGTATTTATTTCATTTACATTTCCAATGCTATCCCAAAAGTCCCCCACAGGCTTCTCCACCCACTCTCCCACCCACCCACTCCCACTTCTTAGCCCTGGCATTCCCCTGTACTGAGGCATATAAAATTTGCACGACCAATGGGCCTCTCTTTCCACTGATGGTCGACTAGGCCATCTTCTGGTACATATGCAGCTAGAGACACGAGCTCCGGGGGTGGGGGGTACTAGTTAGTTCATATTGTTGTTCCACCTATAGGGTTGCAGATCCCTTTAGCTCCTTGGGTACTTTCTCTAGCTCCTCCATTGTGGGCCCTGTGATCCATCCAATAGATGACTATGAGCATCCACTTCTGTGTTTGCTAGGCCCAGGCATAGTCTAACAAGAGACAGCTATATCTGGGTCCGTTTAGCAAAATGTTGTTAGTGTATGCAATGGTGTCAGCGTTTGGAAGCTGCTTATGGGATGGATCCCCAGATATAGTAGTCTCTAGATGGTCCATCCTTTCGTCTCAGCTCCAAACTTTATCTCTGTAACTCCTTCCATGGGTGTTTTGTTCCCAATTCTAAGAAGGGCCAAAGTGTCCACACTTTGGTCTTCATTCTTGAGTTTCATTTGTTTAGCAAATTGTATCTTATATCTTGGGTATTGTAAGTTTCTGGGCTAATATCCACTTATCAGTGAGTACATATTGTATGAGTTCTCACTTTGTGATTTCCTCTCCTCAAATGACTAGAGCAGGTACCAAGTTGACAAAAAACAAAAACAAAAACAAAAACAAAATAAAACAAACAAAGCTCAAAAGACAAAAAAATAAAAAGCCAGAAACCATAAGAGGTCTTAACCACTGGGCAACCTCACTAGCATCTCATAATAAACTAATGAATTTATAGACAACTTGCATTTTTCAGTCCACTGTTAAATATTTAAAATTGTATCACCATGGTCAGCCCAGTTCAAGGTGCCCTCCTTCTGCTTTATCTCTGCCTAACACTGCATTGCTTTGAGGCATTTCAAAAGCCAAACAAAGAACAATTGAACTCTAAGCATCATTCTTCAGGGTTTTAATGGAGATAACATAAGTTCTAACATTCCTTTTCTCTTTTCATTGTTTTGCAAAACTTCAGTATACAGCAGTACTGCAGAATATTTGAGCCAATTAAATATTTTATTTAATATACTAGCCTAGTCTATCTATTTCTTTACTGTGTCAAAAATGCAGTGTTTTTTATATTAAAATTCATGTGGACAAAGAAATTGTTATCAGTAAAAAATATTGAATGTGGCGTGCTTTATTTTACAATGGAGCCAAACTTGTCAAGGTTCTACTCTTTAACATCTTCAAACTCTGAAGTGAGATAGCTGTCACAGGGAGGAGTGTTAACATATTTATTGAATTGAAAAATAAAAGCAAACTTTTTCTGACAGACTTAAGTATGATTTGTCTTGCTGACCAAGTCAAAAGAAATTGAATGGATTTCATGAAATATTCTAAAACTAAAAATGCTAAATCTGAAGTGCCAAGATTTTGACAGAACTGTCTTATTTTAAAAGTTATGGTGGTCAATTTACATTTGAATTAATTTCTGTTTTCAAACTACATCAGATTTTAAAGGTACCTCTAAGCAAAAAATATAGCAGATTTAATTAAAACATTTGTTGTGTCTTATGATGTAACTCTGGTAATTATACCAAATTCTTCGGCAAATATAATTCTTTAATAAAAGGTCAAAAGAGAAGAAGAAAACTCTAAGCAACCTCTTTATTAGACCTTTTGATGATATATTTTGAACCTATTGATTAGATTTTATAATGCTAGGAGGTCTTGCATAAGTTGCCAGAGAAGAAAAGTAACTGTCAATTGCACCCAGATGTGAAACTTGCAAATTGCAAAATTGACTGTCATCAAAAAGGCATGTTAACTAGTGTTACAGTGGCAGAAACATCATGGGAGAAACCAAATGCTTCTTAAATGGATTGAAGTACTACCCCACAAGATAAAAGTAATAAGTGACACCATTGTCAGCCCAAGAATCTATGGATAAATCCCAAGGGAGAACCTACTACTGCCATTCTGCTAAATAGAGTATTAAACTGATGCCTCTGATTTATCATTATATCTATAAAACATCTCTCAGTCCTCACCACAGACTCTTCTATTTGTAGTAGGATGATGGTTAGCACAGAAAGCCACAGTTGGCCAAGGTTCAGAGAAGAAGATACTATAAAATATTCAGCCTTAAAATGAGACAACTGTATCTCACACAGTCCTTCAAGCATTGGGATCTTTTGGTTGGAGATGGGGGCACAGGGGGGTGGAGACTGTCAGATCCAGAAGTTATAGAGAACTTCAATGAAACAGTGTATTCCAGACACAGTAGGACAGCTGCACATAAGAACTCACAGATTGCGGGCTAGTGGTGCAAGCCTTTAATCCCAGCACTTGGGAGGCAGAGGCAGGTGGATTTCTGAGTTCAAGGCTAGCCTGGTCTACAGAGTGAGTTCCAGGACATCCAGGGTTATATAGAGAGACCCTGTTTTGAAAAAACAAAACAAAACAACAAGAAAAGAACTCACAGATTGTGAGAGCATGCACACAAAATGTATGTAATCCCAAGACACCAAATTCCAGCAAGGAGAGGGGAGGTGGGCATTATAGTTCCACCCCTAACCAAGAAACTATGGGCAATTCATAACTGTGAGAGAAGAAATGCTAGTATCTTTAAGAGTGCTATCCTAATAAGGGGACCATATGTGTTTTAAATATTTTACATGATATGTATTAAAATTCAATATTATTATACTGTTTGGGATTGCTGCTTAAAAATCATTATAATAATCAAACCAGATTTTTGTTAAATATGTTTCCCATACATATATTTTATATTCATATATTTATTATATGTATATAAATTACCAAAAATGAAATATCTACCATGCTGCATATTCATTCTTCCCCTGTGGTACTCTTTTAACCCCCAATGAACTTATTTTTAATTTTTGTTACTAATAATACAGTGTCAGTGTATAGGAATTAAAATTTCTTATATACAAGATAATATCCAAAAGAATCAGAAAATAACTAATGGTAAGTAAACAAAAGAAGTTATCTGAATTTGTGTGTGTGTGTGTGTGTGTGTGTGTGTGTGTGTGTGTCCATGTACACATACACATACATGTATCTATCCCTGTGTACTCATGAAGAGGCCCGAGGAGAATGTCAGGAACTTTCTTCTATCACTCTTCATCTGTTTCTCAAGGCAAGACCCTCACTGCATCTGCAGATTGACATGTTGGTTAGGTGGCTTGCCAGCTATCTAGTGAGATCTCAGGATAGTCTTGTCTCTGGCCTCATACATCATGATTACCGACACCAGAAAACATAGATGGCTTGATGCATGGGTGTGAAAGAGCTTTCATCCCCTGAGCCACTTGTCAGGCTCAATATATAAGATGTTTTTCGTGTATTTTACTTCCAAAAATATATCAAACTATTACAAAATATTATAGACATTTAATCAAATGAAACATTCATAAATTTTAAAAATAAGTGAAGGACACTTTTATATTAATGACCAACAACAAAATAGTGGAACAAAACTAAGACATTTTTAATAGGTCAAGAGATTATTATTAGTGAATAATAAAAATGTGTATTTTTATGGCAATATGACTTTTGAGTTGCTTTGACAGTTTAATAGCATGGCTCTGAGAAATCATTAGTAAAACTGATCTGCAAATTTACCAAGAATGCTGTTCTCTAAAATGCTTATAAAGAAGTATGAATACTCACAAACATAACTACTATTTTTAAAACATTGAAAAGAGTAACTTACTATACAACTAGACTTTTGTGCTTAATTAAATCATGAGAAATTGTGAGGGGTTTGAAATTGACTTAAACGTCAAAGGATTGGAAATCATGATCCAGTTGATGATGGCAGTTGGATAAGTGGAAGATAATTGCACATTATCGGGGGGTTGGGGCGGGGGAAAGTTGGATTCTGACTGGAAATAGATTCTCTTTGAAAATGTGCACTAGCCAGTGTTCTGATTCAAGTGGTTTCTGCCAATGTTAAAAGTTTTAGTAAGGACCGTTTCTCTCCAGCTCTGACCACAGAAAAGCACAGATGATGTGGTAAATGCAGCTCCAGTACTAAGTGGTATTTTTCCCCCTTTGTTCTTAGGAATCACCCCTTGGATTCAAAAACTGGGTTAAATATAAGTGTACTTTCATCCCTTTTGAAAAATCTGTACTCAGACATCAGTATTGGAAAAAGCTATTCAGTGATGGGTAGAGGTGCCAAAGGGTAGGACAAATGAATCGCTGCGGCATTAGCACCCATGCTTGCATAAGAGCATAACAGATTATTCTTTATTAAAGACTGTCTTAAGCACCTCTCACTATCATCAGTCATCATTTACTATTCCAGTGGGGACCAGAAACTATGTCTGTTCATTCATATATTATTAAGACATTTGACAGTGAAACTAAAATCAATCATATGTTTTTAGAGGTCACAAAATATCTCAAAGACCATAAAATTTTCTTTTGGAAAGAATTTAGTTAGGTGTACCCCTCACTTCTTTCTTTGTCCTATCCCCCCTCTCTCAGTTTCTCCATTTAGACCTGACACCACCAGTAGTCTATTACTTTCATTTTTCTATGTTCTACTCTCTATCCCCCTCCAGATCTCCCAAGAACCTCTCTAGCTTTCCAATCTCCAGAAATATCCTGAGGTAAATTTCAAAATGATGCAGAGTGAAGCTGTGATTCACGTGTAGAAGACAATATGAGACATTTGTCTTTTGGGCTCCGAACTACTTCACTCAGTATTCTGTTTAATCTATTCATTTTCCTGCTGATTTCATAATTTCATCTTTTAGCAGCTGAATACAATTTCATTGTGTACACGAGCAACCTTTCCATTATCTATTCATTAATTTGTTAGCATCAATGCTACTCAATTGCCTCATAATTTTGAGTAGAGAAACAGTGGAGATGGAAGAGCAAATGTCTCTGCTATGGAGTCCTTTGGTTATGTGTTCAGGAGGGCTACACTATAGTATCATATAAATCTACATTCAGTTTTCTAAGAAACTTCATAACTGACTTCCAAAGTGTCTGCATAAACATGTAAGAAGCTGTATAGAAATCAATCTACAAGCTAATTTTAAAATAGCTTAAAAAAGGGCATTTAAACTCTCTACACGGGTGAATGATACCAATCCAATAAGCCATTATTAATCAAACACAACTTTCAGTGCCAAGAAGAGACTTGAGATACCTCCTTGTAAATCAATGGTCAAGAAATCCCTAGATATCTCTCAAAAATAAAGGACATTGCTGTCATTCTATCTGTTGTTTTATTCACATAAAATAGATAGTTAAGAGCTAAAAACACTATATACATTGATTCCAGGACATAGAGAAATCAAGCTGGCACTAAACTTCATAATTACTTCATTCCCACTGCTGACAAGCATACAAAAGTGCTGGAGAGTGGTTTGAAGTTTACTAGAAGACAGTGCACCAACAATTTTACTCACCTAGGGATCTTGCATATATACCATTCTTATAGAAAGAGCTGCTACTGGTGCAAAAGTGTAAATTACCAATCATTCTAGACGTGATCTGAAGCTCATTCTATGGGAGAAAAATCTGTGTCTGGTACTATAAATCTGATATAAAAGAGAAAAAGGGAAAAAGAAAAGAAGAATGTAACTGAAGAGATCATAGGACATAGAGGAAAATAATATTGTTTAGGCAAATGGACGTGATGAAAAACTACATTCTAATTAATGTTTATAGCCATAGACAAGTTCTGATGTTAACCTTTGTAAAGAGGATTTATCACAGTGGACAGTGGTAAATTCGAAGACTGGAAACTACTTAAGGTGTTTAGAATAAGTAAAAGTTGACAAGACCTGAAGTAGAAACTTAAGGGTTCTTGGGAGAGTTGGCTGTGTTGGATAATGGTTTGCTGGGGCAAACACAGGAAGGAATGTTTTCCTGAACTGGACACAGGTGAAAGGCTAAGGCAGATTCCCTAAGGAAAGTTTAACTGAGGTAGAAACAGGAGAGAGGACATTCTGCTAAAACAAATATGTGAAAGGACGTGTAATGAAGGATTCTTTGCTAACAACACAAATGCATTGGTCCACCTTATATTGCTACATTTGATAGGACTCAGACTGAGTGGATGCATATGCTGAGGCAAGGCATATGGAGGAAACATGAGTTTTGAAGGATATAAATAAGACTCAATAGAGTAATGGAGACAGAGTTTGGCTTGCTTTTACAGCTAGCTGTGTAATTTTTGTGGATCTCAAGTCTTGGCTGACCTTCACTTCCTTGAGAAAAGCACAGCCAAGAACTTTTCCTGGTGTCTTTCTGGGTACCTCATGCTGATTGAGAGGAGGCTGAGTCCTGGCTGTGTCTGCTAGGTCATGCCACTGTGTTGCTAACAGAATAGGGCTGATGGTGTGTCCCTGTGAAGTGCTTGCAAGTGGATCAAGCTGCCCCTGCCAAACTGTGAACTGAACTGTTAATTTCAAGATAATACAAACTGAAGTTGCTCCAATGAACCTTTCTGAGAATGTCCACTGCCAAATTCTACCATATCCTCTGGTGGGTGGTGGGTGATAAGAAATGTTAAAGCATTTAAGAAACATCATTAAAAATAGGAATTGGAAAAATTAAAGTTAAAAAGATATATATAATTTCCTCTGAGGTTTGAGGAACCTCTTGGAGGATATGATAGAAAGAATACAAGAGCAGGGTATTAGATAATGCCATATTCTGTGCATAATATGATCATAGCAACCATAAACAACCATAAATATAGAATAGTTATGGTTGCTTACACTTGCCTGCAGAAGACTAGGACTGTCAACAGTAACTTATGGATGAGAAAGGGGTTGGTTTTGGGGACTCTATCCCTTTCTGAGGAACTATAGGCTATGGTAGAGGATATGGGTAAGGGCATCTGTGTCTTCATTTGTATAACCACCAGTGAGAACAATGTATTCTGATGGACAGTAACATACCCAAGTTCATGGAGACAGGCCTGGTTAAAATAAACAGTGTTAAAAAAAAAAACAACAAGCAAAATACATAAAATACATGAATATGGGAAAGGGAACCTACATGAATATATAGAGTGAGGGTGTCGTTGAAAGTGCGAAGGAGACCACAGGGGTGAGAATAAAAAATAACTAGAATGCATTATAACATAAAATTAATACTTTTAAAAATATTTTTATTAGGTATTTTCTTCATTTACATTTCCAATGCTATCCCAAAAGTCCCCCATACCCTTCCCCCTACTCCCCTACCTACCCACTCCCACTTTTTGTCCCTGGCATTCCCCTGTACTGGGGCATATAAAGTTTGCAAGTCCAATGGGCCTCTCTTTCCTGTGATGGCCGACTAGGCCATCTTCTGATACATATGCAGCTAGAGTCAAGAGCTCAGGGGTACTGGTTAGTTCATAATGTTGTTCCACCTATAGGGTTGCAGATCCCTTTAGCTCCTTGGGTACTTTCTCTAGCTCCTCCACTGGGGGACCTGTGATCCATCCAATAGCTGACTGTGAGTATCCACTTCTGTGTTTGCTAGGCCCCGGCATAGTCTCACAAGAGACAGCTCTATCTGGGTCCTTTCAGCAGAATCTTGCTAGTGTGTGCATTGGTGTCAGCATTTGGAAGCTGAATATGGGATGGATCTCTGGATATGGCAATCTCTAGATGGTCTATCCTTTCGTCACAGCTCCAAAATTTGTCTCTGTAACTCCTTCCATGGGTGTTTTGTTCCCAATTCTAAGAAGGGGCAAAGTGTCCACACTTTGGTCTTGGTTCTTCTTGAGTTTCATGTGTTTAGCAAATTGTATCTTATATCTTGGGTATTCTAAGTTTCTGGGCTAATATCCAGTTCTGGGCTAATATTAATTTAAAATTAATACTTTAAAACCATAAAATGAACTTTGAATATACTAGCCACACAGATTTCTTTTGTAAATATTTAGGACTGAATCTTTCTGAAGAACACTGGCAATCAATCAGAAGTATTCTTTTTTCCAGTTTCCTTCATTTATTTGACAAAGATTTTGAGAACTTCTGTTGTGATTTGAATAGGAGTGACCCCATAGACTCATGTTTTTGAATGTTTGGCCACAGAAAGTGGCACTGTTAGGAGGGATGGAATCAATGGAGTAGATGTGGATTATTGGAGGAAGTGTGTCACTTTAGAGGCAGACTTTGAGGTCTTATATACTCAAGCTATACTCAGTGTGGTACAAAGTCTCTTTTCTGCTGCCTGTGGATCAAGATGTAGAACTCACCTCCTTCTCTAGCATGATGTCTACCTGCACACTCCCATGCTTCCCACCATGATGATAATGAACTTTAAACTGTAAGCCAACTCCAAGTAAATGATTTTCTTTGTGAGAGTTGCCATGGTCATGGTGTTCACATCAAATGACACTTTAACTAAGAAAACTTCTATGCATCAAGTCATGAGTAGAACTCTAATTTTTAAGATTAACATGTTTCTGGCCACTAGGTGCTCACTATATACTGGAAGAGATTAATAGTAAGAAAACAAATGAAAGTACAAACAGGATAAAAAATTCTAGAAGGGACTATGAGGCAAACTAGACACAAAGCTAGATAAGGTAGTCAGGAAAGATATTGAGAGAGTTCTCTATAGCCCAAATATCTCCTAAAAATTATTCAAAGAATTATGACAGAAATCAAGTGTCCAGAGTTGGGTGACTACAGGTGTGGGTGGAAGAAAATGGCCCCCATACAATAATAGGGAGTGACATTATTGCAGATACACCATTATTGGAGTAGGTGTGGCCTTGTAGGAGGAAGTGTGTCACAGAGGATAGACTGTGAGGTTTCAGAAGCTTAAGACAGGCCCAGTCGCTCGTTCACTCTTCCTGTTGCCTACAGATCCAGATGTAGAATCCTCAGTTACCTCTCCAATACCATGTCTGCCTGAATGTCATCATGGATCCTGCCATTACAAAAATAGACTAAACCTCTGGACTGTATACCAGCCTCCATTAAATAATTTTCTTTTATAAGCATTGCCATGGTCAGGCCAGGCAGTGGTGGCACACCCCTTTAATCCCAGCACTTGCAGGCAGAGGCAGGCAGAATTCTGAGCTCAAGGCCAGCTTGGTCTACAGAGTGAGTTCCAGGACAGTCAGGGCTACACAGAGAAACCCGGTCTTAAAAAACAAACAAACAAACAAACAAACAAAAAAGTTGTCATGGTCATGATGTCTCTTGACAGCAATAAAACGTTAACTAAGACAACAGGGAAATATTTAAAAGAAGAGTTAAACAGAATTGTGGTTTAAAATGTTTCCAATTAGAAGAATGAAGGTCTCACTGAGTTAGACTTTCATTTTAGATACTGTAGTTTATTAAATACCATAGTACAATTGAAGAATATGAAATGTGAATAAAACAAATTTTCTACTTTCTTGTCTCATAGGAAGTAAAAGAAATATGAATTGAGAAGAAAAATGAGGAAAAGAAGATTGAACGATGGAAATAAGAAAGTGGAAATGTAACTTAGAATAGCAGTTAGTCATCAAATGAGTCACGACTTCAAACTAAGAGTCTGTCATATCACTGAGTTTCATGCTAATTTTTACTTGAGGATTGAGGAAAAAAACAAGTGGTACTGGTTTGATATATTATCCTGATATCAAACAAAGAAAACTAAAACAAACAAACAATAAACAAAAAATCAAAACTATAACTTACCTGGAAAAAGCAATCGAGGTGAAATTCTGTTGTCTTTGTATGTAAAGTTTAGAAAAATCAGGATGTAATATTAGGACTATTTCATGTTCTGTCTAGTGTTCAATCAACGAATTCTAATACCATTGTAGAGCCTTCCTTATGGTTAGGTATGACTGATAACTTGATGAGATTTAGAATCTCTATGGAGACACATACCTTGATTCCTCTATGGGAGTACTTTCAGAAAGGCTTAATTGAGGAAGAAAGGCTTACTCTGAGTGTGACTGGCACCATTTCACAGTCTGAGACACAAGACTGACTAGAAGGATGGAACTGTGTAAGCACCAGCATTGATTTGTCTCTGGTTCCTGAGTGTGGAGTCAATGTGGAAACGTGGCTTATACTCTGTCAGTGTTTTCCCTCACGATAGGCTGTATCCCTTTTAATTATGAGCTAAAGTGCCCTTGTCTGGTGTTCTTTCACAGTAGGAAAGAAAATAACTGATATAAATTATTTGAAAATGAAGATGTCAAAGAAAAGAATATTCAAGGATACTTATTATAATATAATCAAGGTTCCAAGATCATCACAGGAAGAGGTGTAATGATCACCACAGCGGAATTTTGTAGTGACAGATAGAGAATGGCATCAACTGCAAATATCAGTGGATAAAAATTTGCTAAAAGAAAACTTCAAGGAAAGAGACAGTATAAGTAATAAACCCCGCAGAATTCTTAGGAAAGACAGGCCAAGGAGATCACAAATTTTCTGGTGGATGGCAGAGAATGAGCAAATCCTTTAGATATACAGGGTGATTTTGAATAATAATGGTTGGGTACCAAGTTTCAAAGATTCTTACTAAAAAAGACTAAACAAGGACCTTTACCAAGATTGACTTTTATTAACCAGTGTACAGACCGGCTGAGAAGTTTCAGGAAGTTCTGATTAAAAATGTGGTCATCTAAAGAATCTTTGTCACAAAGCAACTTTGGAATCAATACTGTTAACTTTACAAATCACAGACTTTTTAAGTTAATACAAACCCATACTTCTGGGATCCCTGCAAGCATCACCACCTGCACTGAAAAGATCCGCAGAGAGGCAAGAAGGAATATTCAGTTCAACTTGAATTCGTTTACTGGTGCCAGCTCAAACTTCTGAAGCCTAATGCAAAGAAGTTTACTTTTTACATTTTTAGCAAAATAAAACTTTGGGAAAAAGTTTTCTCATGATAATTATCAGTATCAAACCTTAGTCACAGCTACACTGAAACTCCTTTGCCAAGCATATTTTTTTAGCAAAGTACCTGTGACCTTTTCCAAAATTATGGGTTCATTTGACCAAGAACAGTGCCCAGGATAGAGGCCTAGAGTGAAAGGGTTTGCATAAGCTTAAGGATGGGTTCTATTAAATGAGAAATGACAATCAAGGATCTGGGCCTCAGAAAGAAAGATTTGTAATAAGCATAATAACATTCTCTTGTGCAAAATACATGTGACCTCTTTCATAAGAATAAATTCTATTGACTACGAAACAAGTTCAGTATTCTGAGTGGATTTGAGTGGCTCCAAAGACTAGCAAAAGATCACCAGATTACCAAACAACAGAATCAACCCCAGCCCTCAAACTGAACAGGTGTCATTGTCTTCAGTTGAAGAAAAAAGCCCATGCTCTTAATAATTCTGATTTCTCTATACTTTATCTACAAACACATGAACCTTGTGTCCTTTGTACATTTACAAAGGAAAGGGGTGGGGAGCACTCTTAAAATCCTAGAATAGAGTATTATTCTGCTATCCTAGCATACACTGTTACCAAAACTTTACAGAAATCAGTACATTCTTAACAGGAGAGGGGAAAGATATTCATAGAGAAGAAAAAGAAAGAGTCAGAGGAAAGGACTTTGGAAGTGTAAAGAAGGAGGAAGACAAGGGAAATGGAGAGTGAAAAAATGAAAGGAAAAAGAAGGATCATGAAAGAAGGATAGAGAGCAAAGAAAAGAACGAGGTGGGAGGGGTGAAGAGGAGGAGGAAAAGGAGGGGTGGAAGAGAAGAGGGGCTCTTGGTTTTAGCCTCTGCAGTGTATTATTGTCAAGATCAATGATCTGGGAACAGAGAGTCAAATTGTCATCAAATTGTAACTTTAGAGTGAGTGCAGGAGAAGATTTCATTAGATACACTGTTTGCATTCTTAGGAGCCTTAGAACTTTGCAAGCATCTGTAGCTTCTATTACAATGTAGCCAAACATCTTTCTTTCTCAACCAGTGCATTCCTCACATTTTAAGTTCCATTCTGCCTTTATGTAGTTTTTGGTGTGTTCTTGCTAGTTTTATGTCAACTTGATATACATTATTGTAATTTTTTAAAACAGTAAATCCTGTAGAGAAAATGCACCCCATCAAAATAGCCCATAGGTCATTTTCTGGATGAACAATTGATGTGAGAGGGTCATGGTCAAAGTGGGCAGTGCATTCTAAGCTGGTGTTCCTGGGTTCTATGAGAAGAAAGGCTAAGAAAGCCATAAGGACCAAGGTAATAATAGCCCTCCTCAATGGTTTCAGTTCCTGAACCCACATTTCTGCCTTGAGTTGCTGCTTTGACTTCCCTTAATGATGGACTATGCTTGGGACACGTAACCTGAAACAAACTCCTTTCTCTCCAAGTAGCTCTACCTATGGTTTTTTAATAGCAATAGAAACCAAACCAAGGCAGATAGCATTTGCTGACTTGGGGGGCCTTCTATCTTGGGCCATGGTCTACATTTCCTAGAAGAAAGGATCTTGGGCAATGTTCCTGAGACTCTCTATTATGGAACTATGGAGCCTTCTCTTAAAATGATACTAGCTCTGGTTCTGGGCTAAAGTTAGATCATAAACACATGGAACAATAAATTTGGGAGTAATGAATCAGCACCATGTACATAGGTCTAGAAACAGCAATTTAAGTGTATACCTTCACACCATACCTAGTAGGATTTAAGTTCTTTAACAGTTTTCTCTATTTACAGATCTTATTGAGAAATACAATTAATAGCTTAAACATAGAAAATACTGTCAAGAAGCCTAATATCACAGGAAGGAAGATCCTCAGAGGTGGGTAATTACATCCAATAGACCTGCTTCCTGAAGTTTCCATGGCTCTGCTAACAGCTCTATCCTGAGGTCCCTATAACCCCATGACCATGTAAAATCCAGCTGAAACAGCAACACCTTGAAGCCCTTCATCCTGGTAATGAAGGTGTGTGTGTGTGTGTGTGTGTGTGTGTGTGTGTGTGTGTGTGTGTGTGTACATATACACATATATATATATATATGTACATATATGTGTATACATATATATGTATATTTCTCTATAAAAAAGAAAAGACTAAAAGCCTAGAGAAGAATGTAATATCCTTTAAAATATGGCAAGAGATAAGGAATCTAAATAATATTTAGCTTTCTTTCCAGAGATATGAGCTAACTACATAACTGCAAAAATTGGTCATGGTAATAAGTCTCTAAAAGCTATAAAGACAAATGCCTGCACACACCGTCCATACTTATAACATCACCA
The DNA here is from genome assembly GCF_000001635.26 of Mus musculus. NCBI lineage: Eukaryota > Metazoa > Chordata > Mammalia > Rodentia > Muridae > Mus > Mus musculus. Next base: position 42,382,728 of record NC_000069.6, on the reverse strand, counting down.
ACACAAAGTTACCTGCCTTCACTCAACAGAATCATAACATATATATATATATTCTTCCAAAATTGTATTAGCTGTTTAATTTTTTAGGTTACTGGACTCATGTTCCATTTTCAGGGACCATAGCACTTTTTGCAAGAGGTTAGACAGTAAATATTTTAGACTTTGTGAGCCACACAGGGTCTCTGTTATGAATCTGTCTTTGTTTTTTATGCAACCTTTAAAAATATAAACAGCCTTTGGACCAAATTTGAAACATGAGCCACATTTGCAAGCTCTGCTGTGGATGCTCAGGTCTGTAAGATTACACTCACAAGTCTGGAAGGCTTCCTAAGCCCAGCAGGAGCAGCTGTCTCCCGAGAGAGCAGAGCTGGCTTTAACATGGTGGGAAGTGGGTGAGCTGTAGAGACCCTTCTCGCTCCTACCAGATGGCATCTTCCGGTGGTGGTAGTGTAGAGAAGAAGGACTTATATAAAGCAGGTTTTCTTCACAGATTGGGGTTCTAGGCGTGTTAACCCTGAGTTCCATAGCCTACAGTTTACTTCTACGAGGTAGGAACATAGAAGGGACCTGAATTATGCCTGTTCTTAATAAACTCAGTCACTATCTGCTAAAAAACAAGGTAAGATGGAAGGGAAAGTGTCCAGAGCTCATGCTCATAGAACAGAATGAAAAACAAAATTAAAAGTGAAGGAGACATCTCCATTTTAGTATAATACTTAATACTGACTTTGGTGGTTATCTCTATTTTCTTTTTCTTGATAAAATGATTGAAATTTATAATTTCCTTATTTTTGCCACGTTTTATTTTGTATAATTCTCCTTTACAAAATGGATTTTTAAAGGCAAATATTATGTTCATTTTGTCAAAAATCTGATGAATATTCATTGAGATAGGGTCCTATATAGTATATACTGGCTTTGAACTCACTATGCAACTTAGGATGACCTTGATCAACAAAAAACAGCATTCCTTTCAAGTACTTGGATTCCAGGTAAGCTACATCATGCCCAGTTTATACAGTGCTGAGTATCAAACACAGGGTTTCTTGCAGCATACTACTAAGTCCTATCCCTTACCCTCTGATGAGTGTTAGCACTTGGGAGCATACATTAAACCCCCAAGAATAAGAATAAGTTTAGGATGGATAAATGGCTTAGCAGTTAATAGAACTTGTTGCTCTTGCAAAAATCCTGGATTCAGGCTCCACCACACACATGGTGGCTCACAACAATCTCCTGTGAGTCGAAGGGGATTTGACACTCTCTTTCTACTGCCTCCATGAACATGGCATGCACATACTTCATATAATACATGCAAACAAAGCATGCATATGCTTGAAATATCTTTTAAAGAATAAGAAAAAGTTGGAAGCAGCTAAATGGATATAAGTGGGGTTTCACCTAATTGTCCTTTAGGCTAATATAACAATGTCCCAGGTTGTTAATTTGCAAGTTGACAGTAGTCCCTGGGTACTTATAGTCATCAAGGCCAAGAAGTTCAAAATGAAATTGACAAAAGATTCACTCTTCAAAAATGACCATTTCTGGCTATATTCTCACATGATAGAAGGAACAAATAAATTTCCTCATGCCACTTTGAGAAGGGCACTAATCTTACTTAGGAGGGTTCCATTTTGATGAGTGACTTAGCATCCCAAGGTCCTACCTAAGGCTTGCTGAAACCACATGGGGTAGGAACTAACTTGTAGAGTCTGGAAAGTCATGTTCAGGTTTAAAATTTTAGATTAGTTGCTGGATTAGCAAAGGAAATTAAGAATGAGTGATTAAAATTGTAAGGAAATTAAGATGGCACCATGCAAGGGACTCAAGAGAGGATGGATATGTTCTTAATTACAGGGTAGATGGCTATGCTGAGAGCTGGTGTAAGGTCATAAGAGGGGAAGTTAAACAAGGCATTTGATTTAAAGATGACAGTGAGTGTCAGCATCAAACAAGGCAGGAAAGAGGAACCCTGGCATACTGTTTTATGGAATATAAATGTTAATCTGTATGAAGGCTCAGCAGCACTAAGGGCAAAATCATCATACAATTGATAGATCTACTCTACTCCTAGATGTATGTCTGAAGCAATGCAAGTCTGCACATCACAGCAATATTTGAACATTTGTGCTTTTGTAGGACTATTCCCAACAGGAAAGTTGTAGAATCAACTTAGGTGTTCATCAACAAATGAATGCATAAAATGCAAAATTGTGGTAAATATATACAATTGACTTGTATTCATTGATCAGGAAGTTGGAAAGTATGGAAATGGGTTGAACTGTACATCATAATGTTAAGTGAAATAAGTCAGAATAAGATAAATATTACATGTACTTTCTCTGACGTGCACTCTCAACTTGTGTGTGTGTGTGTGTGTGTGTGTGTGTGTGTGTGTGTGTGTAAATACAGAGAGAGAGAGAGAGAGAGAGAGAGAGAGAGAGAGAGAGAGAGAGAGAGAGAGAGAGACCTTAAAGGTGAGGAACTGGGAAAGGAGAGTATAGCTGCATACACATGGGAAGGTTATCCAGATAAGGAATAACAGCAGTAATAGAGGGGGCAAGGTAAACAGGGGACGGCAGTTAGAGTGAGGACCAATAAGAGCAAGCATAATAATGTGTCTGAATTTAAATACATAACCCAAACTAATACTTTTATGTTAACTTGGAAATTAAGAAAAAGCTGGGAGGTGGTGGTGCACATCTTTAATCTCAGCACTCAGGAGGCTAAGACAGGCAGGTCTCAGAGTATGAGGTCAGCCTGGTCTACTGAGTGAGTTCCAGGATAGCTAAGGCTAAATAAAAATACCCTGTCTTAAAAAACAAAAAAACAAAACAAAAATTAAGAAAAATCAAATTTAAAATAATTTTCACCAAAAACAGGTTTTTGTCAGGGCAGTTTTGAATGATTGAATCCTGTATAACACTACCTGAGGGTTATGAGAGTGAGTGATGGTGAGTAGGACACTCATAGAGAATGGGTAATGAATTTATTATACCAAGTGACAATGTCATTGCTGTATGCATGGACTGAGTGTGCCTTTCTCTAAACTCATATCCTGAACCTAGTTCTGAATTTTATATGCTTGGAGGTGATGGCATTGGGAGGTGATGAAGCCATGTGGGCAAACCTTACCACAGGGTCAGTAATTTTACAGAAGGAAAAGAAGAGATCTCTTGCTTCTTCTCCTGCTAAAAGAAGACATCATGACTTCAAATGACTGCCATCTTTGAAGAAGGAAATGGGTGCTTTCCAAACAACAGACCTACTTATTCCCTGGTCATAGATTGCTCTGCTGACAAAAGTACATTTCTGTTATTTTAGCTCACCTGATTTGTAGCAGCTTTGTAGAAGCCCTAAAAGATCTCAGACATCTAGCATGACGTTCAGAGATGTGCCAAAAATGTACCACTAATTGTATCTAGAAATAGTTTTATTTTCCCCCCCATGATTAATGTTTGAGGAACAAACCAGTGTTACCCTCAGATGTGACACCCCTGTTCACTGCAAAGGATGAAGTTACTGCTGTAACCGGAGGGGTGGTAGCAAGCCTACTTCTAGAGTTGTTCGCTCATACAGGCGTGGGTAATTTTGTGAGCACTATAAACTGTATCAAATATTGTCTTCGTTTGGGTTTCCATTGCTCTGAAGATCAAGGCAGGCCTTATAAAAGGATAACATGTCTCTGGAGCTGGCTTACAGGTTCAGAGGATCAGTCCATTATCACCAAGATGGGAGTATGGCAGTATCCAAGTAGGCATGGCAGAGGAGGAGCTGAAAGTTCTACATCTTCATCCAAAGTAAGCCAGGAGCAAGCTGTCTTCGAACAGCTAGGAGGTGAGTCTCACAGAGTACTCCTACAATGGCACACTTCTTCAAAGTCAAGTCTACTACAACAAGGACTCACCTCCCAATAATGCTACTCCTTGAACCAAGCATATTCAAATCACCACAAATATGGACGTTCAGATAGCAAAGGTAATCAAATTCCATGTTTTGGAGTATAAACTGCTTGCCTGTCAGAATTAGGAATTATACTTCTGTTCCTATTTTATGTCCCCAGGAAACACATCAGAAGGTCTAAATGGATAGGCAAGAAAGGTTCTCAGGCTGAGAAAAGTGAAGGCCAGTCATGCTAGAGTCAAGATGCCAAACAATCTGATAGCATAGAGTTGTGAATTTGAGACTGAGAAATGACATGTGGAGGCAGGCAGCAATAAATTCCCACAGGAAATAAATGTGTAATATTGTGCAATCACTTTATAAAATTCCCATGTTAATGAATGATATTTTTAAACAATACAAATATTGAGAATTAATAATCCCTAGCTGGGAAAGTTGTTTTTTTGCACAAATTAGCACCAAGGTTATCATTGATTATTTTCAGGTAAACACTAAGATTATATATCAACATAAAAGTAAACTAAATAAATCAAATTTTAAGAGTGGAAACAAAGATTGAGTTTGTCAGATGTCTACACAGGGAAATGCAGTAAGTTTTTTATCTAAAACTCTCATTCTTCCAAGAGCAATTACGTTAAAGATAATAAAATGGATCCTGGAGGCACAAATCACTGCTTTAAATCCTGGTAATGTTGCTCTTGTTCGAAGGCTGTATGGACTATTCACTAGCAACATTTCATTAGAATTAAGGTTTCTAACTACACTATTACTTTAACCTATCTATTTTCCCAATGTGAAAAACACATTTGCATGTGTGTATATATTCCTGACCTTTAGAGAAATGAGAAGAGATTGACCGAATAGCTAAGGTATTAGAATTGCTGTTTCATCCAGCCAATTAGTGAAGCTGTGCTTTCCATTTGCAAGGCCAAAAATGAAATCTTACTGACACTGTGTAGGAGGAAATGCAGACAGTGTAGTTTGCTGCTTAGGAATTAGCGATGCGCTTTAGACCCTAAAAAGAAACGTGAATAACAATTTTACTTGACTGACAAATTAATAATCACCATAATAATCTTGGAATAAAAGAGAAGAGTAGTATAAATTATTCAAAAGGGACATTTCACCTTCTCTTCTTCTCATACCTGATCAATGTTTCCCTTTAGAAAATGGCAATCTTCTGAAATTCCGAAAAACCAATGGTTTCTGATGGTGCATTAAGCAAGTGAAACATAAATATATTCATCATACTATTTTCTATTAATAGTCAAAAGGTTTTGCCTTGAAATTTTTCTAGTCAGAAATGTTGTGTGTGTGTGTGTGTGTGTGTGTGTGTGTACACGTGCACACATGTTTGCATTCTGAGAGAAGGGATGATTTCCAGTCATGACAGTCCCAAACAGAGTCACAAGTTTAGTATGTCCTAACTTAAGAGTTGGATTCATTTTTACTTCTGTGCCATCAGAATCAGATGCTTTCTGGTAAATAAAAGAGATCTGTGTAGTTCAGATCCCTTGAATATATCAGTAATAATTAATTGAATAACTATAATCCATTATTTTAACAATATACTGCAGAGAAAATGAAGTGTTAAATGAAGACTAAACCAAAAATATATCAAATTAAAAAAAATAGATATGATGGAATGACTGGATACTAAGAGTAGAGAAGGCAGGTTCAGAACATATCTGTAGCACTCTCCTCTTTGAGCTAAGTCATCTACAAAAATCCTCAGTTCTCCTCACCTGTACAAACAGAAAGGGAGACCAAGCTCACAGAGTAGCTGAGTGCCCATACCAAGAGTTTTGGATATGAGTCTGCCCAGTCTCTGCCACGTGGGAGGTGACAAACACTCCAGGAAAGCTGTTTCTGCAGAAACTCCTCATTTCCACCCTTTCATTTCTGTTCCTTATTAGTGCCAGGAACTCTACATATATCTGGCACATGACCAAAGACAGTCAAAGCTGAATGTGTGTCCCTCTTATAACACAGAGTACTTGGTGAAACATCCATCCTAGTGGTTTAGGCATGTAGTGGACAGTTCTTAAATTTTAAACCTATACTTGATTCACATCATAGGAGCCCTTGCTGGGGACACTTCCTTATTCCTACCCGATGTTCCTCTAGATCTCTGATCCATACGTGCTGTCAACCCAGAGCACTGTACAATGCTAACAGTTTTATAGTTATTATGTATTTTATTTCCAGTATATCTTTCTGAATTCTCTATTATGTATATGATACAAACTTTGGAGGACAAATGTTTAACAATAGGTATATATGCTAACCTAACAAAAGTAAGATATATACATGTTAATACTAAAGAAGAATATATACATGTTAAATACCATTCACAGCTTTAAACCAATGTTGCCATTTCAACTTTATCACAATTCTATGACCATGTGCATTTTAAAGACAGAAGCCAAGTCTCAGCGAGATGAAGTGACTTGACCAGGTCTCAAGAATTAGAAGTAAAATAGGGAATATGGCTGTCCCTATTAAAGTTCATCAACAGCTAAATAAGATGAAAAATTGAAAGGATACTTATAAGTTCTCAACTCCTCTCCTCTACTAAGTTGCTATGTGAAAAATAAGCAGTTATCAGTTGGTTACTCAGTTGACCAAGATTAACCTTATCTGTAACACTAAGACTGCTAGCTGCCAGTGAGGGTTTGCATAACACTTACTGAGAAAACAACTTGTAGGGACATTTCTACAAGATAACTAGTTTACTGTCATGTCACAGCTAGAGAAACAAACAAACAAACACATTCTCAAAGAAATATCCTATACTGACTGCCAGACTAAAGGGAAATGAAGAGAAACACATGTAAAATGTGGCACAGGTGGGATTCTCTATCAAGGTCTGCATGACGGGTAAGATGTCACCACACAGATCTCTTGCATGACACCGCTGACACTGAGCTGGTTGCACTATCTCTTCAAGCCTAAGGGGTCTCTGCGACCACTACATTTGTTATTTGGTTGGCTTGTTTTGATTTGTGTTTGTGTTCATGTAGAGGTGAACATGGATGAATGTATATGTACTATGTATATTTATGCGGATGTTTGTACATATGTTTATGTTTATGTGTACATACATAATTTTTCGTGTTATATGGGTATGCATCTGGATATAAATTTCTACTTGTGTGTCTACTTAGTCATGTATTGTAATCATATATATATATATATATATATATATATATACATATATGTGTGTCTGTCGTCTGTCTATGTGTGTGTGTCTCTCTCTGTGTGTGTACATCTTTTTTGATGTTGTTCATTCTATCTACACTTACATGTTAAGAATCTCAAAGTGAATACATTTTATATTGAAAATGGTAACCATTTTACTAAAGGTTATATTACCATTGCACTTAGTAATTCTTACAGCATGGAACTTTGGTATTTCTAATTCCAATGGAAAGGAAAATATCTTTAAATAATATTAGTGTTTTTCTGTTTTTTAATTAGGTATTTTCTTTATTTACATTTCACATTTTATTCCCTTTCTTCATTTCCCTTCCAAACCCCCCCCCATCCCACTCAGCTCACTAACCCACTCCCACTTCCCAGTCCTGGTATTTTCTTACACTGGGGCATAGAGCCTTCAAGGCCAAGGGCCTCTCCTCTCATTGATGTCCCACAAGGCCATCCTCTGCTACATATGTGTCTGGAGCCTTGAGTCCCTCCATGTATACTCTTTGGTTGGATGCTTAGTCCCTGGGAGCTCTGAGGGTACTGGTTGGTTCATATTGTTGTTCCTTCTATGCGGCTGCAAACACCTTCAGGTCCTTGGGTCCTTTCTCTAGCTTCTTCATTGGGGACACTGTGTTCAATCCAATTGAGGACTGTGAGCATCCACTTTGGTATTTGTCAGACACTGTCAGAGACTCTCAGGAAGCAGCTATATCAAGCTGTCAGCAAGCACTTGTTGGCATACACAATAACGTCTGGGTTTAGGATATAGGATGGATCCCCTGGTGGGGCAGTCACTGGATGGCCTTTCCATCAGTTTCTCCTCCATACTTTGTCTCTGTATCTCCTCCCACGGGTATTTTGATCCCCCCTTCTAAGAAAGGCCGAAGTATCCACACTGTGGTTTTCCTTCTTCTTGAGCTTCATGTGGTCTCTGAATTGTATCTTGGGTATTCTGCATTTCTGGACTGATATCCACTTATCAATGAGTGCATACCATATGTGTTCTTTTGTGATTGGGTTACCTCACTTTTGATATTTTCTAGTTCCATCCATTTGCCTAAGAACTTCATGAATTTATCATTTTTGATAGCTGAGTACTAAATAGCTTTAAAGTACTAATAGTACTTTAATAGCTGTAGTATTCCATTGTGTAAATGTATCACATTTTCTACATCTTAATATGCTATTATGTCTACATGTGTGTAAGATCTGTGTCTATAACTCTGTGAATGTTTACATGTGTTTTATATGTCTAGATGTGTCACACATGTGTATATAAATCTAGGTTGCATTGGCAGGCTGCATTAATTTTTACTGTGGGATATGTATCATACCCAAGGATTCACCATTCAAGAGAAAATAAAAATGGTGGTGTTTTACGATGGGCTGCATCTCAATAATGTTGCATGGGGAAACCAGTTAATGTGTGCTTACATGAGCTCTATGTGTATGTACATATATATGTGGGGGCTCTTTTCTTCTTGTGTAGATGAGACATAGCACTTGTGTCAGAAGTCAGATTGGCTGCCTCTGACCTGCTGAGGCTTGCTTATGTGCTTGTGCTCAGCTGAAGAGGGAAGTGGGATACTGAGGACTTTTTTGATGATGGTTATTTGTTTTACTCTGGGTTTATTTTCACTCTAAGAGGTTTTCATTGCCTCCAAACAAAACCCTGAGGGATGTCATTCACTAAACAGAGCATGTAATATTAGAAGGTGAAATTCTCTAAACAGAGGATATAACATAAAGAAGCAAATGTAAATCCAACTAATGCCATTTCTTTTGATCCCTAACTTAAACATTCTATTCATACATGAAAATTAGTTTTTTAAAAAAGTGAGCCAACTTACATAATGTAATTATCTTTAGTAAAATTAAAGCTACATATTCTTAAAAGATCGAATAATTTTCTACCTATACTACCAATATGGTACTTTTCAAATCATCACCACTTAACATCACTCTATTACAACCAATTTTGTTATTGATATTGGTAAAAATTGAAATTTTAAAAGTTACTTGAAACAATATGTCCCACATAAAGTCACTCTCCATAGTAGGGAGGAGGATAAATATTTTTATATCAACCCAGTAGACAGATTACATACCTGTTATACAACAATGTATCTGTGTTTGTGGCCATGGCTTGGCTTAACTGCCTCCTTTCCCTTGATCTCTTTATCTGGCATCTCTCCTTCTTCTATTCAGGTTTTGTACAGAATATATTAATCCTCCTTTCACTGTAAAGGGCTCTGGGGCCTCAGAGATTCTATCTAGATAGAGTGTGCAGGTCCCATTAATTTTTACTGTGGATTATGAATTCTACCGAAGGACTCACTGTAAAGCAGAATACAAAAGACAGTGATTCAAGATGGGATGCATCTCCAAAATAGGATGCACAGTGAAACAAGTTAGGCTCATGAATGCCAAGTCATTGCTCTAATATAACCTGGCATCAGTGCTATGCAGCATATATCTATCATATGCCAGAGATGTGGTAAGTCTATATGTGATAGTGGGGTACCAGTATGATAAACAAAGACAACATATCCACACCCAGAAGATGGATCATGCAAGGAAGACATAAACATACTGATTCCCTGCTGGAGGTCTACTACATAGCCTGTCCACAAAAGATGAGGGCACACTGTATGTGAGTCCTCCCATATAGCCCTCCTCACTCTTTCAAATTCATGAACTCATTTTTTCATTAATTGCTGATACACACACACACACATAACCCTAACTTAAACATCCTATTTATACATGAAAATTAGCTTTTAAAAAAGTGAGCCAACTTACATAATGGAATTATCCTCAGTAAAATGAAAGCTACATTCTCTTAAAAGATCAAATAACTTTCTACCTCTACTACCAAGATGGCATATATATGAGCCATGTTTGCTACATATGCTACTAGAGACACAAGCTCTGAAGGGGGTACTGGTTAGTTATTATGTTAATTCTGACAATCTGTGAACATGGGAGATCTCTCCATTTTCTGACATCTTCTTCGATTTCTTTCTTGAGAGACTTGAAGCTGTAGTCTTACAGATATTTCACTTGTTTGCTTAGAGTTACCCCAAGATATTTTATATTCTTTGTAGCTATTATGAAGGGAGTTTTGAGTAATTTCTTTCTCAACCTGTTTATCATTTGTATAAAGGAAGGCTACTGATTTATTTGAGTTAATTTTATATCCTGGCATTTTGCTGAAGTTGTTTATCAGCTGGAGGGAGAAGTTCTCTGGAAGAGATTTTTGGATCACTTATGTATACTATCATATCATCTGCAAATAGTGATACATTTATTTCTTTTTTGCTAATTTGTATTCCCTTCTTCTCTTTTTGTTGTTTTATTGTTCTAACTAGCACTTCGAGTACTATAGTGAATAGATATAGGGAGTGTGGGCATCCTTGTCTTGTCCCCGATTTTAGTGGGATTGATTCAAGTATGTCTCCATTTAATTTGATATTGACTATTGGTTTGCTGTATATTTCTTTCATTATGTGTAGGTATGAGCCTTGTTTTCCTGATCTTTTCAAGACTTTTAACATGAAAGGGTGTTGTATTTTGTCAAATGTTTTTTCTGCATCTAAGAAGATGATCATGTGTTTTTCCCCCCTTTGAGTTTGTTTGTATATTGGATTATGTTAATGGATTTTCATATAGTGAAACAACCTTGCATACCTGGGATAAAGCCTACTTGATCATGGTAAATGATGGTTTTCATGTGTTCTTGGATTCAGTTTGCAAGAATCATATTGAGTATTTTTGCATCAATATTCATAAGCTAAATTGGTCTGAAGTTTTCTTTTTCGGTAGGGACCTTGTGTAGTTTAATATCAGAGTAATTGTGGCTTCATAAAATGAATTAGGTGGTGTTACTTCTATTTCTATTTTATGGAATAGTTTGAGGAATATTGGTATCAGGTCTTCTTTAAAGGTTGGTAGGAATGTGCACTAAATCCATCTGGCCCTGCGATTTTTTTTGGGGGGGGGGAGGTTTTAATGACTCCTTCTATTTTCTTATGGGATATGGGCCTATATAGATAAGTTATGTGCTCTTGATTTAACTTTGGAATGTGGTATCTCTCTAGAAAACCATCCATTTCATCTGGATTTTTCAGTTTTGTTGAGTATAGGCTTTCATGGTAGGATCTTATTATTTCTTGAATTTCCTCCATTTCTGTTGTTATATCTCACTTTTCATTTCTTATTTTGTTAATTTGGATACTGCCTCTGGGCCCTTTAGTTAGTTTATCTAGGGGTTTATCTGTCTTGTTGATTCTCTCAAAGAACTAGCTTTTGGTTTTATTGATTATTTGTAGTGTTCTCTTTGTTTCTATTTGGTAGATTTAGGCCTTGAGTTTGACTGTTTCCTGCCATCTACTCCTCTGGGGTGTGTTTGCTTCTTTTTGTTCTAGAACTCCAAGGTGTGCTGTTAACTTGCTAGTGTAAGATCTTTCCAGTTTCTTTACCAGGGCATTTACTGCTATGAATTTTGCTCTTAGCACTGCTTTCATTGTGTCCCATAAGTTTGGGTATAATGTGTCAACATTTAAATTAAATTCCAGGAAGTCTTTAGTTTCTTTCTTTCTTTCTTCTCTGAGAAAGTTATCACTGAGTATAGAGATGTTGTTCATTTTCCATGTGTATATGGGCTTTATGCTGTTTTTGATGTTATTGAAGACAAGCCTTATGCCATAGTGATCTAGTAGGATGCACTGAATTATTTCAATCTTCTTATATTTGTTGAGTGTTATCTAGTGACCAATTATATGGTCAATTTTAGAGAAGGTACCATAAGGTGCTTAGAAGAAGATGCACTAGTTTGTTTTAGGGTAAAATGTTCTGTAGACATCTGTTAAATCTATTTGGTTCATAACCTCTAATTGTTTCACTGTGTCTCTCTTTCATTTCTGTTTCAATGACCTGTCCATTGGTGACAGTGGGGAGTTGAAGTCTCCCAATATTATTGTGTGTGGTTCAATGTATGTTTTCAGCTTTAGTTAAGTTTCTTTTATGAATGTGGGTGCCCTTTTATTTGGGGCATAGATGTCCAGAATTGAGATTTTTCTCTTGGTGGATTTTTCCCTTTGATGAATATGAAGTGTTCTTCCTCATCACACTTGATAACTTTTGATTGAAAGTCTATTTTATCAAATATTGGATGGCAACTCCGAACTTGTTTCCTGAGACCATTTGCTTGGAATACCTTTTTCCATCCTTTTACTCTGAGATAGTTTTTGTCTTTGTTATTGAGGTGTGTTTCTTGTATACAGCAAAATGCTTCATCTTGTTTATGTATCCAATCTTTTAGTTATGTCTTTATAGGTGAGTTGAGTCCATTAATATTGAGAGATAGTAAAGACAGATGACTGTTGGTTCCTGATATGTTTGTTTTGTAGGTGGCTTTACGTGCTTGTGGTTCTGTCATTTTTGCTTTGTTGTGAGATGCTTCATATCTTGTCCTTTCTTTGGCATAGGTACCTTCCTTCTGTTAGAGTTTTCCTTCTAGGATCCTCTGTAGGGTTGGGCTGGTAGATAGATCCTGTTTGAATTTGGTTTTGTCCTGGAATATTTTGGTTTCTCAATCTATGTTGATTGAGAGTTTTGCTGGGTATAGTAGCCTGGGTTGACATTTGTGCTCTCTTAGGGTCTGCATGACCTGTCACCAGGCTCTTCTGGCTTTCATAGTCTCGGTTGAGAAGTCTGGTATAATTCTGATAAGTCTACATTTGTATGTTACTTGGCCCTTTTCCCTTGCAGCTTTTAATATTCTTTCTTTGTTCTGTGGGGTTAGTGTTTTGATAATTATGTGACAAGAGGAGTTTCTTTTTTGGTCCCATTTATTTGGTGTTTTATAGGCTTCTTGTACCTTTATGGTCATTTCTTTCTTTAGTTTGCGGAAGTTTTCTTCTCTGATTTTGTTAAAGACATTTTGAGTTATTTGAGGTGGGAATCTTCATTCTCCTCTATTTAGAGTATTCTTAGATTTGGTTTTACCATTGTGTCCTGAATTTTCTGGATGCTTTGGGTTAGGGGTTTTTATGTTTTGAATTTTCTTTGACAGTTGTTTCAATCTCTTCTAAGTATCTTCTATACCTGAGATTCTTTGATCTCTTGTATTCTGTTGATGATACCTATATATGTAATTTCTGACCTCTTTCCTAGTTTATTCATTTCTAGGTTTGCCTCCATTTGTGTTTTTTTTAATGTTTCTACTTCTACTTTTACGTCTTGGACTGCTTTATTCAATTCCTTCACCTGTATGCTTGTACTTTCTGTATTTTTTTTTCAGTGAGTTATTTATATCCTCGTTAAAGAGCTCTATTGTCTTCATGAAATAGGATTTTAGGTCAGTCTCCTGATTTTCAGATGTGTTGGTGTATTCAGGGCTTGTTATGGTGGGAGGACTGGGTTTTGATGATGCCCACGTATACTGGCTTCTGTTGCTTACAGTCTTGTGCTAGCCTCTCGCCATCTGGTTGTCCCTGGTGTTTGCTGGTCTGGGTGACTCTGTCTGCAGTCTGCCTCTTTTGTCCCTGTGTTGCTTCTGGTCTCTTGGTAGGCTTGAGGCCCTGCCTGTGGCAGACCAGTTGTGTGGCCTTCCAACTGGGTGCTCTTCAGAGGGGCAGAGAAGCTGCTGATCTGTTGCCCTGGCTGCAGTAGATTTCCTGGGAGGTCTTCAGATTATTGGGTCTTCATAGGAGCAGTCAGGCTGTTGTCTTGTGTAAAGATGTTCTATGGCAAGGTCTACTGACTGTGGTTTCTGTTTCCCTGTGTGCATTCCTGGGAGGCTTTCAGTCTGTCTGGTCAGTTGCCCTGCATGCCACAGGAGGTCTTCAGACTGTGGTATCTGTTGCCCATTTGCCCTGTGTACAGAGGAGCCCCTGGCATTCCTTCAAGCTGTGGTGTTTTCAGGGAAGCAAACAAGCTGACAATCAGTGGTTCAGTTGCCTGTGTGTAACAGATCTCCTGGCATGCCAGCTTCTCCTGGGTGCAGTGCCTCTTCTGGGATGTCTCAGGATATAGTGTCTACAGGAGAGCACACTAGCTAGCAGTCAAGTGTTTTTATTTCAGCTGATCTTCTGGGCTGTTTCAGGATATGGTGTCTCCAGGGGAACCGACTAGCTAGCAAGCATTCTGCCTAGTTTCCTTTTTTTTTTTTTTTTCATTTTTCATTTTTTGAAACAGGGTTTCTCTGTGTAGCCCTGGCTATCCTGGAACTCACTCTGTAGACCAGGCTGGCCTCGAACTCAGAAATCCATCTGCCTCTGACTCCCAAGTGCTAGGATTAAAGGAGAGTGCCACCACTGCCTGGACCTGTATTTTTTTTTTAAGTTTTTATACAGTCTTAGCAACTGAAAGATAGTCTATGCAAAAATCAATAAAGAAATGATTCTAACAATACTATCCACATCCATGAAATTGATATGTACATATGATATTCGTGTGTCTCATATATACATATAATATATGCAGATTTAAGGTATATTATATTTATATATGGTACATAGATGACATGCATTTTTATGTTTATTATATATACATATGGCAGTAACAGAAGTTGACAGTATATGCTGACTTTACATATGAATGGGTGTACCTTCTATATATTTGCTTAACATGTTATACTACTATGGTAGTCAAAAGCAACAGAATATAGTTCCTTCAAATATATTGCACTTCAACAACCTGATGATACTATCAAGCAAGTTTCAATATATTTAAAATAATTAAACTGTAAAGCATATGAATTCTGATGATAGTTAACATGATTCAATCAAAAAATTGACAGTTGAATGATAAGCAGAACAAATGTGTTACATAAAAAGCTGTCTGAATGACAAATAAGCAGGTAAGATACTACAAATCATAGACCATTAGATAAACACAAAATAAAACCATATTGATTGACAGCATACTTATAATATTGTTTTTAAATTTTAGAAGTATGATAGCAGGAAGAATTGGCAAAAATCTAGGGGAACTCTGAATTCCTATTCATTGCTGATCAAAAATTGTACCACAGTGGAAAACTGTGCAGAGTTTATTCCAAATTAAACCAATATCTATTGTGTTTTCAACCCTTGCAAAAATCAGTATTTTTCTAAGAGGAAAGAAAGCACTTTTTGGTGCCAAGTTATGACCTGTGCATTCAGAATAGTCCACTCCCAACAGGCAAAAACAGAAAATTTCCTAGAGTTGAATGGATATACAAAAAAATAACACATATATTGAGCTGCCGAATCTAAATAGGAAGGATAGGTTCACATGACAAGCAGGTGAAATTCTAAATCATCCTATAAATGAAAAAAGACAGACAGGAAGGATGCATTGCCTAGAATTTTACCCACATAAAATTCTAGAAAATGCTAATTACTCAATGCTAACGAAAAGCAAGGAAATGGAACAGGGAATGGGATGAAAATCAGATTGCAGAAACCAAAGGGCAAACTGGTAACATTCTGTAACTTAGCATAGAAGTCATTTTATTAATGATTATAAACCATGTTACACTTAAGGCTTTTAGTGATTCATTCTAATGCAAGTAGTATGTGGCTCAACAAACTTTCCTTTTAAAGAGTGGATACAATAGTATAGGCCATATACCATTCTTCTTTCAGCTAGGAGATGCTTAGTTAGCCTGGCTTCCAGTGTGCAGCCCAGGAGGTAGGGTTACACATGAGAAGTTGGAGTGTGCAATGGTTTTATGCTCATAAAAATCCACAGTCTTTTATTGTCACAAAAGCATCTAACTCCTCTAAATGTGTCATTTCTCATGTGTCAGTGAGAATTCAGGGTAGGTCTGGTTGATTCAATATACAACTTACTCTATATCCACTTCAAGGATTTATGTGTTACAGTTTGTCTCCATGACCTGATAGAAATTTCCCTAGAAATATTTTAAGATATCATTCTTTCTTGTCCTTAAGGGGAAACCACTGATATTTCTGTAGACTTTCTCACATATAAGGCTAGCATAAGTCAGTCTATCTTGTCACAATTTTAAAGAATATCTAAGATGGAAACCAAGTTATGTATTGAGCAGGACTACTTGGAAGCCCTAATCCTAGACTACCAATTATGCTGTACAGCAAATGCCCCAGTTTAAGTCCCACCGCTAACCGAGAAGCTATTAGCAGTTGATTCCTGGTGGGCAGGGAGAATCATTCCTCTTCAGTAATGTGGCTAAGGGGTCATAGAAATGGGGGGAAAGGGAGGAGGAGAGAGAGGATATGATTTTATTTCTATATATGTGAATTTTAAGAAATCTGCACACACAAGAATAAAAAGAATTATAATATGTTGACTTTAATTGATATTCATATTGCTTCTGCCTAAAATCTATCAAATTGAACCATATGTACACTGCTGATATTATAGTAACCTTCTGATTTTAGCCTTATAAGTAGAAATGTGATGCACAAGCAAAAAAACAAAGGTCCTGGGAATACTTAACGGGGTAACTTTGGCCCTTTTTGTTCCTCATTTTATGTTATACTCAAATCTCTTCATTCAATTCTGGATATGTTGCCACTGATCCTCAAGCTCATCTTTCCCATCCTAATTCAGTCACAGTCAACCTGGCTTGTATCTTATGATTATCGTAAATGCCATATAGCCCAAACTCTTTACTAACAAATCAAGAGGCTCTGTGGGAATTGTTATTGCCCCTTTAATTCACAGTTAGGCAGGTCATTATTTCAACCATGTTTGCCATGTCACGTTGTGGGTCCTCTGTTCCCATTCCATACACTGTCCTTGTGAGTTCAAGACTATTTAAACAGGAGCATGGGTGGATCTGGACTGCAGCATTTGGAGACAGATAAGGTGAAGCCTTGGCATTATCAAAAGCCAATGTGTTTTTATGAAAATACATGTGTTCCTAGAAACCCCTTTCATCTGAATGTTATTCAGTTTCATCCCTTTTCCTGAACAATAATTCATCTCTGAGATGGGACAGGAAGTTAGGAAAGCATTACCAGGAGTGGAAGGATTCTTCTTCTTGTTAGCTTTAGTCAGGCCTCTACAATTTAAACATTAATACATTGCTCTAACTGGGTGCTTAGGAATGTGAAAGCTTAGTTTAGGTCCAAATAAACTTTAATTATAATTAAAAGCAATTAGTATAAATTGATAGGGCAGAACTTTACGGAGAATATTAGCCCATGTCTGCACCAGATAGAAATAGTAAAATGTGTCTGAACCAGTTATCAAAAGGAAGTTCAGGGTCACAGACAGCCCAAGGTTACAGAACTTAGTAATAACAGGTTATATAATGATCCTATCAAAACCAATAGCAGCAGATAAAGTGGCATTCAAAAGGCAGCAGGAACCTACCAAAAATCAACTCCATTTCTTCTGAATTTAGCTTCGGGACATTTTAGAAACCCAGGTCTAAGTGTCAGCTAGGTACCTCATCAAACCCCAAATTGCTTCCCTTCTCCCCTTCTTCAGCCCGTTAAGATGAAAAAGTGAACCTGCATGTCATCTGGTCTACAATGTGAGTGGAAATCTCGGCTCAGCAGGACGGGCCATAATGGAGGTATGAGCAACGGGACAGCATGAGTCTGGAATTTTACCCTGTGTGACTCCAAAGAGCAGTTCAACCATTCTGGAGAAAAACTCCACCTCTAAAGCCAGGTGTGTGAAAGATGAAATTGACACTGTTTTAACAGATGATTGGAGGGAAACGGAGTTCAGTCTTACCAGAACAAATTAATGAAGAAAAGTCCGAAACTCTCAAAATGCAGTCTTCCTATTTTTGTGTTTATTCTGAGGGAAAGCAGGGATGGAGTTTTAAAACTCCTAACATCTAATGTGTTTAGAGCCAAGATTCAATCACTCTGTTTGCAAATTTCTCCAGACAACCCTTGCGTTTAGGAGATATTCATGATACATCCATAGTTGGTTGGGTAGCAGTCACAGCAGGAAAAAGGAACATAGACCTCAATCTGAAACTCAAAAGTTACACAGACTGTGTACTGTTGGATCAGTCCCTAATGTACTAATCTAAGTATATTTAGAAAGAGTAGTATACATCCTTTAAAGCAATACTTTAAATTTGTCTTTTCAGAATGTTTAGTATACGCATATGCTTTCTCGCATGTATCTATGCCAGAGGAATGTTAAGACAATTTCTGTACAACATCAAGTGCAGATAAACCTTACTATTTTATTCTTTCTCTTTGAAATAAACACTCCTTGTTATTCACCAAAGAACCTTTTCTTAATTTCTCATCAAAGAGACAGGTATCTGTTCTTTTCTATTTGACATGTTTCAGAGAAAACTAACACCCGTGTACACCTGAAATGATTTAAAATAATGTTACAAGAGGGAGGGGGTGCCCCATTTATCTTCCTAAGGACTGATCAAGTTTGCAATCTCACTTAGTCAAAGATTTAAAAGCATCTTAAATGTGTTTTAATGAAATCAAAGGATTTAACCTTCACGTTTTGTTGTGTACAAGATAAAATGAATTTCTACCCTCTCACTTTATGGTACCAAATGTTAAATTAAATAATGATAAAGTCAACTACCTTTTCACTGAGCAATTATTTATCTTCAACGATTAACACCAGAAAAATAAATATGAAACATGAGATTGTTTAAAGATACTATGATTATAACTATTATTGCAATGTTTTGTTTTTGGTTTTGCTTTTATTTATGTTTAAAGCATACTATTAGTAAGTACTAATTATATTCACAGTATTATCTCATCATACACTGCTTATCAGAAAATTTGCTTTTTGATCCTTTAAAAAAGATCAAAATAGGTTAATGGGTGCTTTGATGCCTTTGCTACTGAGTGTATTTAAGTCTTTTAAATTATAATCATTTTTAAATGCCACATTGGTGAGTAAGGACCATTAGATGTATTGACATACATATATACTTCATGGAAGTCTTTCTGTTGTGTGGTGTGAACATGGGCACAGTTTCAGACTCACTCAAAATACTGATCTTGAATTCATTTTTCTTTCATTGGGAGATTTATAAAACACCAACTTTTTACCTAAACAGAAAATTTATTCCCATTCTGTACTTCTCCAATCCAAATTTGTTTTAAGTTGTCTGAAATCCTGCAAAATTCAAAAGCAAGGCTGGGCAAATGGCTGGGTATATAAAGCACCCATGCAGGCATGAGGACCTGAGTGTGGATCCCAAAATCTGATGTAACCGATGGGTAGACATGGCAACCTGCCACGAACTCTAGTACATGGAATAGAAACAGTAGGGTCCCAAAACAAGCTAATTTTTAGGCTTGCAGGAATTGGCCATGCACTCTGAGTTCAACAAGGTACCATGCCTCTGAAAATAACCTAGAAGTGGAAACTGATCTGAGAAGACTCCCTAAGTCAAATTCAAGATCCAAAAGACTTGGGTATGAACATGCACTTGTGGAAGTGTGAGGGTGGGTACACACACACACACACACACACACACACACACACACACACACACACTCACACACTCACACACATGTGCACTTAGACGCAAATGTGCAAAAAAAAAATACAGAAATTGTAGGATAATGCAAAAGCATCAGTAGTTCAGAATTTATATTTAAAAGACACTTAACTTCCAAAATGGACTAGCAAGGAAAACCTCAGATTTTAATATTTGTTTGAAATATCATATTGCTTTGTTATTTCCTGGGTGCTCTGATTTCAGGAAATAGTAGCTTCACTGTTTCGCAATTTCATGTGGCACAGGATGACAGTGAGTGTATTTGATGATGTTTGTCCACCTCATCGCACATTTGGCATCTATCTCTGTGAAGTGACATCACTGTGGAGATTAAAATGACCCACAGTCCATTTCCTTCTTGAGAGGAACAGAAAGGTTAAGGATGCTAAATTCTGCCTGATTCTGATAGAGAGCAGAATTCACCAATTGGCTCGATACTATAAGACTAAGTGGGTGGTCCCACCCAATTGGGAATATGAGTCCTCCACAGCCTGTGCTCTAGAGGCATAAATGCTGTTGTGTGCACAAGCAATAAAATCACTTTGAGTAGAAAAAAAAAGACCCACAGTCCATTTCCTTCTATTAAATTATCACATCTTTTTTTCATCTCTCTTCTTTTAGAACCCTGAAATTTGCTATTAAGTATATGTTTAGTCAAAATAAAATATATTTTACACAATTTACATATGTAATTACAATCAGATTTTTAAGTACAGAATAATGGTAATGTTAGTACATCTTTTTCAGCTATCCATTTTTGAAGTGGGCAGAATTCTGGTTTTGTTTTGCTTAATTTTATTGGTTTTGCTTTTACCTACATTCCATCAATTCTAACAAGTTCCCAAGGATTTAAAAAAAATCACTTCTTCTATTGACTCTATTGGTAAGGAACATTTAGTTCTTATGAGAGAAGTCATATGAAAATACTGGAAGGGAGCCATATATAAAAGCTTAGACCATGGAAAGAAAATCAAGTGAGGTGGCAGAGTTTGGGAATTGGATCGTCTGCCTAAAGACTGCTCTATCGGTTCAGAGACAAAGCTTCTGTAAAATTCAATCACCTGCTCCTGCGGAATCTTGAAAATCAACCAGAATTTGTCTTTTCTATCCAACTGCACTGTTCCATGCCATTTTCCTCAAGCCTCCTACTCCATTTTGCCTGGTGTCCATCCATCTCACTCTGAAAAGCACCTGCTCTCTAGTGTCTTGAAAATTTCTCATGAATAAATTAAAGTAGGCAAAACTCCTCAGAATGTAGTTTAATTTTGAATCTGATTAAAGTAGAATTTAATATACCCAACCTACAAAATTACAGGACATAGCTAGGGTCTTCTCACTTATTTAACATGGCTATGTATCAGAATCTTCAGAATTTGAAACACGTGATGAGTGGTTTCCAAAAGACACAAACATCCTAGACAATATCCACTCACAGTCATTGCTTCCCTCAGGATATAGACATCAAAAAATATCTGTGGACAGATTTCCAAGTGGTTGGTTCATTTAACTTCCTGCTCTCCAGGTTTCCCCAGATTTGTATCTCTTCCTCCCTTTCTTTGCCAAGTCTCCTTTGCTTCTTCTCTGCACTCATGGTTTGGTAAGACTACAGAAAGCCAGAGCATGACTCCCTACCCTCTCAGCTCCTGTTGCTATTGAGTTTGGGAAGGTTGAGCTCAGAAGGTGAGGCCTGAAGGGGATTCTCTTGTCAAGTAAGGAACTTTTCACTGACATTTGCCATTATGAGTCTTGAAAACAATCCACTACAGTGCCTGTGACAGCTGCATTGCCTTTGCATGGCGTATTGACTGTGTAGCAGCCGAGGAACCTAAGCACCAATCACCTTGTGTAGAAAGAGGGAGGATAACTATGTCATAAAGTAGCTAACAAACTTAAATATTAACAAAAAGCACATTTTAAGCAGCCAATGAATTATTTGAAGAAGCAATATGTAGACATTCACAATGAAACCAAGCTGCATAGATGTTCAGATTTTTTCGAATGACACAAGTTTGGGGTCTCATACCCTTAGCGGAATACAACCCAGTAGGCAGACAGAACCTCTCACAGAAAACACTACCTGTGATTTTCAGAATTTTATTATTCTTAGAATTCCTGACTTATCAAAAATACAAGAGCAGAATAGCATGTCGCAGTCTAACACATCACTTGAAATGATACATATAGAACTTTGTCATTCTTTTGCTATTTGATTCCACTTGGCAATTCCTGTTCTGACCAGAAATGTAACTCTCAGAGAGAAAATGCTGAACTGTGGGAAATGAAAATGAAATGATCATTTGAAAGGCAAACGGGAGCTCTCAGTCACATTTCCTTTTGAAATAAAGTATTTATTTCAGACAACCAGTTGATGACAAGTGAGAAAACCCTCACTTCAGCATATTCTTATCTGATGGGAAGAACTTTCCCAAATGACATCTCATTGAGAAGTGTGGAATGGGTCTCCTTCAGTGCCTTCATTTACATCACCCTCATCCTCAACAGCAAGAGATTAGTAACTTCTCTCTTCATGTGGATGTCTGATGCCCAATTATTCCCATCCTTCTTATTTTGATAGATTTCTTCTTGGCTAGCAATTATCTTTGCCATGCCAGACAAGCTTGACAGTGCTCAGTTCTTACAAGAATCCCATAGGAAAAGAAAATTGTATTATAAAACTGCCCCCCCCCCCGTTATTGCTTGTTTTGTGCTGTTGTTTCATTCTCATTCCCTTTAGAAGCTCAAGGTTCTAGTTTTTAAATGCATCTTAGCGAAAGAAGACTGTCTTTCCATAGCTCCTGCAGGAACAGAGAGGCTGGAGACTCTTGTGCCACAGCCAATGCTCCGGACAGCTTTAAGTGCCTATTGTAATTTAATAGCAACAAGTTCAGAAAAATAGAAAAGCAATAACTAGAATTCTCCTTCCCAGGAAAGTTCAATTAATTCAATCGGGTATTCAGTTGCTAAAATTTTACCAGAGCTGGAGTCTCTAACCTTATTTCAATGAAAATAAGTAGAATACCATTAATTCCTATTGGGAAGTGCATTTGATTGTGTGAAGAGGTTTGCAAGCTTCAGCTTGTAACCTAATTCTCCTGATATATGAACACTATTTTCTTATTTTAATGCAAAAGCTTATAGCTAACGTGTCAAATTTGTCTTTTATTTTCTAATTTTTTTCTTTTGCTTCTCCAGATAAAAGACTATAATCAAAACCTGAAAATAGCAGTCCCCCCAACAATAATTCCAATCTCTACGTTTAATCACATCATCCCCTTTCTTTTTCCTCTTAAAACATGAGTCAAAGTGGCCTGGGTTGTTGACCATGAATAGTAAACACAAAACTAAATAATATTAAGACATTCAAGGTCATTAAGTTAATTTCTTTCAGAGAAGGAACTCAATAATGGAATACTCTCAGATCTTACAAATTGGGTGGGAGAAGAACCAAAGAGATATCTATCTACCATCCAATGAGTGAAAGGTGAATTGCAAAATGTCATCCACTATCTATCTAAACATGATTGTCTCACCTCTGTCTTCTTTCGTGTCCTAAGTTCTGCATGTAGCCTAACATTCCTCAAACTGTGGGAAGCCTCCATACCTACTCACACACTCTAACCAGAAGTGGCCTCTGATGTTTTTGTGTTCTATTTTTTACATTTACCTCTGTTCTCTCACATTTTCTCTCTCCAAAACCCCTTATTTTTTCTCAATTAAGGAAGTCACAAGACACCTTTCTATCTTGAAGGCAGCCTCAAGAGCAATAGTATGCCTTGAACTGATTATCAGACAGCTGAATAGATAAGACCAGATCCTATGTTTATAGCACTTGCTGATTCTCTTAGTGGCAATGGCCCCACTCTGGTCCTTAAGATTAGAAATGTGTCATCATTCAGCATCACACTCTGTAGAAATGTTAAGTGGTGATTGCACAGGAATGACACAACCTCAAAGGTCACATATGGTATCAGATGCAAAGGAACATGTCACAGGGATGCTATGAATGCTGATATCTGGGGTTGCTCATTACAGGACTAGTAAAGCTTCATAAAAATTTTTCTCATTTAAGGGAATATCCACCTTTTTTTTCCACTCATTTAAGGTAGACAGGAATAAACGGTATGTCTGTGGAGACACCCTGGCAATATCCTACAGACAGTAGAAATCTATGATGAATTAACTGCATTGCACAAATTGTTACCTGAGAGGAAGGTAGCCACAGGAGTCACAAGTTCTTTAGATCTGAAGGCCTCTGTATTTTGTCTCTATGAATGTTTCTATAACTCTTTAATCAACAGATAATAAAGTGCAGAATAATAGCATGAGAATGATGATTTTCAATATCATTACCTTTTTTAAAATATAAATTGTTAGTTCATAAAACTTCATTAAAAACATTCGCCCATGTTTTACAATCAGTTCAAGGGTGCTTGCAAATGTAAGGGCTAGCTCTTAGAGGTTACTTCCAGTACAGCAGTGCTCAAGAAAAGCACAGAGACAAGCTCTGATAACACTGAGGCACCAGAACTAAGGTCGTAGGTCTGATAACCTAAGACCCAGCTTTTTCAAACCTCTTTGACAGAGAGAAAGATTTGAATCCCAGAACTCACATAAAGCTAGTCATAGCAGCATATATCTATCATCTCAGTGCTTCTATTTCAAGACTGTTGATAGATACTAGAAAATATCTAGAAATCTTGGGACAACTACCCTGCTGTATTCAACAGCAAATAACAAAAAGACACTACCTTACACAAGGTAGAGGGCATGGACCTACACCTGAAGATATCCTCTGACCTCCTCATGTGCACTAGGGAGCATGTGCATCCACACTTGTTCAGAAAGAGGAGCCAAGACAATGTATAAGAGCACACATCAAATACTAAAGCACAGCCAACATTTTGAACATATTGCTTATTCTTACAAGCCATCTTGACTCAGTGGCAGTCAAGATGAAATCACAGACTGAAATCACAGAGGCAACATAAGTTCAGTTAATAAGGACTTGAGGTTGATGTTCAGGCACCACAATACAGACTTGGCATGGCAAAGGTAACTTATTAGTGCTGCTGCTGCTGCTCCTCCTTCTGGCAAGAATTTTTCCTTCCTCCTCTCCTCCTCCTCCTCCTCCTCCTCCTCCTTCTCCTGCTTCTCCTCCTATAACTGTTGTTTTGTTTTCTTTTCTTCCTTTTTGAAGCAGAGACAGTATAGGCTAATCAATGTGCTCTCCTTTGCTTCAGAGTTCTTACCAGTATCTGTCTAACTATGATAATTTTTTTTTAACCAAAGACTTTTGCTGAAAGGATTTTATCAGAATCATTCAGAACTACTAAAACAAACCAGTTCTGTTTATTTTTCTTCTTTTAACATTTTACCTACCAAAGCAGATTTATCACGTTACATATTTACTAAGAATGTGCTCTTGTAGACATTTTAAGTCATAGTTAGAACTTAGATTGCTGATGAAGTTTTACATATTTTGAGGGACATATGGTTTTGCATGTTATGTGAATACATTTTTTTCCATTTTATATTCTGTATTGTATGTACAATATCTTCCAATATACAACCTAAGGATGGGTCAACTCTCCATTAGCTATGCATTCTACTTCCTTTAATTAGAGTAGTGATGATAATTACAGTAATAAAAATGGAGAAAAATATATAAATTTTAGGTTTATAAACATTTTGAAAATAAATTAGCCAATTATAGCATTTTTGCCAAGAGAATGACATTTTTAAAAATAAATGAAATTGCATAAATAAGTAATTTTAAAGTATACTAAAATCCATACTTTCATGTTGATTCATGATATTTAAAAATAATGACTGCCTTTACTTCCCATAATTAAACTAATATTTTGCCATCATAGCAGTAATGTTTTGTGCATAATAAAAACACTGTAATTTACAACTTGAAAAAGTATATTTTCATATATATAGATGTATATATATATAAACTAAAAAATATACAAAATCATTCTAGATAATAAAGAATTGAAGCAAAATACACCTAACATACTTTGTAATTCCCAAACTGTTTGCTTTTTCTGCCACTTTTTTCACTGCTATCAAATGTAAATTTATCATTGTGTGAGAAATTCTAAAAATAATATGTGCTGCTGAGTGGAAAAGGAAATAGAATGTGTGGAGATGTGTAAGTAGCCTCCTTTCCACGTGTTCAGAAAGACAGCTTCACACAGGAACAGTGGCTTTCTAGGTGTTGAGCGGTGTCTTCTCTCTGTGGTTTTTCACTATCAGTCATTTTAAACCTGTGTCCTGGGTTGATTGAAGAAATAATTGCCTGAAAAGTGAAACACTTCACCAACTCAAGAAAGTCAATGGAGAAAAGGGTTATATAGATCTTTCACAAGATAATCAAAAGCCTTAAAGAATTATTGATTCTCTAAGTGCCCACACTCTATTGAAGCTCCATGTGTTTCTGGTAGAGAATGGGTCAATCTAATTGTCCCTAGATATCACTCATATTGGCAGTTTCCTCTCCTGAGATATGAGTGTATTGATAATCACTGAAGTCATGAGCCTGCGGAGAAAAGCTAGTCATGAGCACAATTCTCTAGCATGTCATCCATGCCGTCAGGCAAGAGAGCCAGATTAGTAAGTCCTGAAACAATGTTCCCTCCTCCTCCTCCTCCTCCTCCTCCTCCTCCTCCTCCTCCTCCTCCTCCTCCTCCTCCTCCTCCATATTCATGTATGTTCTTAGGGACTACCTATTTAGTCTGTATAATGTTACCTGTCTGTGTGTATTTGTGACTGATCATTTGGCACTGGGCAACCAATTAATGTGCTCTCCGCTGAGGAAACACTTCTCCCCCTCCTAGATTTCTTTAGTAGCTGAGCATTCTTTGTGTAGGTTTGAAAATACATAGGTTTTCCATCAAGTTTGGTATGTTTACTGGTGTCATTCTTATACAGCTCACATCTGGGCAGTCATGTTGATGGGTCTTCATGAGTGTAGCTTCTAGTATTCCTTGAAGACACAATCTCACAGACTCTCTGATCCTCTGACTTTTTATGGCCCCCTCTTCTACAGTGTTTCCTGAGTCTTAGTTTTGGGTGTGTTTTATAGACAAACACACAGAAATGAACAATCAAAAACCAATAATACACATAATCTCACATATAAATATGCATATATAGTTTTAATGAACATATCTTATTACACTGGCAATGCTCCTTCTAATGAACATACTTTCTTAGGCTGACGATGCTCCTTCCAAGAGCCAAAGACCCCAAAACCGGACATAAGAAACTCTTTTGTGAGCTGTTGGTCAGTCTGCCTTAGAGATTCCAAAACATAAAATTATTTCTGCTACCCTTGGTTAATCTCAGCAGTGAAAGATAAGTGCCTATATCATGCATTCCAGAATCAGAGCCCAGAATTGATCTGAGCTGGAATTGATCTGAATAAACCTTTGCTGAGGACTAGCTTTCATGATACAAGAAGATGTATGGAAGCTTTCAAAGAAAATAGGCAACCAATAATCCTACCCAGCTATGATGCCTAACAACCACATCAAGGACCCGTATGACAAGACGACTCTATGAATGCAATAGCTGCATATAATCCTTGATGCTTACCAACTTAAGATTCCTTTAAGGAGATGGAAGTTTCACTTGGTACTAGAAACTACTGGCACTAGTTAACTACTCAGTTCTCATAAATTCACAGTTATTGGAGGAGGATCTACAATCATTGCTCTACTAAACTGGCAAAATGCAGATAGTTTTGGATCTGCCATTATAAAATTTTATGACTTTAAGCAAAGGAAGGAAGAAGTGTCATCTGACTTCTCTCTCTTCTGCAACTCCCTTTGTGCTAGTCTCTACCTTCACCCACATTTTTGAAATGAAGATGTTCTTTAGGATCTGTTTTTCACTAATGATGCATTGTAACTGGTCTCATTCTCCAAATAGTAGGACTTCAGGTCCTAGCTATATAGGAGAATCCCAAATTTAGACCTTGAGGCAAGACCCTTTTCCTAAACTGCAAACATGTATCTGCATGTTGAATGCAACAGAACCTCCTTAAACTCAGATCACCTCAATTTATGGTTTCTTCTCTTTACAATAACCCTGCTGTGGCTTCCAATTCACTACATAGTACTGGCCCTCCATGCAACTGGAGTTCATTCTGTAACTAACTTCCACATAAAACCAGAGACAAATACTTCCAGACTCTTCTTTCAAACATCTCCATAAATTCTGTGTAATTTCAACATTTTCATTAATATATAGGTTATGTGATAACCAAATACATATCAATAACCAGTCATTAGTAAAACTTAATGGGAACAAGTTAGGTAAATACATAGATATTCACCCCTAAAATATAAAGAGCTAGGTGAAATTCATCAGAAATGTATGAGGAATGTCATTGTCGAACAAAGAAAAGGCTGTTGGGAACCCTGTGGAAGAGTTAGAGGAAGGATTGAAGGAGCTGAAGGCGATGGCAACCCCATAGGATGACTAACAGTATCAAGTAACCCAGAACCCTAAGACTGAGCCACACACACAAAAAAATCATACATGGGCTGGTCTGTGACCCCAGCACTCATGTAACAGAGGACTGTCTTGTCTGGCTTCAGTGGGAGAGGATGTGCCTAATCCTGTAGAGACTTAATGCCCAGGGAAGGAGTAGAGGCAAGGAGGGAGAAGGGATGAGGAGAGTGGATGACTGGGGGTGGAGGGGTGGGAAGTTGGGAATGGAGAGGTGGGTTAGGGAGTGGAGGAGCATCCTCTCAGAGCCAAAAGGGATGGGAGATGGGGTGAAGAACTCCTGGAGAGTGGACCAGGAAGGGGATTAACATTTTGATTGTAAATAAATAAAACAATTTTTAAAAGAAGAAAGAAAAACATAATTTTTACTTTAGTTACCCACTGTAAAACAGGTAATAGCACTGAAAGCTAAGTTTTTAGAGAGGTTATCAATATGACTTGGAGGAATCTTGAAATTTGACAGAGTATTCATTATTATTTATTATTTTAGCATTACTATATAGCTTTAATTAGACTCTACAGTGAAACTAGTTCAGTAGCTCAAACATCAAGAGGAATATCTCTGGATTAGACAATAAAAGTCTCCCGTGTGTGTGTGTGTGTGTGTGTGTGTGTGTGTGTGTGTGTATGTGTATGTGTGTGTGTATGTATGTATGTGTGTGTGTGTATTATACACACCCCAATTCCAAGTACCAGTGATCACTGTAGGGGCAGATTGCAGTTTAGGGACAGAAGTGGAGAATAAGACAAGGAAACGGTGTCTTTTAGACGTAGCAGAGCAGCAGCACAAATGAACAGATAAAGGTAGTGACAGCACCTACTAATCTCTTCTAAACTCAAGCCACACCAAATCTCAGTATGGAGGAAAGAGGTAGACACACACGATCACCTGTAGTTATAGAGCTATTGGCAATTGTTAGCTGCTCTAAGGAGAAAAAGCTTTCTCTAAGAGTGTAACCCAGTAAGTCAACCACTCCCAAGAATATTTGAGGCAACACAAACTAGTCTAACACACACACACACACACACACACACACACACACACAGAAGGGCTAGAAGAGGGTATGGAAGAGGCTGTGAATCTGAAAAGAGTTATGGGAGGAGAATGAATATAATCAAAATATTCTTCATGAATCTTTCAGAGAACTAATGAAATATTTTAACCAATCTGAAAAACAGAAAATAAAAATAAAAATCTTTATATGAAGCCAAAAAATTCACAGCATCCTAACCCAGGCCAAACTGCAAGCTAACCCTCAGTGAAGAAAGATAAAAGTGAGCTGCTTCTCCTTTCCTAACATTCAAACTGTATTCAAATCCTGAGAAAGGAAGATACCTTGCAGCCTTTCTTCATGTCCATTGAGGTTACTAACTCAAACACTAGTTGGTACATTTGCAAGATCTCAGCTTTAGAACAAAACCACACTGATATTAGTGGTAGAAAATGAAGTATGAAGCAGGGATTGCTAATTCACTATTGTCAACTTGGGTACTTAAAGATTCGGTTGCAATTCACAAAGAAATTCTAATTATTAGAATATCTTTTTTTAAAGCCTATATAAAAATAGATATTAATTTTAATTGAATGGCCAAGAAAGAAAACTGAATATAACTGTCTGCAAACACTGTCCACTAGATTGGTGGAAATGTAATATTTCTCACCTTAAGACTTTCTCATTCCCCATTGTGAATCCTGCAGGTCTAAAGTACCCATCCAGGGGTTATTCTCTTCACTAATTACGGTAGTAGGAAATTTGAACTGATTAATGACAGATTCTCACAATCAAATACTTGAATATTCTTGCTTCAACTCAAAATTGTGGTATAATATGTCAGAGCTCAGTTGCTGGGCTTGTAGGAACATTAACTTCTCATTTAATATAATGCTAAATTAACTTTTATAAATTTAAATACTGTACTCTTGGAACTAGTCACCTCTGTGTCTTGTTAGCATTTTATTGCTGCCATACATTTTACAGATGGTTTAAAAAGCATGAAACAATTCCTCTTTGCTTCTTTGCAGATGAGAATCCAAATTTGTGTTGTGTACCTCCCCATTTCATGACAATTGAAAGCCATTATTTCCTTAGCAGGAAAAAAAATAATAACAATGAGAAATAGTAAGGGTCCTGACATCTTGTAGTTCTGTATGCTTAGCATGTAAAGCAGCATGGAAGGCTACAAATTATTGTTATCATGTCTAATGACACTGCAAAGCTTAATTACTGCCATTGATGTGAGCCTTTAATGCCAGATCGTTTTCCCTTTGTCTGCTCTCATTCCATTTGAAATCTAAATAATATTGTCCTTTACCCTTTGGCCTCCATCCTTTATTTTTGTTAAAAAAAAAAAAGAAAAAGAAAAAGAAAGAAAGAAAAGGACCTATTTCACAAACCAGATCTGGTGCAAATTACTAAGTCCAATCTAATTCTCTCAAACAGCCAAGAACAGCATCAAGGAAAAATTTCCTCTAAATTAATGTAAAGCTCTCTCTCTCTCTCTCTCTCTCTCTATATATATATATATATATATAATATATATATATATATTTATTTATTTATATGTATATGTATATATGTGTGTGTGTGTGTGTATATATATATATATATATATATATGCTCTTGATTCTCATTCTCATTAGCATGCTACTTTATCACGCACTGGTGCTTCCTTATCTAGTTGAATAATGTGATCATGGCTTTGGTGGGTGAAACCCTTGTTGTTTTTCCTATGTGTGCTGCTGTCTATCTATCTTCACATTTCTGAAACTTTCTCAGACTTTATTTAGAAATTCTATAGTACAAGTCCAGAAGAATCGACTTTGATTTAGCAAGACAAATAATTTTATATTTCACACACACACACAAAACATACAAAAATATGTTCTCCAACAGCAGACATTATGCAATATGATATTCTATTACACCTAGCTCTTTTACAAATGAACACATCCTTTCTGGAGTTATTAGAAATCTGTTATTTAAATCTCTAGTATTAGCTTATTAAATCTGATTGTAGTGCTAACCTAAGATTTTCATCATAACATGTCAAAAATAACTATAAAATCAAACCAATAATAAGGTTCTCCTGTTTCTGGTCCATAGGGGAAAAAAAACGCTAAGTCAAATACAAACTGAACTATTTACCTCATAAATTTTAAATCATTACAAAAGATTTATATTTTGTACATAATTCCTTTGCTAGAGCTGAGCAGCATGTTTTAAACAATACATTGATCTAATATCAAGATGGACCAATCAGAGAATGTACAGTAAAATGAAGTATCTTTTCCAAATTCTTTACAATGAATTTATTATTTCTCTTATAGATAGACATAGACATAGACATAGATATGATATCTATGTGAGTTGTACTCTCAGAAAGAACCCCCTGCATGTAGGTATTACTATATGATGGCATGTAAGCTTTGAGTTCAGCATAATGCCGATTTATAATGATTCTGTCACTGTTTACCTTATTCAAACCAAAGTGAACACTGCTAAAACATTTCCTTGAGGAGATTTTCAGCTTGTTGTGGCTTGCACACCTCACCCTGATATCAATTTGCCTCTCCTTTATCTCCAGCCTAATACAAGTACTGTGTTATACCATACAACTTCTGGGTTAATAAGTAAAAGTCTTAACTGATTCAAAGCTCAAGACACATTCGACCCAAAATGGCTACTCCTTTCAAATTACTGCAGAGAGTAAAGTTTTGAAATAACATATTACATATTTCAATGTAGTTCCACATGAATACCATAACATGAACACCATATCACATTAATTTTAAAATGCATTCACTTACCATTAGTCAAAATGCCCAGATAGATAGATAGATAGATAGATAGATAGATAGATAGATAGATAGATGGATGGATGGATGGATGGATGGATAGATAGATAGATAGATAGATAGATAGATAGATAGATAGATAGATAGATAGATAGATCAGGTATATCCTCTGGCAATAGCTGGACCATAGTATCCTTATAAATGTAAAGTAGATCCTAGGACTGAAGTATGAATGGAGAGCCCAGTTGCAACATAAACACATCCATGTACCAAAGTCATTGTTATATGTTTGTTTATTGTTGTGGGGAGACATTCATTCCAGAGTTTGTATGTAAAAGATGGAGGACAAGCTTACAGGGAAGGTTCTTTCTTGTAGACCCCAGGGAATAAAATTCAGGTATCAAGTCTTGCAGTCAGCAAGCTCCTTTACCTACCTCCTGGCCCCTGAATTGTCTTATATAAACATCTATTCAACCTTAAAGCAAAAACTCAAGCACAAATTACTGTACCAAAATATTCTCATATGAGTAAGTCGTTCTAGTGAAAATTCATCCTGACAAAACAGATTAGTTCTGGGATAGAATTTACCTTACAAGAGACCTTTATAAATGAGCTTGTACCTGAGAAAACAGGAATAACTGTCACAAAAGCAGTCTGACCGAAAGAAATTAATACTTTTCTGTCCAGGGAAATATGAATTTCATATTCATTTATTTTGATTTTGTATTTTAAGTCATTATCATATCTTTATGACTGAACATTAGTAACAGTACATATATAATGGTGTATTTATAATTAGCCATGTGTTGTGACCACCATTATAGTCCTGGAAATAGTATCCTCAGTGTTGAAATCCTGAATGATTCAAACCCTTAGTGTAAAATCAGTAAAGCTTAAAATCACAAAAGCCTACCGTCTCTGAACTCAACCATGAAATATTAAACCCCCGAATGCTGAAATTCTGAATATCCAAATCTCTATAGAAACAAATTCCTCCATTGAGCAAGGGAAGCAGAGCAAATTCAGAGATGGGGTCAGCTCAGTTGCTAAGGTGCTTGTTAGGTAAACACAGAAATAGAGGTCCTATTTCATTAATCCACTTTAATTAGGGTCAGGTGGCTACCCACCTGTAACTCTGGTGCTCATGATCCAAGGGACAAGCTGCCCAGATGATCTAAATTTTGGGAACTGATTAGAAAGGTGCTGTACTTCAGCCTCTGTCCACACACCTTCACATATCTACAACCCACATGCAAGGACAAAACATACACATACACAGAGGGAAATTTTCTGCAGGAGGCATATGTGTCCATTGTTTTTGCTGCACTTGCATTGTATCAAATGGGTCACACATAAAAAGCTGGTAATGCATTGTTATAATATATGTATGATATATATGGTTATGTCAGTGAGAATGATCCCAGAGAAGTCTGGTATGTAATTCTGAATAATCTGGGTCAAGATGACCCACGACTAACCAGAACATGAGCAATTCCCATGCCTTAAAAGAAAAAGTGCAACAGTTCACACAGTGAACGCCAAACTATAAGCCATGGCCATGAATGCCAGGCAGAGCTCAGGGACTGACTCTTCCTAGATTCCTACCTTTGCATAGCTCATACTATCTTTATGTTTCCCTTACTTTGAGTAGTGTTGTTCAGTTCATTATTTCTCTCTTCTGTTTTAAATTGTCAACGCTATTTCATCATAACTCATCATGCTATGAATTTCTCCATGCTTCATCACCAGTACTAAAAGTCTATTCTATAAAGACTTTAGAGGATTCTAACTTGTTCTACAATTTTTGTACATTTGAAAACTCACCCCCAGTGGGGACTTTGAGCAAACACAATGCCTTTACATTCAAACACTGTCACCTCTATCATGGCAGACATGTTGCTTCTAAACCTACACTTCTGAAGGGTGGATTTATTATTTTCCAAGACCATATATGCATGCTTTTGACTGATCTCATCCAAAAACTTAGGTTATCTGTTGCAGTATTTCATATGACTATGTTATAATGCTGGATACATGCAATTACAGTGTTTGTTAATATTCATCTTGACCTATTATGTTACTCTGTTGATGAGTATTATAGACCAGTGCTATAGAATGCTAAAACTAATTCCTTCTATTTAACTGTATTTTTCACTTTCTTTAAAATTTTGTATATTTTAGTCATATCATACAAGTATATAATGAATTATGATTATCCCCACCAATATTTCCTCTTGCTAACGCCTACTATCTCCCCTAACATATTCTGCTCCAAATGTCACCCAAATTTACATTTTTTATGACTCACTAAGTCCAGTTTGGGCTTCCCATGTGTGCATATATAATAATCCATCAAGCATCACATGCAAACTATACTTTTGTGTCTGTCATCCATCTCCTTCTTCCACTTCTCCTTCTCTTACTATCTCCAATAACTACAATTCTACTCTCCTATATGAAGTCAACTTACAAATAGATTCCTCTGTCAAACAATACATCCATCCCACAGTTTCCTCTATTTCCTCTCCTCCCTCCTCCCTCCAACTCTCTCCTATATAACCACTACCCTGTCATCTTCTTTCAGAAAAGAGAATGCCTCCAAAAGAGAAGAACCACTCATACACACAGAGGGTGAGGGAGAGAGAGATGGTGGAGGGAGGGAGGGACGGAGGGAGGGAGGGAGGGAGGGAGGGAGGGAGAAGAAGAGGAAGAGGGAAAGAGAGAAAGATACAATAAGACAAGACAGAAGCCCTCACACGAAAGAAGGACAAAACAACCCAACAGCAAAAAACGAGTCCCAAGAGCAGGAAAAAAGTGTCAAGAACAGACCTGTTCCTGCAGTTAGGAGTCACACAATACCACCAAGCTAACAGCCATAACATATAAATGGAGGACCTAGGGTAGACTCCTGCAGGTCCCATGCTTGCAGCTTTAGTCTCTGTAAACCCATATGTGCCCTGCTAAGTGAATATGTGAGCTTTGATCTCCTAGTGCCTTTTATCCCCTATGATTCATACAGTCTTTCTGCCTTATCTACTGTGGGATCTGTGAGCTCTAAGGTGAGGGTTCCAATGGATACTTCCAATTTAGACTCCCTCTACATATTGTCTAGCCATGAGTGTCTGCATCTGCTCCCATCTGCTGATAAAGTGTCTCTGATGAGAATTGGACAAGGCATTGATCTATGAGTGTAGCAGAATCTCTTTAGGAATCATTTCATAGATTAATTTAGACCAGTAGTATTTGGATTTACCCTAGGTCTATGTGCTATGCAGTATCCAGTTTCTGGCTATTCAAGCAGTGTTTGTCATGGACTCCCTATTGATGTGTGGGCCTCAAATTTAACCATTGCTTGGTTACTCCCACAAATACTGCACTACCATTGCCCCAGCACATCTTTCAAGAAAGACATATTGTCACAGATTTTGTGGCTGAGTATGTATCCAAATTTCTCTTTTGGTAGCCTGGGAACTACCTTCTCACAATGAAGAGACAAGAGAACACAGGGGTGAATGCCCCACACAGGCTCCAGTTTGACCTTTTCATGTTCAATGAGCTGTGCTGATGCTGCCATAAGCAGAGCTCTGACATCAGTTTTCAGAGAGGAATCAACAGCCCCATGGGACACCCTCAACCAGCCACTCAATGGATTTAATCTAGGTGGTCAGTTCAGCCTTCATATCTATCTCCCAATAACAGGAGTCCTCACTAGGATCAGGAGCATAGTGCAGGGAGTTTATATTGCACTATTTCCACACTTCTGCCCAAATGGCCCCCAATTCTACTCATCTCTTCCTGCTCTCTATCTCTCATCTTATTCTCCACTACCTGATCCCTCCTGCTATTTCCATGAAACTCCCTCCTCTCCGAAAAATCTATTTTGTATCTTCTTCCCAGAAATTCATGCTTCCTTTCTGGAGCACCTAACATCTCTGAACCTAAATTTTATAGCTTAGTTATTATTTATTTAGCAGCTGCTATTCACTTATAAACTAACACACACCATATTTATCTTAGTCTGTGTTACCTCACTTAGAATGATTTTTTTCTAAGTTCTATCAATTTGCCTTAAATTTTCATGATGTCATTTTTAACAGCCAAAAAAAATCCATTATGTAACTATAACACATCTTCTTCATCCATTCTTCTGTTGAAGGCCATGCAGGTTATAGCTTCTAATTACTATGAATAGATCAACAATGAGTCTGGTCAAACAATTGTCCTTGTAGTAGGATGAATGGTCCTTTTGGTATATGCCCAAGAGGGATAGAGCAAATATATAATTGTATAATGGATCTTGAAGTACATTGATATTCATCTTTCTGAGATGCCATCACACTGATTTTCATAGTGGTTATACAAGGTTGTACTCACATCAGCAATGAATACATGCTCCTCTTATTCTACATCTTTGCCAGCAAGGGCGCTACCTTCTGTTATGGATCTTAGTCATTCTGACTGGTGTAAGATAGAATTTCAAAGTACCTTTATTTTGAATTTACAGCTAAGGATGTCTTTATGTGATTTTCAGTCATTTGAGATTCCCCTATTGAGAATTCGGTTTGGATCTGTACTGTTTTTAAAATGATTATTTACTTTTTATAACTAGTTTTTTTTTGAGCTTTGTATAAATATCGAATATGAGTCCTCTATCAGATATACAATTGGTAAAAATATTTTTCCATTCTGTAGACTGTCACTCTGTCTGAGTGACAGTATCCTTTGCCATACGGAAACATTTTAGTTTCATGAGAACCAGTTTATTAATGGTTGATCTTAGTTCCTGATCTCAGTTCCTGTTATGTTCAGAAAGTTGTCTCCTGTACCAGAAGGATCAAGACTATTCCCCACTTTCTCTACTATCAGGTTCAGTTTATCTGGTTTTGTGTTGAGGTCTTTGATCAACTTGTACTAGGATTTTGTACAGGGTGATAAATATGGATCTGTTTGCATTATTCTATGTAGAGGTATTCAATTTGACTAGCAACATTTGTTGAAGATTCTTTTTTTCCAGTGTGTATTTCTGGCATCTTTATCAAGCATCAAGTGTCCAAAGATGTGTGGATTAATGTTTTGTCCTTTAATTCAATTCCATTGATCAATGTGTATGTTTTATGCCAATATTGAGTAGTTTGTATTACTATGGCTTTGTAGTACAAGTTGAAATCAGGGATGGAAATACTTCCTGTGCTTCTTTTATTGTTCCAGATTGTTTTAGATATCCTATGGATTGTTTTGTTTTGTTTCGGGTTTTCTTGGTTGCATTTTGTTGTTGTTGTTGTTAGTGTTATTTGGTTTTTCAGAGGGTTGTTTTGTTTTTTGTTTTTTTGGGTTTTTCCACGTGAAGTTATGAATTATTCTTTCAAGGTCTGCAATGAATTATGTTGGAATTTTGATAAAATTACATTGAATCTGTATATTGCTTTTGGTAAAATGACCATTCTAGCTAAATTAATTCTACCAATCTATGAGCATTCATGGTCTTTCCATCTTCTGATATATTCTTCAATTTCTTTCCTCAAAGACTTGAAGTTTTTTGTTTTGTTTTGTTTTGTTTTATCATACAATTCTTTCACTTGCTTGGTTAGAGTTATCCCAGGAGAT
This sequence comes from Mus musculus, assembly GCF_000001635.26. NCBI lineage: Eukaryota > Metazoa > Chordata > Mammalia > Rodentia > Muridae > Mus > Mus musculus. The sequence goes on along the minus strand of NC_000069.6, from coordinate 42,345,214 downwards.
TACATTTATTTGAGGTTATTTTGAAAGGTACTGCTTCCTTGATTTCTTAGTCCATTTGTTATTCAAAATAATGAATGTATATGAAATAGCTACTGATTATTTTAGTTAATCTTATATCCATCCACTGTAGGTTTAGACTTTTGAAACCGATTTTAATAACGGTTCTTAAATGCTTAAACCTCCCTTTCTAGCCCACCATCCACCAGAGGTAGTGGAAAGAAAAGGGCAATAGAGTAGAGGAGGGTGTGGTCTTGTTTAGAAATAGTTCTTTGGGGTAAATCCAATCTGTGTTGTCAGGATACCAGCAGTTTGGTTCACACAAATCATCAACCTCAGCTCAATCTACTCACAACCACCATTTACACGTGGGCAACAGCAGGACTGGCATACGCTGTTTAACAATCGACTGTGTCAGGTTGATCCAGAAGACATTGCAAGGCTCTGCCAATTGGCTGAGTCTGCTGAAGTGGCCAGAAGCTATTGAAATACCACTAGTTTTTTTTGGTATGTTTCTTTCTAGGAAGACAAAACAAAAGATGACCAAGAAAAGAATGGTAAATAATACCAATACCACCCAGTGTCATCAGTGAAGAACAGCAGAAGCAAAGCTCAACAATGACCAGCAATGAATGGCAAGACATACCGATACCATCTAGCATTATCCATTGTGCTTTGGGCCATATTTATATCCATTTTTAAAATCATGTGTTCTCTCAAGCATCCATTCTATTAAAACAATATCAACTTACTGGATCCCCAAAGCACTCAGGGACTAAAACACCAACCAAAGACTGCCTCATCTCACATCAAAGGGAGTGGAGGTCATTGGTCCTGTGGAGGATTGATGCCCTAGTGTAGAAGGATGCTAGAACTGTGAGGCAGGAGTAGGTGGGTGGGTGGGGGAGCACCCTCTTAGAGACAAAGGGGACAGGAGATAGGAGGGGGTTTGTGGAGGAAGACCGGGAAGTGGGACAATATTTGAAATATAAATAAATAAAATAACCAGTTTGAAAATACCATCAAATGCCCTTGTTTTCCAAGCAATCTCCAGAAAAGCACCACATGTCTGTTCTTAACAAAACATCCTCCCATGTTTCTTCTTCAGCTAACACATCCTCTCATAATCTCTTAAAATAGTTTTCAGAAAAACATCATATGACACAACTGAGTCTCCAAAGAAACCAGAAGTCACTGCTTCAATCTACTTTACTGAAAATGTTTAGCAGCTGTAGGTGTTTCTTTGTGAACCTTTTAGGGTCACTGAAGTATACTGTCATATCACCTTCAAATAAGGATACTCTGACTTCTTCCTTTATAAATTATATCCCTTTGATCACTATAATTGTCTTATTGTTCTAGCTAAAACTTCAATTACTTTACTGAAGTGATATGAAGAGAGTGGCCAGCCTCACCTTATTCATGATTTTAGTGGAATTGTTTTGTGTTTCTCTCCAGTTAATTTGATGTTGGATACAGGTTTGCTATAAATTGCTTTTATTATATTTAGGTATGAGCCTTATAGCCCAGGTCTCTGAAGAACTTCTATCATGAAGAATTCTAGATTTTGTTAAAGACTTTTCCTCTATCTAATGATATGATCATTTGGGTGTTTTTCAGTTTGCTTATATGGTGGATTACATCTACTGATTTTTTATACATTAAACTATCCCTGCATCTCCAGGATGAAACCTACTTTATGGGGTGGTGGGCTGTGAAAGGCAGCCTGGTTCTTGTAGAGCAAAAGCTAGAAACCCCAGTGACCCTGAAGGCATGGAAGGCATTTTTCCAACTCTCATGGGCCCCTGGCTCCTGTCAAATAGCTACAGCCGTGCACATCATTCTGTAGAGAGGTCTGTGACCATCAGTCACATAGGAACAACACCCCAAGCCCTCCCACATGTAGATAATATATCTCCAAGCTCTCAGACTAAGCCAATGGAAGTACCTGCTTTCAGACCCTGACCCACCCCAAAACTGTATATAAGAATCCTATCAAAAAGGAATAAAGGTGTGTAAAAAATTATTCCGTTATCTGAGAACTTCTGTCTTAAGAGCTGTAACAGGGCCACTTGGGAAGAGATCTGCTTTCCTGAAAAGCCACCAGAAGCTCCCCCACACTCCTCACTGACTAGTTGGCCTCTCACTAGCATGACTCAGCACAGACCAGCTTTGAGTTACTGAGGCAACAACAGACAACTGACAACCATGGAGACAGAGATGAAAGCAGCTGCAGCAGCAGAGGCAGTGGGGGTGAACTCCCCTCTCTACTCACACTCTCTCCCTTTTGCCTGAACCCTTGCACCTGGTCTGGCCAGAGACCTCGATGGAAAGCCTCCAATACACAGGCCCACACTACTTGATCATGGTGAATGATTTATTTGATGTGTTCTTGGATTTATTTGATTTGCAAGAATTTTATTGAGCATTTTTTTTGCATCTATGTTCATAAGGAAAATTGGTCTGTAATTCTCTTTCTTTGATGAGTCTTCATGTGGTTTGGGTATCAGAGAGGTTGTGGCCTCAAAAAACGAATGTTCATTCTGTTTCTATTTTGTATAATAGTTAAAGGAGTATTGTGTTAACTCTTCTTTGAAATTCTGGTAAAATTATGTGCTAAAACTATCTGTCAGCCCTTTTGTTTGTGTGTTTTTGTTTCTATTTTTCATTTCAGGTTTTTTTGTTCATTTGGTTGGTTTGGTTTGATTTTGGTTGGGAGAATTTTAATGACTGATTCTATTTCACTAGAGGTTATAGGCTATTTAAATAATTTATCTGGTCTTGATTTAAGTTTGTTATGTGGTACCTATCAAGAAAATAATTCATTTCATGTAGTTTTTCCAGTTTGGTGGAGTATAAGTTTTAATGTATATCCTTATGATTCTCTGGATTTCCTCTATCTCTATTGACATGCCCATTTTCATTTCTGACTTTGTTCATTTGAATATGCTCTCTCTGTCTTTTAGTTAGATTAAGGTTTGACTACCTTGTTAATTTTCTCAGAGAACCAACTCTTTATTTTATTGATTCTTTGTTATTACTCTTTGTTTCTATTTTACTGATTTCAGCTCTGAATTTGATTTGTTTTCTACTTTCTACTTCTCTTGGGTGTGGTTGCCTCTTTCAGTTCTAGAGCGTCCAAATGTATTTTTAAGTTGGTAGTATGAGTAGTATGAGATATCTTCAATTTCTGTATGTAAACACTTAGTGCCATGAACTTTCCTCTTTGTAATGTTTTCATTGTGTCTATAGTTTGTATATGTCAATCCTTTATTTTCAATGGATTCTAGAAACTCCTCAACTTCTTTATTTCTATCTTGACTTTATTTCTATCTTCATTGACTAGAATGCTGTTCAGTTTCCAAGGGTTTGTAGGCTTTCTGTTGTCCTGTTGTTGCTGAAGTCCAGCTATAACCCATGATGATCTGATAGGATACAGGGAGGTGTTTTACTTTTCTTCTGTCTGTTCAGGCTTGCTTTGTGACCAAACATATAATCAATTTTGGAGAAAGTTCTGTAAGGTCAAAAAAATGTGCATTCTTATGTGTTTGGATGACATATTCTATAAATATCTCTTATATTATATTATATTAATTTTATAATACCTGTTTGCACCATTATTTCTCTGTTTAATTTTGGTCTGGATGACGTGCCCATTCATGAGAGTAGGATACTGAGGTCTACTGTCAATGTGTGAGGTTCAATAAGTGATAGAAGCTATAGTAACATTTCTTTTACACACTTGCTTACCCCTCTGTTTGGAGCATAGATGTTAAGAATTGAAATGTCATCCTGGAGAATTTTTCCTTTGGTGAATATGTAGTGTCCTTTACCATCTCTTTTGATTAGTTTTGGATTGGAGGCTATTTTATTAAGATGTTAAAATGGCTACAACAGCTTGCTTCTTAGGTCCATTTGCTTAGAATATCATTTTCCAACCTTTGACTTTGAGGTTAATGTCTATCCTTCAGGTTGAGGTATGTTTCTTGGATGCAGCAACAGTATGAATACTATTTTTACACCCATTCTGTTAGTCTCTATCTTCTATTAGAGAATAGGATCATTGATATTGAGAGATATAAATGGCCAATGATTATAGGCTTCTGTTTTACTGATGATGGTGGTGACCACAATAGGATTTGTAGTGTGTTGGTGGTGATATTTGTCATGGTGTGTGTGTGTGTGTGTGTGTGTGTGTGTGTGTGTGTTTCCCTTTTTTGGTTTTGCTTATGTGTTATGTTATAGTGTTCTTCTTAACACCTTCTAAAGAACTTAGCTTGTAGACAGATATTATTTAAATTTTATTTGATAATGGATATCTTATTTTCTTCATATATGGTAATTAAATTTTTGCTGGGTATGGTATTCTGGGCTAGCCTCTGTGCTCTCTGAGAATCTGCAGCTATCTGCTGTCTGTCTAGGCTGTTCTTAGTCTCCACTGGGGAGTCAGTCGTAATTCTAACATGTCTTCCTTTACATGTCACTGTGCCTTTTTCCCTTGCAGCTTTTAATATTCTTTCTTTTTTCTGTACATTGTGGTTTGATTGTTACATTGTGAGACTTCTTTTTCTGTTATAGTCCATCCGGTTTTCTGTCAGCTTCTTATACCTTTATAGGCATCTCCTTCTTTACATTAGGAAATTTTTTCTATGAATTTGTTAAAAAATATTTTCTGAATATTTGAGCTGGGATAATTTTTCCTCTGTTTCTATTATTGTTTTGGTTTAGTATTTTCTATGGTGTCAGGAATTTTTAGATTTACCATTTTGCTCTGGCTGATGTTTACCTTTCTTCTATCATATCTTCAGTGCCCCAGATTCTCTCTTCCGTCTCTCATATTCTCTTAAGGAAGCTTGCACCTGCAGTTCCTGTTCAAATTTCTAAATTTTGCATTTCCAAAATCTCCTTAGTTTGTTTTCTTTGTTTCTTTATCCAATTTTTAAGTCTTAAATAAGTCAACTTTTTTCCACACAAAGGAGTCAGGATTTAACATGTGGTTGTTGGTAGTGACACCCACACATACAGATGCACAGACTATTTTTCATCATAGCTTTTACTTAAGACAGATACATACCAATGAATGGACTTTTTCAGTCCTACACACTGCCTTCATTTGTAATACCTTCACTACTTTGCCATGCTCAGGCTTCCAGGAAAGGAAACTATGGCATTTCACTACTAGACATTGCTTTGCTAAAATACAGCAAATGTTTTTACAAGAGTTTGGTAATGGCTCTTTTATTATTCACCTTCTTCAATTAAATATCCATAATTTCCATATTTATCTCTGTCATTGTAACTTGCACATTTCTGAGTACTGAAAATGTCTTCTTAATTGAAGCTGAGATTTAATCTAAAAAGATACAGAATGTCAGAAATTTATCTGAGGGTACGTGCACCTGTTGTGATACCTACCTGCTGATGTGTATGGCAAGATGGTCACTTTACTCGAGGACAGGGTACCCATACCCACATTTTCACCAGCAGTATGTGATTAGCTGACAGAAAACACAAAATCCATTAAGTAATCCCTCGGGGCAGTGTGCATGAGAGTTTTCACTTCCGGTTTGTAAAGTCTTCTGCGGAGCAGCATCCTTTGAGTGCTGATGGAAATTCAACACCAGTAAAATCTCAACAGAAAAACAGAAAAACCTTGTCATAGGTCTGCACTGGATGTGAAGACACAAACTATGTAATGCTTTAACAGAAAAGAGGCTTTGCAGAATCTTTTTTTTTTTTTTATCAACAATCTCTTGTAGAAATGGATTGCATGACCAAGTACGGATTTGACACTCCATCAGAATAGAAAATGTTTCTGGGCTAATATCCACATATCAGTGAGTACATATTGTGTGAGTGCTTTTGTGATTGGGTTACCTCACTCAGATGATGCCCTCCAGGTCCATCCATTTGGCTAGGAATTTCATAAATTCATTGTTTTTTAATAGCTGAGTAGTACTCCATTGTGTAAATGAACCACATTTTCTGTATCCATTCCTCTGTTGAGGGGCAACTGGGTTCTTTCCAGCTTCTGGCTATTATAAATAAGGCTGCTATGAACATAGTGGAGCATGTGTCTTTCTTACCAGTTGGAACATCTTCTGGATATATGCCCAGGAGAGGTATTGCAGGATCCTCTGGTAGTACTATGTCCAATTTTCTGAGGAACAGCCAGACTGATTTCCAGAGTGGTTGTACAAGCTTGCAATCCCACCAATAATGGAGGAGTGTTCCTCTTTCTTCACATTCTGGCCAGCATCTGCTGTCAACTAAATTTTTGATCTTAGTCATTCTGACTGGTGTGAGGTGGAATCTCAGGGTTGTTTTGACTTGCATTTCCCTGATGATTAAGGATGTTGAACATTTTTTCAGGTACTTCTCAGACATTCAGTATTCCTCAGGTGAGAATTCTTTGTTTAGCTCTGAGTCCCATTTTTTTAATGGGGTTACTTGATTTTCTGGAGTCCACCTTCTTGAGTTCTTGGATATTAGCCCAGAAACTTAGAATACCCAAGACATGAGATACAATTTACTAAACATGAAACTCAAGAAGAACGAAGACCAAAGTATGGACACTTTGTCCTTTCTTAGAATTGGGAACAAAACACCCATGGAAGGAGTTACAGAGACAAAGTTTGGAGCTGAGACAAAAGGATGGACCATCTAGAGACTGTCATATCCGGGGATCCATCCCATAATCAGCCTCCAAACGCTGACACCATTGCATACACTAGCAAGATTTTGCTGAAAGGACCCAGATATAGCTGTCTCTTGTGAAACTATGCTGGGGCCTAGCAAACACAGAAGTGGATGCTCACAGTCAGCTATTGGATGGATCACAGGGCCCCCAATGGAGGAGCTAGAGAAAGTAATCAAGGAGCTAAAGGGATCTGCAACCCTATAGGTGGAACAACAATATGAAATACCCAGTACCCCCCCCCCCCCAGAGCTCATGTCTTTAGCTGCATATGTATCAGAAGATGGTCTAGTCAGCCATCAGTGGAAAGAGAGGCCCATTGGACAGGCAAACTTTATATGCCCCAGTACAGGGGAACGCCAGGGCCAAAAAATGGGAATGGGTGGGTAGGGGAAGGGGGGGGAGTGTGTGGGGGACTTTTGGGATAGCATTGGAAATGTAAGTGAAATAAATACCTAATAAAAACAAAACAAAAAAAAAGAATTGAAAATGTTAATTCCCACTCATGAGCATTCTAATAATGACTATCATATAGATGATAATTATTCCTAAAGGCTTAGAGTCTTATTGGTCAGGTCAGTTCTATCTTTTAAGTAGGACTGGAACCTTGGCTATAACTAGCAAACTTGAAAAGTGTCTAATAATTCTTGTTCTGGCTCTAAATATTTTTATATTCATTTTCACATCATTTATTTATTGCTGCTTGCAAAGAGCATGTATACCTGGTGTGTGAGTGGAGGCCAGAGGAAACCACATACCATTCTGTCTTCTCTTTCTACCATGTGATTTTAGAGAGGGCACTTAACTCAGATTGTCAAACTTTACCTTTTGGACCAACTCATAGGTACTAAATAACTGAATGTTTATTTACAAAAAAGCCAAAAATCACTATCTGCTATGCATGGCTTTAAGTTTTTCTCAAGTAGGCTAAAGAAAAAGTAAAACATTAAGGGCCAGCAGTAGAACCTACTTTGTTACAACTGATCCTAAATTCTCTTTCACGCATAACAACTGCATTCTGATTTTATAGCATGTATTTGATATGTAAATAATGATTTTTTTAATCCAAAGCTATTAAATAACCAGTGAACCATGACTGTTTATAGTGTCCTTACAACCCTGGAATTTCTGGGGGAATCACCAGTGTTAATGTAGAAATGTCATATATTTTCCCTAGAGTTTTATTTGCATTAACTTGTGGTTCTAATTTTAAAATTCCATAATACCAGTGTTTTTACTATTGTCTTTAAAATGTATTAAAATTTTACTTATAGCTCACCTCATCAGTAAGACTTGAAGCATTATCTCAACCTTTGTATTTTTTCTTGTTCTCTTTCATTGTAGCTGTGTCTTGTTAATACATAAACATCTTCAGTGTTCACTCTCTCATTAAGCCTAGTCAAGCACCTGCTCAAACACAATGGCTTCCCATTGATTATACTTCCTATATATCAATTTATACTTTTGAACTTTCTCTGCAGCTAGCTACAAACAGTATATATTTATTATGCCAAGGGTTATTGAAACTATTTTCTGGAACCATATTTAATGAAGCTAATACCTGTTTTTTCAAACTCTCTGACCATGGTGCCATGTCACAAAATACATTCATATCCCACATGTTTATTTATATGTATTTAGATGAGTTTAATTAACATGTCGGATGCTACTTTATTTCTACATTATATTCATATATATATATATATATATATATATATATATATATATATATATATATATGTTGCACTTGACCAAATAATGTAACTTAGCTCTGCCTGTGTTTATGGTTCCAATATAAATATGTTAATAATTAGTAAAAAAAATCTCAAATTTACACACGGCATGGGACTTTTCTAAATATTTTCGTTAGCTTATAGATGTGACCATGGTCTCCTAAGTTATGTTTAGATTTGTGAGATGATGGGCACTGCCTGATTTTATAGAAAAAGTGAAGTTGATTAGCACTTATGTTCTTCTTCTCTCAGAAAAATCCATATCTGTGTGGGAAGGTCAGGAATTATTTCACCTTTTTACTCGGAAAGATAATTAACAGTGATAAGAAGTCAATTTAGAGCATTTCCACTTTACTTATTATTAGCAGTCAATTATCCTCTGCACTTAGCACTCAGTAGCAATGCTGGGTTACCTTTCTGTTCACAGGCTTCACATCCGTGGAAATGGAAAAGAGAAACCTCCATGCACACTTTGCTTATAGAACCTAGGATGACTAATTCAAAGGGGGTCACTAGAATCCCATGAAGAGAGGGGGTAATATGAAGGCTTTGGGGGAACATCCATCTTATCGCTCATGAAGAGTGTCCTAGTCACCATTCCAGCTCTCCCCAACTTCCTGCTAGCACATTCTGATCCCTTATTACATAAGTTTCCTCCAAATTAAATACTCCAAAACAAAAAGTGCATTCAGCATCCCTGAGTCTTGACTTGAACTGTTGGACCTTGTCTTTAGCTTATGCTGACTTCTGCTAGGTGGCTTGCACATAATTCTTGTTTCATTCTAACTCCTGGTTCTTCCCTAACTTTATTTTCTAGTTTGAAATTCCTGTTCTCATATACAACCTACATTATTTAGTTTTTCTAAACAGGATTGATCTACAATGGGCCTGAAGATTTGATTGATCCTTTGAAGGGGCTTCTTTTTGTTTAATGAGGAAAATGATCAATGTGTCCTCTTTTTCAGGTATAAAGATAACAGGTAATAAGGAAATAGTTATTACTATATATGGAAGATTGTAGTGATAGCCCTAGAAGACACAATTATTTGAGGAAAAATATACCAAGAAAACCAATAAAGCAGATCTATAAGGTGTACTAATAAAAATACCAGTTTAAGAGAGCAATAACTTTCTAGCAGAACACATTTTATACATTCTCCAAGAACGAAGAGATGAAACAGAAATGACCTGGATCATGAACTGTAAACTGCTATTCTATCTAAGGATCTTCCCTCAGCACTACCTTTGTTTTACTGTTTGGATTGTAAATGCTTTCTAGAAGTCCAGGTGATAATGGCCAGTAAATGCTGCCTAAGAGAAGGAAGTTGGACCATTAGTGGCATCGATCCACGGACGAGATATTGGTTCTCCCTCCCATGTTTCCCAGCCACTATGAGGGTGCAACAAACTGTGGATCAGAATAAATTCTTCTTTCATTAGTTAATCATCACAGGTATCATGTTTACCAGCATATGCAGCTCTTCAGTTTCTAGTCCTTAAGGAAAGCATGGGCTAGATACAGAGGCTAGATGGGATCTGTCAGATGAGCTCACCCTGTCTACTTGTTCAAGCTTCTTCTACAGTGGCTTCTTCTCATCAGGTATTCTCTGTGACTTAAAGAGCCTGAGTTACCACCAAAAGTCTCTCAAAGTCTTATTTAAAGACGTTTTTCCTGTAATAGTCAATTAATTCTTCTCCTAAGCTCCTATCTAGGAAGTCTATAAACCTTCTGTATAAGAGGCCACATAGTTCAACAGTGAAAGATAGGGACCCTGAATGCTTCTTCTATCCTTGCTTAACTGATTGTTAATTAGCATATTCTTGTGCAGATCCAGGACAGGTGCTCCAGACTGGAAGGAGTTCATGTGAGTTCATGATTCCAGTGGCTGTGTCTTTCCCACAAGATGGCATTTCACAATCCCTTTCTCTATCATGCAGCTCTTACATTCTTCCTGCCCCTCTTCTGCAATGTTCTCAGAGCCTTAGGATAAAGTATCATCCATCCATTTCTTTTTCTCACACCTCGCACAGCATGAGTTTCTGCATTTACCAGCATTCATTGCAAAAGAAAGAATTACCTGATTAAGGCTGAAAGTAATATTTGTCTATAGGCATGAGCACAAATATTTAGAAGGCAGTTTGATTGGAAGTCTGATAAATAATATTGAAACCTGCTGATACGTAGTTACTACCGACAGACTTTAGGAAAAGAGAGGAGTGTTGATTCTGTCATGTACTCACTGATGACTCCAGAACCTCCAACAGATAATTCGAATTCAATGTTGACAAGGGTGGTGCTGGCTGAGGGAATGGCTCACAAGACTAAACAAGTGATAAATAGGAGGGACTGTTAATAGCAATGTGGACAGATAGGAGTAATTATAGTAAACACTTTATAGTTTTGGATCTATACAGTCTCCTTTGAAATCATTCAACTCCCTCGTTATTTCCAAAGAAAAGAAAGATTGCCTAAAACATAGTAGCTTTTAAGTAAAATCTTATTCATGAACATCGAAATTTGAATTTTAACATAATTTTATATATTATAAAATATCATTCTCTTAAAAATGATTTTCTTAAATTTTCAACTCATATACTATAAAGAAATAGGAAGGAGATGGTATTTGGCATGTAGGTTATAGTTTACATATTCAGAGCAAATAAGTCATGCAATGCACTTGTTACCCAGGAATCCATACAGACATGCATCTTACTTCAGTACACTTTTCCCTCCATATGAGAGAAGTGAAGTTATGTTCCTCCCAGTTCTGACTAATGAAATGTTTTAATCTTATTCATAACTTTTAGAGCTACTATTGATTTGAACATTAGCTCACACTAATATGTGAACCTAACTACAAATAAATAAACTGCTCTCTCTCTCTCTCTCTCTCTCTCTCTCTCTCTCATATATATATATATATATATATATGTGTGTGTGTGTGTGTGTGTGTGTGTGTGTGTGTGTGTGTGTGTATGTGTGTGTGTATGTGTGTGTATTTCTTTACATATAATCATTTTATTTGTTAGAGATTTTATTTACATTTCAAATGTTATCCTCCTTCCTAGTTTCCCCTTTGAAAATCCCCTATTCCCTCACCACTCACCCTGCTCCCCAGCCCACCCACTCCCATTCCTGGTCCTGGCATTCCCCCTATATTGGGGCATAGAGCCTTCACAGCACCAAGGGCCTCTCCTCCCATTGATGACCGACTAGGCCATCCTCTGCTACAAATATAGCTAGAGCCACAAGTTGCACCATGTGTTTTCTTTGATTGGTGGTATAGTTCCAAGGAGCTCTGAAGGTACTGGTTAGTTCATATCTATGTTCCTTTTATGGGGCTTCAGTCCCTTTCAGCTCCCTGGGTATTTCTCTGGCCCCTTCATTGGGGAGCTTGTGCTCCATCCAAAGGATGACTATAAGCATCCACTTCTGTATTTGCCAGGCACTGGCAAAGCCTCACAGGAGACAGCTATATCAGGCTCCTCTCAGTAGTCTCTTGTTGGCACCTGCCTAGTGTCTGGGTTTGGTGGTTGTTTATAGGATGGATCCCGAAGTGGGGTAGTCCCTGGATGGTCATTCCTTCAGGCTCTGCTCCGAACTTTGTCTTTGTAACTCCTTCCATGGGTATTTTGTTCCCCATTCTAAGAAGGAACAAAGTATCCATTCTTTGGTCTTCCTTTTTCTTGAGTTTCATGTGTTTTGAAAATTGTATTTTGGGTATTCTAAATTTCTGGGCTAATATCCACTTATCAGTGAGTGCATATCATGTGTGTTCTTTGATGATTGAGTTACGTCTAATCATTATATATAATCATTATAAATCAAGAAGAAAGAGAGGAGATAGAAGAAAGTCAGATTACATATATATATATATATATATATATATATATATATATATATATATAGAGAGAGAGAGAGAGAGAGAGAAGACAGACATAAACATAGACATAGAGGTAGACATAGAGATAGACATTAGATAGACCTGGAGAGAAAGAGAGAGAGTATTACTGAAGAGAATGTCCTATGGGGTGTCATTAGGAAATTAATTATAAACCTATGAAACTGTTTGAAAACAATCCCTAATAAATTATTTCAGGCATCCTACAAATTCTCATGTATCTTGCTGACTTTATGATTGTTAACATGACAAACATTCCTTATAAAGTAATCCCCAACCAATGGATGCTTTGTGTATTGGTATATGACTGTCACTACACAGACTTAATAGTCTTCCAGAAGTGACTTTTCAAACAGTGCATTATTCTGAAATCACCTGCTTCCATTGGCTACGCAGAAAAATGTGCAACAGTTCTCTGGCTAATTTTTCCCACAGAGCATACCATTGTGCCTACAGGATCAGATTTTAAGTGGCAAGACATTTGGAACAATATCTGAAAACTCAGGAAGAATCCCCTCATTTGCTTGACTTCAATAAAAGGTGGAAATCTTGTCACATTATTAGGGGGAATAATCTCAAGTATATATACACTGCATCCAAAACTCTGAATAATACCAAGGATGTATGATGGGACCTTTTAATTCCTCTAGAGCTAAAGATCACATGGTGCTAGGAAATGCCTTTGTCTTGAGAGAATATTCCACTAAGCCCTCAGGTCATTTAATAAAATTTCACCACTTGTGTAAGTTGTGTAAATTATTCAGAAGTCCTTTATTCAGGATAAAGGACTCTCTCTCCTTCTCCCTCTCTCTCTCTCTCCCTCTCCCCCCTTCTCTCTCTTTGTGTGTGTGTGTGTGTGTGTGTGTGTGTGTGTGTGTGTGTGTGTGCGTGTGTGTTTCTGTGTATGTGTCTGTGTGTCTGTATGTGTCTGTGTGTCTGGTTGTGTGTCTATGTGTCTGGGTGTCAGTGTGTCTATGTGTATGTATGATTTTTATTTTGTTTCATCTTGGTATTTTTGTCTTATTTGTTTGTGTTAACCTTTGGTTTTGTTATTTTATTTTGAAAGAAGAAAGAACATGAAGTCATGAAGTTGGATGAGTAGAGAAGTAGGAAGGATCTGGAAGAAGTTGGGAGAGGGACAATCATTGGTAGAAATATATTCTATATAAAACATCTTAATAACTCATTAAATAAATTTTAAAAGGAGATTTTTTTCCTACAGAACATTTGATTTTCCAAACCAAACAAGGTTAGTTATAAAAGATATATGCTCACAGCTAGGCAACTAAAACAAAATGGAAGATGTATGAATAATAAAAATCATTATAAATCAGGAAGAGAAAATGTTAAGGGCATATAAAGGCTCATATGTTTAAAGCCTGGTTCCCTAGCTCATAGATACAGTAACTAAGAGTTGATTTAGCCTTGAGGAATCTGATATAAACAATTAATAATCTGCTGATGAGTTAATAACTTTGTGGGCTGGTTGAAAGTTGATGTGAAGTATGGGAAAGAGTAGCTTACTTGGAGGAATTGGATCACTAGGCCATATCTTTGAGGCTGTATGTTGTCCCAAATATTGCTCTATCTTTCTCTCTACTTGGTTGCCAAGAGCTACTCAATTGTTTTGCTCATCAATTCTATCTATTCTATCTATCTGTCAAGATGTCCTGCTTCACCAGTCACAGAGATGATGAACAAAGCTGACCACAAGCTATATCCTATGAAATTGAATCAAACTAAATCTTTTCATTTTCTAGGTCATTTTCCTGAAGAATTATCACCATTATAAAAATCCAAATAACACAATAAATAAGAGTGATTTCCCATAATTTATAAACATCAGATTTCAGATTAAAAGCAAGCATTGCATTATTGAATGTCAGATAGCCAAGTACTTTCATGCATGTTTTATACATACTAATATATTGAACTCTTATCCTTATCCTTCAATTATTATTATTATTATTATTATTATTATTATTATTATTATTTGATTCTAATAGTCTAATCAAATTTAGACAGACTTTGGAAAAATAATAACATTGTATTACTATTGAATACAATGTATCAAAAGTTAAGCTAAGCTACATGTTTTAATATAGATCTATAAAAATATATCATTAATTGAAAAACTCACTGAAAATGCTTATTAATTTCCCATTTGTTTAATAAAAGGATGAAAGGGAAGTGAATGGGAGATATGATTATCAGCATAGGTAGACACCGACTAGTGATTATAAAGAAGATAGGAAGCATTTTACTCAAGGGACCTCTGAGAAGAGCAATTGAATTTGTAGGACGGAGGGTGAGGTCAGCTGTGAAGATGACTTGATGGGTAAGAGCCCTTTCTGTAAAAACAGAAAGATGAGTTCGAATTTCCAGCTCTTATAAAAAACCTATACATGGCTGTGTGTCCCTGTAACCACAGCATTGATGAGAGACACACAGAATGCCAATCTAGCAGAAACAAGAAGCTTCTGGTTCAGTAAGAGACCCTTTCTCTAGCTAACAAAGTGGAAAGTGTTAGAGGATGACACCCAACACCCTTCACATGTACACTCATGGATATTTAAATACACTCCTGTTGATGTTACACATGCAAATATGCATGCATCCATAAAGATGTGAAGGTAACTTTGATATTTCTCTTTGTACGTTGTATATTGTTTGCATTATTACATAGTGAAATGTTGAAATTTTTCTGCTTTTAATGAAGACTTAGGTGAAAATGAGCACAGGGAAGAAGTGTAAATGACCTTCTCTGCATTGATATTTTTTTCTTCCTCTTGAAACAAGAGAGTCATAAGGTATATTTTCTAAGAAGCTTATTTCTACAAACAAGATCTTGTGTCTATTTAATTTAATTTGAACAATCTTGCTGTAATAGCAAGTATGTATAACTTCATGCACACATATTACATATATTAGACTCAACCAAATACAATAACCATTTTGTTAGTTTCAAAAGAGTTAAATGTAGACATACTTGTGTTTCAGTGTTGCATAGAACCACACTAACACTAGCAACATAGTAGCATCACATTACAGTTCTTCCTAGGAAAGGAGGAAAAACAGCATCCAGGTAAGTTATTCCTTTCCTTAACTAAATGTGAACATGATTTTCTAACTTTAACTTTACAGTTCACATATTGTTATTTTAAGGATGTTTATGACTTTGTATTTTGAGACTTAAATGTTTCTAAACTCATATAATGGAAAGAGGGAGAATAATTAAGAGAGGGGTTGAGGTGAGGAAAAGAATGGTTGATCAGAGAGGGTCAGGAGGAATAAATAACACAGATGTTTGAAAAGGCCACATGGAAATGTATTATTTTATAATCTATACACACACACACACACACACACACACACACACACACACACACACACACACACCACTGGTGGGTAACAGATACATAGGAGATAATGCATGTAACTTAAAGATATGTTTGTATTAATTCTTTGAAGGTTTTGTACCCCTCAGTGTTCCCTGACTGTTTCCTACAACATGGAATGTGGTTACTTTGCTTCATTCTAAACACAGATTCCCACACAGGTGATCCAGGAAAACACAGACTCTTAGGGTTTTTTTTCCTTTTGTTTTGCTTTCCCCAGTCTCTCCCCTTTCCACACTCGAAGAGGTTGTGATCTAGTTCACTCAGCTTATGATTCTGAAATGATCTGTAAGCTAATGTCTCCTGGATTTACTACTTTGAGTCCAAACTCTTCCAAATCCCAGATTTTTGTAACTGCTACTATATTCAACATCTCCACTTAGGTTTTTAACAATAAGACATTTAAGACCCTTAAAACCCTCAAGACATTAAAACCCTCAAAATTTCAGAATGTTAGCATATAGGAACTTTCAACCCTTAATCTTCCAGTCAGAACATCTTTCAAAATTCTAGTTGCTCATGATTCAACCTTGGAATCACCCAGAATCTTTGACTTTGTCACACATCTAGTTCATATTATTATTTATCCATCAATAATTTTATAGAAAAAAATGATTTAGCAGTTGAAACAAACATGATCTGTATACTCAAAACACTTAATGTATTTTAAGCTATATATGATGTATATATTTGTACGTGAGTGTAGGCCCACATTTGCAGTGTGTGTGTGTGTGTGTGTGTGTGTGTGTGTGTGTGTGTGTTTGTGTGTGTGTGTCTGTGTGTCTGTGTGTGTGTGTATCAGAGGACAACCATATGGGTTAGTCATGAACTTCCACTTTGTTTGTTGCTGTATACACCATGCCAAATGGTCCATGAGTTTTCAGGGATTCTCCACGTTCCACTCCAACCCCCATCTCACTGTAGAAGCCTTGGAGTTACAGGTGCACACTGCTGTATCCAGAAATTTCTGGGTTATGAGGATTCAAACTCAGGTCCTTTCACAGCTTAGTTTCTAGTCACACAGTCTGTCTGGAACATAGGTGATCAATTTCTATGATGTTTTGCTTCTTTGAAACATGATTTGATGTTTAAGGGTATAATGTTGTGAGTCTACTGCTTTGATTTTGACCTAGTTTGAGGAAGTACTTAACTTTCATTAAGCTCTTTTCACAGGTGAAATGGTGAATCATATCCTAACTTATATAGTCCTTTATAAAGAATCTACTACATACTTGCCTACATACATACATACACACATACATACATACATACATATATACATAGGAGAGCAGTTCTGATGATGACAGCAAACACAAAGACAGAATATCCCTGCATTCCTTTAGCGTTGGTCACCTGGGAAAGCACTCATTACAGAGTGACAGCCATGGGCCATTTTCCCTGCTAAACTCAAATGAAAACTAAGCTACTTTGATCCAATCCTTTTGAAAAGATAAGACTAGTGTTATGGCTAAAACCTCGGCTGACAGATTTCAAATAAGACCTGGTTTGAAGCTATGGGGTTTAGAGAAAGAACAAAGAGCTTCAGAAACCCTGACAATGGGAGCAGCTCAGAGAGTGGCATAAACTGCACAGACCATTCTTCTTATCGCAGGAGGCAACCTTTCCCTTTGCAGGACAGCCTTAATTGCCCACACCACTTGGTTAGAATGCTTTTCAGGCTAATTACCTGCTAGGTCTCATTAGAAACATGAACAGTACTGTTAAAGCCACCTAATCTTCCTTTGTGGACTCTGGGGTAAAATGATGTCCAGTTGCTGGCCCATAATTCAATTCTGGCCCAGTTGCTGAGAGACAGAGATGGGGAGAAAGAATACCATGAGAAGAAAATGTTATGTTAGGGTGAGCTCAAGGGAGTTGGAATAATGGAACGGGCAGTGGATATGGTCCAGGTACATGGCATACATCTATGCAATTTTCAAATAATAAAAGTATTATTTAAAAAATCAGGTTTTCTGTAGTCAACTGAAAGAAGCTTGGTGAGGGAGAAATGGTCTTATCAAGTAAAGAAAAAACAAATTAGTTGTTCAGTACCATATGGTCAGACTTGAAAATGTACATACAAGTAATGGAATATTGACAAAGAAAGTTATATTTAAGGATATATATGTGTATGCACACAGCAACAGTTAATAAAAAAGGAGCCCATGTATTTGAAGAAGAGCAGGGAGGGTTGGTGGGAGTTTGAAGGGAAGAAAGAGGGTGCAAGGAATGTTGTAATCGTATTATAATTTCAAAAAGGAAAAAGTCATTCTTTATGTGCTGGTGTATAAATATCTCTAAGGAATATAATTAATCAAATAAAGAAGATTGCAGAACCATGCACACACACAACTCCCATTGTCTGAGTCAAATTATGCATATGTGGCATAGCATAAACCATTTTAAGATTTTGCTTATTAAAGTTATTCATAAATCAACGAAAATTCCAAGTTAGCCTAGCAGTTTTACCTGCATGATACATAAATAAAAATACTGATTTTTTTGTTTTTGTTTTTGCTTGAATGTAGCATAGCAAGTGCCTGAGGTAGACCCCTTATGTACGTCCTTTGACCTCCATTTCTATCAGCAGTTTCTTGTCACTGTGACCAAATACCTGTTGGAAAGATTTTTTTTACTTGAAAACAGATTCCTCTCTCATGAAATACATCCCAACCACAGTTTTCCCTCCCTGACTCGTTCCAGCCGCTCCCTCTCTCTCTCTTCCCCAGATCCTCTTCCACTCCATCTCTCTTCAGAAAGGAGCCTGCCTAAAAGAGACAAGAACTAAACACTACAAAATACAATACAATGAGACAAGGCAAATGTTCTCATATAGAGGCAGGACAAGGCAACTACAAAGGAGGAAAAGAGTTCCCAGAACAGGCAAGAGTAAGAGACACCCCTATTCCCACTATTCAGAGTTTCACAGGAACATTGAGCTAACACCCATAACATATATGCAGAAGGCCTGGTGCAGTTCCATGCATGCTTGCCTCTTCCATCTTTGTGATCCATGCCTACATGACTCAGTGAGCCATGTCCTTTATACCCACTGACTCCTACAAACTCTCCTTTCCCTCTTTTGTGGGGTTCCCCTAGTTCTGAGGAAGGGACTTATGGAGACTTCCAATTTAAGGGAGGGAAGCTATATTTTCACTGACAGTCTAAGAGGCTATCAGTCAGAGAGGCACACCAACAAGAATAGCTCTACCTGCAGTGACAGTAACAGGAGAGAGTGTCTTTTTCACTTTATGATAAGGAAGCAGAGACTGTTGGCCAGTATCAGAGGCAGCTGTAATGCTCATGCCTTTTCCGTTGTAATCTGCCTCCATGAGTACCACATCGCAGACTCTACAATCCCTCCAAACATCATTATTAGCTGGAGACCAAGTATTAAAATACCTGACTGAGCCTGAGTGTGTGTTGGGGGCAGCATTTCAGTCTCAACACTCTCAGGGTGGCACTATTAATCATTCAACCTATTCCATTACTCTGTAGCAACTTTCTTTGCATCTTCACACTTATAAGCAGCTCTAATGTTATATCTAGTTCCATTATCACCATCAAAACACTACATAACAGTGGAGGAAGGATAGAGTTCATATGTTTATTTATCTCCTCTTCAATGACCAAACTCTAGGGTCTAGAATAGTGCTTACTACACAGTTTAAGTCTATCATATAGCTAATTGTCCAAATGTACACACAATTAAATAAAAAGAGTGTTGTTTATAACTATCCTGAAATGTATATGGTGGACTTTGTTAGAGAAACTGGAGCCTAAACTCATCTCTGGCGAATTGTGTGCCACCCAGCAATTGGAGCAAGAGAACTTAGCTGCAATTCTGAAGGCTGCCTCAGGTCTGGCCTAGGTTAGTGGTTCTTCTCATGGGAGGATGATCACTTAATAAAGAATATCATTGCACTATAACCTGTGCATCCAGCAACCATCCATCTTAATTGGTAACTATTCCTTAACAACATACCTAGAAATTACCTGACAATATCTGAGGACAATTCTGGAAGATAGTTACTGGCTTCTAACAGGTAAGAAGTGAAGACTGATGCTAAATATCTAGATTCATCAAAGGCAGCTACCTTCTCCCCAGAAAGGGTTATCGATGCTGAAAGGTCAAACAAAATCATGAATTAACCAAAGAAATGATCCAAGAAAAATAATTATATCCATCCAGTTGCCATCTCAGTCCCAATGTTCTTTATTTAAAATGATGCTTTTGAATGTTGATCCATAATTGTTTTGAAGATTCTTTTCTTTTCTTTTTTTTAACTTTGATCCAGTTTAGAGCAGTTCCTCACTATACATGCATTTGAAAAGGATACGAAAAGTGACTTTTAAAAATAAGAAAGGGACAGCAGCAGCGGTCGCCATCTTGGTCCGAGACCCGCCGAACTTAGGAAATTAGTCTGAACAGGTGAGAGGGTGCGCCAGAGAACCTGACAGCTTCTGGAACAGGCGGAAGCACAGAGGCGCTGAGGCAGCACCCTGTGTGGGCCGGCGACAGCCGGCCACCTTCCGGACCGGAGGACAGGTGCCCGCCCGGCTGGGGAGGCGACCTAAGCCACAGCAGCAGCGGTCGCCATCTTGGTCCGGGACCCGCCGAACTTAGGAAATTAGTCTGAACAGGTGAGAGGGTGCGCCAGAGAACCTGACAGCCTCTGGAACAGGCAGAAGCACAGAGGGGCTGAGGCAGCACCCTGTGTGGGCCGGGGACAGCCGGCCACCTTCCGGACCGGAGGACAGGTGCCCGCCCGGCTGGGGAGGCGACCTAAGCCACAGCAGCAGCGGTCGCCATCTTGGTCCGGGACCCGCCGAACTTAGGAAATTAGTCTGAACAGGTGAGAGGGTGCGCCAGAGAACCTGACAGCTTCTGGAACAGGCAGAAGCACAGAGGGGCTGAGGCAGCACCCTGTGTGGGCCGGGGACAGCCGGCCACCTTCCGGACCGGAGGACAGGTGCCCGCCCGGCTGGGGAGGCAGCCTAAGCCACAGCAGCAGCGGTCGCCATCTTGGTCCGGGACCCGCTGAACTTAGGAAATTAGTCTGAACAGGTGAGAGGGTGCGCCAGAGAACCTGACAGCTTCTGGAACAGGCAGAAGCACAGAGGCGCTGAGGCAGCACCCTGTGTGGGCCGGCGACAGCCGGCCACCTTCCGGACCGGAGGACAGGTGCCCACCCGGCTGGGGAGGCGACCTAAGCCACAGCAGCAGCGGTCGCCATCTTGGTCCCGGGACTCCAAGGAACTTAGGAATTTAGTCTGCTTAGGTGAGAGTCTGTACCACCTGGGAACTGCCAAAGCAACACAGTGTCTGAGAAAGGTCCTGTTTTGGGCCTTCTTCTTCCGCCAGGAGGAGGTCCAAATACAAGATATCTGCGCACCTTCCCTGTAAGAGAGCTTGCCAGCAGAGAGTGCTCTGAGCACTGAAACTCAGAGGAGAGAATCTGTCTCCCAGGTCTGCTGATAGACGGTAACAGAATCACCAGAAGAACAATCTCTAAACAGAGTCAACTATAACTACTAACTCCAGAGATTACCAGATGGCGAAAGGTAAACGGAGGAATCTTACTAACAGGAACCAAGACCACTCACCATCACCAGAACCCAGCACACCCACTTCGCCCAGTCCAGGGAACCCCAACACACCTGAGAACCTAGACCTAGATTTAAAAGCATATCTCATGATGATGGTAGAGGACATCAAGAAGGACTTTAATAAATCACTTAAAGAAATACAGGAGAACACTGCTAAAGAGTTACAAGTCCTTAAAGAAAAACAGGAAAACACAATCAAACAGGTAGAAGTCCTTACAGAAAAAGAGGAAAAAACATACAAACAGGTGATGGAAATGAACAAAACCATACTAGACCTAAAAAGGGAAGTAGACACAATAAAGAAAACTCAAAGCGAGGCAACACTAGAGATAGAAACCCTAGGAAAGAAATCTGGAACCATAGATTTGAGCATCAGCAACAGAATACAAGAGATGGAAGAGAGAATCTCAGGTGCAGAAGATTCCATAGAGAACATCGGCACAACAATCAAAGAAAATGGAAAATGCAAAAAGATCCTAACTCAAAATATCCAGGAAATCCAGGACACAATAAGAAGACCAAACGTACGGATAATAGGAGTGGATGAGAATGAAGATTTTCAACTCAAAGGTCCAGCAAACATCTTCAACAAAATTATTGAAGAAAACTTCCCAAATCTAAAGAATGAGATGCATATGAACATACAAGAAGCCTACAGAACTCCAAATAGACTGGACCAGAAAAGAAATTCCTCCCGACACATAATAATCAGAACATCAAATGCACTAAATAAAGATAGAATACTAAAAGCAGTAAGGGAAAAAGGTCAAGTAACATATAAAGGCAAGCCTATCAGAATTACACCAGATTTTTCACCAGAGACTATGAAAGCCAGAAGAGCCTGGACAGATGTTATACAGACACTAAGAGAACACAAACTGCAGCCCAGGCTACTATACCCAGCCAAACTCTCAATTATCATAGAGGGAGAAACCAAAGTATTCCACGACAAAACCAAATTCACGCATTATCTCTCCACGAATCCAGCCCTTCAAAGGATAATAACAGAAAAAAACCAATACAAGAACGGGAACAACGCCCTAGAAAAAACAAGAAGGTAATCCCTCAACAAACCTAAAAGAAGACAGCCACAAGAACAGAATGCCACCTTTAACAACTAAAATAACAGGAAGCAACAATTACTTTTCCTTAATATCTCTTAACATCAATGGTCTCAACTCGCCAATAAAAAGACATAGACTAACAAACTGGCTACACAAACAAGACCCAACATTTTGCTGCTTACAGGAAACTCATCTCAGAGAAAAAGATAGACACTACCTCAGAATGAAAGGCTGGAAAACAATTTTCCAAGCAAATGGTATGAAGAAACAAGCAGGAGTAGCCATCCTAATATCTGATAAGATTGACTTCCAACCCAAAGTCATCAAAAAAGACAAGGAGGGACACTTCATTCTCATCAAAGGTAAAATCCTCCAAGAGGAACTCTCAATTCTGAATATCTATGCTCCAAATACAAGAGCAGCCACATTCACTAAAGAAACTTTAGTAAAGCTCAAAGCACACATTGCGCCTCACACAATAATAGTGGGAGACTTCAACACACCACTTTCACCAATGGACAGATCATGGAAACAGAAACTAAACAGGGACACACTGAAACTAACAGAAGTGATGAAACAAATGGATCTGACAGATATCTACAGAACATTTTATCCTAAAACAAAAGGATATACCTTCTTCTCAGCACCTCATGGTACCTTCTCCAAAATTGACCACATAATAGGTCACAAATCAGGCCTCAACAGATTCAAAAATATTGAAATTGTCCCATGTATCCTATCAGATCACCATGCACTAAGGCTGATCTTCAATAACAAAATAAATAACAGAAAGCCAACATTCACATGGAAACTGAACAACACTCTTCTCAATGATACCTTGGTCAAGGAAGGAATAAAGAAAGAAATTAAAGACTTTTTAGAGTTTAATGAAAATGAAGCCACAACGTACCCAAACCTTTGGGACACAATGAAAGCATTTCTAAGAGGGAAACTCATAGCTCTGAGTGCCTCCAAGAAGAAACGGGAGAGAGCACATACTAGCAGCTTGACAACACATCTAAAAGCTCTAGAAAAAAAGGAAGCAAATTCACCCAAGAGGAGTAGACGGCAGGAAATAATCAAACTCAGGGGTGAAATCAACCAAGTGGAAACAAGAAGAACTATTCAAAGAATTAACCAAACGAGGAGTTGGTTCTTTGAGAAAATCAACAAGATAGATAAACCCTTAGCTACACTCACTAAAGGGCACAGGGACAAAATCCTAATTAACAAAATCAGAAATGAAAAGGGAGACATAACAACAGATCCTGAAGAAATCCAAAACACCATCAGATCCTTCTACAAAAGGCTATACTCAACAAAACTGGAAAACCTGGACGAAATGGACAAATTTCTGGACAGATACCAGGTACCAAAGTTGAATCAGGATCAAGTTGACCTTCTAAACAGTCCCATATCCCCTAAAGAAATAGAAGCAGTTATTAATAGTCTCCCAGCCAAAAAAAGCCCAGGACCAGACGGGTTTAGTGCAGAGTTCTATCAGACCTTCAAAGAAGATCTAACTCCAGTTCTGCACAAACTTTTTCACAAGATAGAAGTAGAAGGTATTCTACCCAACTCATTTTATGAAGCCACTATTACTCTGATACCTAAACCACAGAAAGATCCAACAAAGATAGAGAACTTCAGACCAATTTCTCTTATGAACATCGATGCAAAAATCCTTAATAAAATTCTCGCTAACCGAATCCAAGAACACATTAAAGCAATCATCCATCCTGACCAAGTAGGTTTTATTCCAGGGATGCAGGGATGGTTTAATATACGAAAATCCATCAATGTAATCCATTATATAAACAAACTCAAAGACAAAAACCACATGATCATCTCGTTAGATGCAGAAAAAGCATTTGACAAGATCCAACACCCATTCATGATAAAAGTTCTGGAAAGATCAGGAATTCAAGGCCAATACCTAAACATGATAAAAGCAATCTACAGCAAACCAGTAGCCAACATCAAAGTAAATGGAGAGAAGCTGGAAGCAATCCCACTAAAATCAGGGACTAGACAAGGCTGCCCACTTTCTCCCTACCTTTTCAACATAGTACTTGAAGTATTAGCCAGAGCAATTCGACAACAAAAGGAGATCAAGGGGATACAAATTGGAAAAGAGGAAGTCAAAATATCACTTTTTGCAGATGATATGATAGTATATATAAGTGACCCTAAAAATTCCAACAGAGAACTCCTAAACCTGATAAACAGCTTCGGTGAAGTAGCTGGATATAAAATTAACTCAAACAAGTCAATGGCCTTTCTCTACACAAAGAATAAACAGGCTGAGAAAGAAATTAGGGAAACAACACCCTTCTCAATAGCCACAAATAATATAAAATATCTCGGCGTGACTCTAACGAAGGAAGTGAAAGATCTGTATGATAAAAACTTCAAGTCCCTGAAGAAAGAAATTAAAGAAGATCTCAGAAGATGGAAAGATCTCCCATGCTCATGGATTGGCAGGACCAACATTGTAAAAATGGCTATCTTGCCAAAAACAATCTACAGATTCAATGCAATCCCCATTAAAATTCCAACTCAATTCTTCAACGAATTAGAAGGAGCAATTTGCAAATTCATCTGGAATAACAAAAAACCGAGGATAGCAAAAACTCTTCTCAAGGATAAAAGAACCTCTGGTGGAATCACCATGCCTGACCTAAAGCTTTACTACAGAGCAATTGTGATAAAAACTGCATGGTACTGGTATAGAGACAGACAAGTGGACCAATGGAATAGAATTGAAGACCCAGAAATGAACCCACACACCTATGGTCACTTGATCTTCGACAAGGGAGCCAAAACCATCCAGTGGAAGAAAGACAGCATTTTCAACAATTGGTGCTGGCACAACTGGTTGTTATCATGTAGAAGAATGCGAATCGATCCATACTTATCTCCTTGTACTAAGGTCAAATCTAAGTGGATCAAGGAACTTCACATAAAACCAGAGACACTGAAACTTATAGAGGAGAAAGTGGGGAAAAGCCTTGAAGATATGGGCACAGGGGAAAAATTCCTGAACAGAACAGCAATGGCTTGTGCTGTAAGATCGAGAATTGACAAATGGGACCTAATGAAACTCCAAAGTTTCTGCAAGGCAAAAGACACTGTCTATAAGACAAAAAGACCACCAACAGACTGGGAAAGGATCTTTACCTATCCTAAATCAGATAGGGGACTAATATCCAACATATATAAAGAACTCAAGAAGGTGGACCTCAGAAAATCAAATAACCCCCTTAAAAAATGGGGCTCAGAACTGAACAAAGAATTCTCACCTGAGGAATACCGAATGGCAGAGAAGCACCTGAAAAAATGTTCAACATCCTTAATCATCAGGGAAATGCAAATCAAAACAACCCTGAGATTCCACCTCACACCAGTGAGAATGGCTAAGATCAAAAATTCAGGTGACAGCAGATGCTGGCGAGGATGTGGAGAAAGAGGAACACTCCTCCATTGTTGGTGGGATTGCAGGCTTGTACAACCACTCTGGAAATCAGTCTGGCGGTTCCTCAGAAAATTGGACATAGTACTACCGGAGGATCCAGCAATACCTCTCCTGGGCATATATCCAGAAGAAGCCCCAACTGGTAAGAAGGACACATGCTCCACTATGTTCATAGCAGCCTTATTTATAATAGCCAGAAACTGGAAAGAACCCAGATGCCCCTCAACAGAGGAATGGATACAGAAAATGTGGTACATCTACACAATGGAGTACTACTCAGCTATTAAAAAGAATGAATTTATGAAATTCCTAGCCAAATGGATGGACCTGGAGAGCATCATCCTGAGTGAGGTAACACAATCACAAAGGAACTCACACAATATGTACTCACTGATAAGTGGATACTAGCCCAAAACCTAGGATACCCACGATATAAGATACAATTTCCTAAACACATGAAACTCAAGAAAAATGAAGACTGAAGTGTGGACACTATGCCCCTCCTTAGAAGTGGGAACAAAACACCCATGGAAGGAGTTACAGAAACAAAGTTTGGAGCTGAGATGAAAGGATGGACCATGTAGAGACTGCCATATCCAGGGATCCACCCCATAATCAGCATCCAAACGCTGACACCATTGCATATACTAGCAAGATTTTATCAAAAGGACCCAGATGTAGCTGTCTCTTGTGAGACTATGCCGGGGCCTAGCAAACACAGAAGTGGATGCTCACAGTCAGCTAATGGATGGATCACAGGGCTCCCAATGGAGGAGCTAGAGAAAGTACCCAAGGAGCTAAAGGGATCTTCAACCCTATAGGTGGAACAACATTATGAACTAACCAGTACCCCTGAGCTCTTGACTCTAGCTGCATATGTATCAAAAGATGGCCTAGTCGGCCATCACTGGAAAGAGAGGCCCATTGGACACGCAGACTTTGTGTGCCCCGGTACAGGGGAACGCCAGGGCCAAAGTGGGGGAGTGGGTGGGTAGGGGAGTGGGGGTGGGTGGGTAAGGGGGACTTTTGGTCTAGCATTAGAAATGTAAATGAGCTAAATACCTAATAAAAAATGGGAAAAAAAAAAAAACTGCCAAAAAAAAAAAAAAAAAAAAAAAAAAATAAGAAAGGTTGGGAATATGCCAATAACGTTATCTTTCCCAAGGAAGCTGAACTACACTGAGGGTGATGTAGCCACCACCTACCATCAAAGATACTGGAAATATTGGAAATTCAGCAATTTTACCAAATAACAAAATGCAAGATCAGTTCTGGTTGGTTTTGTGTGTTTGTTTTTTGTTTTATTGTTTTTCTCTGATGCTGTATTCTTTATCCTCAAAGCAATATTCACTTGTTGAGATTCCTGAAGCAAAAGAAGAAACTTAGTGACAAAATGATAGAATCTGCTCAAGGTTTCCAACCTAGAATGAACAAATTTAATGTAATGACCAACTGTAGACATGGGGGAGAGCTTCCGTGGAGCCTGATAGGAAACCTCACTCTTATCCAGGACCTGCTAAGTGTGACACGGTGGATATCACTTCATCCAATCTGCTCAGCTGTCCTCTGAGGTAATATTGCTCCCATTTTACTAAGGAAATCATGGAGGCTGTAATATTCTTATTCTGATGAAGATTAAAATTCTGGTCTTCATAGTGTCCAAGCCTTCTTCCAGAAAGCACTACTATGTATAGTCATTCAGTCACCTCTTTAATTCAACACATTTAATTTTTAACATGCACACAAAGCACTAGATACATCCATAGGCCTGGGACAACAGCTTGAAACCAGACACAGTGTCTTCTTAAATGGAACTTAATTGCACTTAAAAACAAAACAAAACAAACAAACAAAAAGTTGCTTAGATTTTCATTCATTTCCTTCTCCCTGGGAACTGAGCCATTACCCAGCCATTCACCCAAAGTACACCAGCTGGTACATGGTGCAAAAGGGTAGTGGGAAATGACAATGGATTCTTGACAAATAATTTTTGCTACATTGTGTTCTTTTGAAAATGCTACAATGTTCAGGAGCAAGCTAAATTCTTTTACAAATTTATTTTTGTAAAAACTACACTAGCTAAAAAAATAAGTAACCAACATGCTTAATTCTATACACAAAGCTGTGAGGGAGCTCTGGGCTGAAAGAATAAGAAGGAGCCCAATCCTGGGCTTAAGTCTGAATAATCATAGAAAACCACAGGACATGGGCATGAGAAAACACAGAAAGGTTTTGATCTTTAACAAAAGGAGAAAACATGAATCCGTTCCTGCAAGCAGCTCATCAGAAGGCAGTGTGCTGTCTGAAAAGCAGTGTGCATGCTTAGAAGAAGTTTGTGGCTTTCTGCTTCATTTGAGACAGGCAGTAGAAATCTAAGTGGGTACTCTAAATTAGGAGCACATTATTTGAGTTCTATTCCTACTAAGGATTATGATTGAATTCACTTGTGCATCTGCTACCTAAAGGGGAGAGAGATAAGAAGATAGGAAACAGTGATAGAAGACTGTGCTTAAAGACATGTGAAAGAAGGACTCTTGGGTAAGACACAGAATTATAGACATGGGAAGCAAAGAACCTATAAAGTACTGGTAGCATGAGCCTGCTTAATGTGTTAAAGGAAACCCAGACTATCTTGGTGCAGTTTTCTAAGTGCTCAGAAAATGAGGCTGAGGAAGGTCACATGAAGCCTGAGCCACAGTGGAGATGGAATGAGACAGGATACAGGAATAACACAACCTGGCTTATACTGGTAAGTGACAAATCCTGTAGCATGGAATCAGGAGGGACAGGATTCAGGTGGTAAGGAATTCCTGAGATCTAAACTTACTTCACAGTCACAGGGCTTAGAACTGGAATAGCTGCCAAGCAGGATGCAAGCACAAGGGAAGAGTAGAGAAAGACTCTGAGACATTTGGATTGAACAATTGGCAGAATGAACTGCACTTACCAAGTGGAGAAAGACTTCTGGAGGAGCAGATTTTGTGAAAAAATTCCAAAGTTCAATTTTTGATGTGTTAGTTTTGAGATGTCTAATTAGCATGTAGGTGCAGATGTCCAGTTGAGAATTGAATAGGAAAATATGGATGTCAAGACTGAGATAGTACTATAAATATAAAACTCGACCATCCTCATGCAGTGGTTCTTAAACTGTGGGTCACAACCCCTTTGGGGGTTGTGTATCAGATACTCATAATCAGATCTTTACATTTCAAATCATAACAGTAGCAAAATTGCAGTCATGAAGCAACAACAAAATAATTTCATTATATTAGTTAGATGACACCACAACATAAGGAACTGTATTAAAGGGTCACAGATTTAGGAAGAATTGAGAACCGCTGCCATAAGGGGTAGGTGCTTTGTTTGTTTGTTTGTTTGTTTTAAGTATGTAAGTACACTGTCATTGCCTTCAGACACACCAGTAGAGGGCATCAGATTCCATTACAGATGGTTGTGAGCTGACATGTGGTTTCTGGGAATTGAAGTCAGGACCTCTGGAAGAACAGTGGTCAGTGCTCTTAACCACTGACCCATCTTTCAAGCCCTAGGGTTGGTGCTTTGTAAAGCCTTAAAATTGGATTAAAAAATAGAGTTGGATGAGGCTAGGATTGAGTTCCATGTGTCTTCAACCCTTTATATTTAGAAAGCTGAGGTTAATCTTACAGAGGAATAAAAAGTAGGGTAGTGTTCAGAGAGCTAAGAAGTCAAAAAAGGTACTTCCACATAGAGAAAATGATGAAAATTAATGGTGTTAGATATAGTGACCATGGGGACTGTAACAGGTAGATTGTATTAGAGACACAATGAATCATTTCTCTCCAGTCCACAGAGTGGTCAGTGGAGCAGGTCAACGTGAACACCTATCACCAACTGTCTGAAGACCTTTCTATTAGGAAGAACATCAGAGATGAGACTGGAGTTGAAAGACAAATAGTTAAAGGAATTTGTTTTATATTGACTTTTAATATATAATAATACAGATAATGATTGTTTTCCTCTGAACACAAATCCAGAATTCCGCAGTTGATTTAACCAAACTTTCTCATATAAACTGGTTATGAACATGGGTGACCAGCTGGAGGATTAGCTGGTCTTAATGCTAATGTCTGACTGTGTTTCCACACTCAGGATGTATTTCTTTTATCTGTTCATGTAGTTGTGCATCCAGTTCCTATTGGTAGCTTCTGATCAAACATAATAGTACTCACACAGAAGCCAGAGTTAAAAGGGTGCAAGGTCCCTACTCTTAACAAGGTTCTTATTCTTACCAACACTTTCCATTAGTTATAAAAGAGATTCAGAGACTTAGCACTGGACCATGTCAGGAAGCAACAATTTACCTTCCATTCAATGAAGACCTCCTTTGAAGGTTAGAGCAGTGAACATGAACTAAGAGCAATGAGATGAGTGTATAGAGTCATTCCATACATGTAAGAAAAACGACAGCTGATGTCATAGAGCATAATGGAGACAAAGAACATCCAATGCAAAACAAATACATTGAAGGTTTAGAGAGAGATGGAGCCAGGAGGTAAGGTATGGAGTCCAGAAGAGCAACATTAACTATTTAACAGATGTGCACAGTTTTCTGTTTTTATGGGCCTCTGAGACTATTCCTCTCCCTCAACACTTCTACCTTTATTTCCCACTAGGTCTAAA